>NC_056437.1:38890787-39201583 GCF_018296145.1 Oncorhynchus tshawytscha | reverse complement strand
CTAGCTGCAGAGTTTGTTCTGTTAGGTGACCTAAACTGGGATATGCTTAACACCCCGGCAGTCCTACAATCTAAGCTAGATGACCTCAATCTCACACAAATCATCAAGGAACCCACCAGGTACAACCCTAAATCCGTAAACATGGGCACCCTCATTGACATTATCCTGACCAACTTGCCCTCCAAATACACCTCCGCTGTTTTCAATCAGGATCTCAGCAATCACTGCCTCATTGCCTGTATCTGCTATGGGTCCGCGGCCAAACAACCACCCCTCATCTCTGTCAAACGCTCCCTAAAACACTTCTCCGAGCAGGCCTTTCTAATCGACCTGGCCCGGGTATCCTGGAGGGATATTGACCTCATCCCATCAGTCGAGGATGCCTGGTCATTCTTTCAAAGTAATTTCCTCACCATCTTAGATAAGCATGCTCCGTTCAAAAAATGCAGAACTAAGAACAGATATAGCCCTTGGGTCACTCCAGACCTGACTGCCCTTGACCAGCACAAAAACATCCTGTGGCGAACTGCAATAGCATCGAATAGTCTCCACGATATGCAACTGTTCAGGGAAGTCAGGAACTAATACATGCAGTCAGTCAGGAAAGCAAAGGCTAGCTTTTTCAAGCAGAAATTCGCATATTGTAGCTCTAACTCCAAAAAGTTTTGGGACACTGTAAAGTCCATGGAGAACAAGAGCAGCACCTCCCAGCTGCCCACTGCACTGAAGCCAGAGGTAACACGGTCACCACTGATAAATCCATGATAATTGAACATTTCAATAAGCATTTCTCAACAGCTGGCCATGCCTTCCTCCTGGCTACTCCAAACCCGGCCAACAGCTCCTCCTCCCACGCAGCTACTTGCCCAAGCCTCCCCGGCTTCTCCTTCACCCAAATCCAGACAGCGGATGTTCTGAAAGAGCTGCAAAACCTGGACCCGTACAAATCAGCTGGGCTAGATAATCTGGACCCTCTCTTTCTAAAACTATCCACCGCCATTGTTGCAACCCCTATTACCATCCTGTTCAACCTAACTTTCATATAGTCCGAGATCCATAAAGATTGGAAAGCTGCCGTGGTCATCCCCCTCTTCAAAGGGGGTGACACCCTAGACCCAAACTGTTACAGACCTATTTCCATCCTTCCCTGCCTATCTAAAGTCTTCGAAAGCCAAGTTAATAAACAGCTCACTGACCAATTCGAATCCCACCGTACCTTCTCTGCTGTGCAATCTGGCTTCCGAGCCGGTTACGAGTGCAACTCAGCCATGCTCAATGTACTAAACGATATCATAACCACCACCAAAGACAGTACTGTGCAGCCGTCTTCATCGACCTGGCCAAGGCTTTCGACTCTGTCAATCACCGTATTCTTATCGGCAGACTCAATAGCCTGGTTTTTCGAATGACTGCCTTGCCTGGTTCACCAACTACTTTGCAGACAGAGTTCAGTGTGTCAAATCGGAGGGCATGTTGTCCGGACCTCTGGAAGTCTCTATGGGGGTACCACATGGTTCAATTCTAGGGCCGACTCTTTTCTCTGTATATATCATCGATGTTGCTCTTGCTGCGGGCGATTTCCCTGATCCACCTCTACGCAGATGACACCATTCTGTATACATCTGGCCCTTCCTTGGACACTGTGCTAACTAATCTCCAAACGAGCTTCACTGCCATACAACATTCCTTCCGTGGCCTCCAATTGCTCTTAAACGCTAGTAAAACCAAATGAATGCTTTTCAACCGTTCGCTGCCCACACCCGCCCGCCCGACTAGCATCACCACCCTGGACGGTTCCGACCTAGAATATGTGGACAGCTATAAATACCTTGGTGTCTGGCTAGACTGTAAACTCTCCTTCCAGACTCATATTAAACATCTCCAATCCAAAATCAAATCTAGAATCAGCTTTCTATTTCGCAACAAAGCCTCCTTCACTCACGCCGCCAAACTTACCCTCGTAAAACTGACTATCCTACCAATCCTCGACTTCGGCGATGTCATCTGCAAAATAGCTTCCAACACTCTACTCAGCAAACTGGATGCAATCTATCACAGTGCCATCCATTTTGTTACCAAATCACCTTATACCACCAACCACTGTGACCTGTATGCTCTAGTCGGCTGGCCCTCGCTACATATTCGTCGCCAGACCCACTGGCCCCAGGTCATCTATAAGTCTATGCTAGGTAAAGCTCCGCCTTATCTCAGTTCACTGGTCACGTATAACAACACCCACCCGTATTACACGTTCCAGCAGGTATATCTCACTTATCATCCCCAAAGCCAATACCTCATTTGACCGCCTTTCCTTCCAGTTCTCTGCTGCCAGTCCCTGGAACGAATTGCAAAAATCTCTGAAGTTGGAGACTTTTATTTCCCTCACCAACTTTTAACATCAACTATCTGAGCAGCTAACCGATCGCTGCAGCTGTACATAGTCCATCTGTAAATAGCCCACCCAATCTACCTACCTCATCCCAATACTGTTTTTATTTTATTTACTTTTCTGCTCTTTTGCACACCAGTATCTCTACTTGCACATCATCATCTGCTCATTTATCACTCCAGTGTTAATCTGCTAAATTGTAATTATTCGCTCCTATGGCCTATTTATTGTCTACCTCCTCATGCCTTTTGCACACACTGTATATAGACTTTCTTTTTTTCCACTGTGTCATTGACTTGTTTATTGTGTTATTGGCTTGTTTATTGTTTACTCCATGTGTAACTCTGTGTTGTTGTCTGTGTCACACTGCTTTGCTTTATCTTGGCCAGGTCGCAGTTGCAAATGAGAACTTGCTCTCAACCAGCCTACCTGGTTAAATAAAGGTGAAATAAAAAAAAATCAATATTCTTCCTTCGGTGGCTCAGTCAACAAAACCAGAGCTGCATTTTCACCAAATGAAACCGTAGCACAATAGCAAGTAAAGGCAGATCTGTAAAATTACAACAAGGGAACATAATCACGCAGCCTTTTCACATAGAAATTAACAAAATAGATTATAATTCTAGCTCACTGTGTTCACACTGTTAGAACTAGCGCTAAATCATATTTGTTGCATGTGTGACGGATGGTACTGTGCTTGTTTAACAGTATATCATCCTCGCTCATAAGGAAATGAGCCTGCCAGTAATAATGTGTCAGGGACAGCCAGAGAGATGCAATGCTGAGGCTGCGGTCTAATATAAGGAGCCATCTAGTAGACAGTGCATGTACTTCTCACTTCCTCCCAGGCGAGACACAATGTCTATTTACCTGAAACACCTAGTCCTAACCCCCCTTTCCTTCGAAAACACTTCTTAAACCGTGGGTTTTCGTAATGAAATGTCCTTGGGTTAACACCCTGTGAGAAGCCAGCTGATGGTGTGCATATCTTTTTGATAACCTGCTGGCTCTGGGGCCATAGGCAGCAGGATTCACGCCCAAGGGAGCAAAACAAATTACCCCAAAAATGATGACCTTAAATCATGACAGCAGTTATAACTGTCCATTTTAGGGCCTCCTGAGTGGCGCAGTGGTCTAAGTCACTGCATTGCAGCTAGCTGTGCCGTTAGAGATCCTGGTTAGGGGAAGGTTTGGCTAGCAGGGATGTCCTTGTCCTATCATGCTTTAGCTACTCCTGTGTTGGGCTGGGCACATGCACCCTGACATGGTCGCCAGGTATACAGTGTTTCCTCCAATACATTGGTGTGGTTGGCTTTTGGGTTAAGTGGCCACTGTGTCAAGAAGTGTGTTTTGGAGAATGCATAGCTCTCGACCTCCGCCTCTCCCAAGTCCGTACGGGAGTTGCAGCGATGCAGCAAGACTGTAACTACCAATTGTGGAGAAAAAGGGTTAAAAAAACAATAATAATGTCCAGCTAAGAGCTCTCGTCTCTGACCCAAGCTCTTCCTTTCCACTCGCTCACTTTTTACATTAAATTCATTTCCACGGTCCCTCACTAAAACTATAGTGAGCCACAAAGCCATTAATCAGCTGTAGCCACCAGGCGAGGAGCCCCAGAACCAATCATGCTGTGGTGAGGCAGCATCTTCCTTTAGCCTGGTAAATCCTAATGGATTTCCTCACAGCCCAGACTGAGATACATTATTATGTACATACTGCACAGTAGGCCTATACCATTACATGCACAGGTGCACACACACGTGCTCTCACAAATGTAGGACTATAACACACAAGCACAAACTCATGCACTTGCGCAACACACACACACGCATGCATACGTAGATGCACACATTAAGACACATGCACATCAGTGATGTGGGGGTCAGCTGTTTGTTCAACGCACCCGCCCACAATTGCTATTAATCCATCCGCAGCCGCCAGATTATATGTGATAAATCAAAAAATGCGCTGTACAGCCAGAGACGGCAGAATATTTTTTTGACAGGGGGTAGGGATATCTTTTTTTAAGCTTAATTTAGATACGTATCTGCTTAAAACTTCTGACACTTTGGTTAGTCAACTTGTCTATAATTAAATACATGTAGCTTCTCTTCTGTCCTATAAGACTAAATAAACCCTTGCTCACCAGAAAAATGTCATAAATCCATGAATGCTTCAATCTAATTGACATCAGTTGACATTGAGTTGCTTTCCAAATAGATATCCGGCATTGTAACATACTCTGTTTCACGGAGACATTGCTAGCTGGGGACATGCTGTCGGAGTCCGTACAGCCAACGGGATTTTCAGTGCATTGTGCCGACAGGAATAAACATCTCTCTAGTAAGAAGAAGGGTGAGGGTGTATGTTTCATGAGTAACGACTCATGGTGTAATTGTAACAGCATACAAGAACTCAAGTCCTTTTGTTCACCTGACCCAGAATTCCTCACAATCAAATGCCGACCGTCTTATCTCCCAAGAGAACTCTCCTCAGTTATAGTGAAAGCCATGTTTTTTTTCTCACCTTTTATTTAACCAGGTCGGCTAGTTGAGAACAAGTTCTCATTTGCAACAGTTACCTGGCCAAGATAAAGCTAAGTAAGTTAAGGAAATAAATAGGCCATGGTGGCGAAGTAATTACAATATAGCAATTAAACACTGGAATGGTAGATCGGCAGAAGATGAATGTGCAGGTAGCGATACTGGGGTGCAAAGGAGCAAAATAAATAAATAAATACCAGTATGGGGATGAGGTAGGTGGATAGATGGGCTGTTTACAGATAGGCTAAGTACAGGTGCAGTGATCTGTAAACTGCTCTGACAGCTGGTGCTTAAAGCTAGTGAGGGAGATGTGAGTCTCCAGCTTCAGAGATGTTTGCAATTCATTCCAGTCATGGGCAGCAGAGAACTGGAAAGAAAGATGACCAAAGGGGGAATTGGCTTTCAGGGTGACCAGTGAGATATACCTGCTGGAGCGTGTGCTACGAGTGGGTGCTGCTATGGTGACCAGTGAGCTGAGATAAGGCGGGGCTTTACCTAGCAGAGACTTGTAGATGACCTGTAACCAGTGGGTTTGGCGACGAGTATGAAGCGAGGGCCAACCAACAAGAGCGTACAGGTCGCAATGGTGGGTAGTGTATGGGGCTTTGGTGACAAAATGGATGGCACTGTGATAGACTGCATCCAGTTTGTTGAGTAGAGTGTTGGAGGCTATTTTATAGATGACATCACCGAAGTCGAGGATCGGTAGGATGGTCAGTTTTATGAGGGTATGTTTGGCAGCATGAGTGAAGGATGCTTTGTTGCGATATAGGAAGCTGATTCTAGATTTAATTTTGGGTTGGAGATGCTTAATGTGAGTCTGGAAGGAGAGTTTACAGTCTAACTAGACACCCAGGTATTTGTAGTTGTCCACGTATTCTAAGTCAGAGCCGTCCAGAGTAGTGATGCTGGACGGGCGAGCAGGTGCAGGCAGTGATCGATTGAAAAGCATGCATTTAGTTTTACTTGCGTTTAAGAGCAGCTGGAGGCCACGGAAGGAGAGTTGTATGGCATTGAAGCTCGTCTGGAGGTTAGTTAACACAGTGTCCAAGGAGGGGTATACAGAATGGTGTCGTCTGCGTAGAGGTGGATCAGAGAATCACCAGCAGCAAGAGCAACATCATTGATGTATACAGAAAAGAGTCGGCCCGAGAATTGAACCCTGTGGCACACCCATAGAGACTGTCAGAGGTCCAGACAACAGGCCCTCCGATTTGACACACTGAACTCTATCAGAGAAGTAGTTTGTAAACCAGGCGAGGCAATTATTTGAGAAACCAAGGCTGTCGAGTCTGCCAATACGAATGTTGTGATTGACAGAGTCGAAAGCCTTGGCCAGGTCGATGAATACGGCTGCACAGTAATGTCTCTTATCGATGGCGGTTATGATGTCGTTTAGAACCTTGAGCGTGGCTGAGGTGCACCCGTTACCAGCTCTGAAACCAGATTGCATAGCGGAGAAGGTATGGTGGGATTCGAAATGGTCAGTAATCTGTTTGTTAACTTGGCTTTCGAAGACCTTAGAAAGACAGGGTAGGATAGATATAGGTCTGTAGCAGTTTGCGTCTAGAATGTCACCCCCTTTGAAGATGGGGATGACCGCGGCAGCTTTACAATCTTTGGGAATCTCAGACGATACGAAAGAGAGGTTGAACAGGCTAGTAACAGGGATTGCAACAATTTCGGTGGATAATTTTAGAAAGAGAGGGTCCAGATTGTCTAGCCCGTCTGATTTGTAGGGGTCCAGATTTTGCAGCTCTTTCAGAACATCGGCTATCTGGATTTGGGTAAAGGAGAAATAGTGGGGGCTTTGGCGGGTTGCTGTGGAGGGTAGCTGACCGGGGTAGGGGGTAGCCATGTGGAAAGCATGGCCAGCCGTAGAGAAACGCTTCTTGAAATTCTCAATTATAGTGGATTTATCGGTGGTGACAATGTTTCCTAGCCTCAGAGTAGTGAGCAGCTGGGAGGCGGTGCTCTTATTCTCCATGGACTTTACAGTGTCCCAGAACTTTTTTGAGTTAGTACTACAGGATGCAAATTTCTGTTTGAAAAAGCTTGCCTTAGCTTTACTAACTGCCTGTGTATATTTGTTCCTAACTTCCCTGAAAAGTTGCATATCACGGGGGCTATTCAATGCTAATGCAGAACGCCACAGGATGTTTTTGTGCTGGTCAAGGGCAGACAGGTCCGGCGTGAACCAAGGACTATATCTATTCTTAGTTCTACATTTTTTGAGAGGGGCATGTTTTTTTGAGAGGGGCATGTATTTAAGATGGTGCTGAAGGCCCTTTAAAAAAATAGCCAGGCATCATCTACTGACGGGATGAGGTCAATGTCATTCCAGGATACCCGGGCCAGGTCGAATAGAAAGGCCTGCTCGCAGAAGTGTTTCAGGGAGCGTTTGACAGTGATGAGGGGTGGTCGTTTGGTCGCAGACCCATTACGGATACAGGGAATGAGGCAGTGATCGCTGAGATCTTGATTGAAAACAGCAGAGGTGTATTTGGAGGGCGAATTAGTTAGGATGACATCTATGAGGGTGCCCGTGTTTACTGATTTGGGGTTGTACCTGGTAAGTTCATTGATCATTTGTGTGAGATTGAGGGCATCAATCTTAGTTTGTAGGATGGCCGGGGTGTTAAGCATGTCCCAGTTTAGGTCACCTAGTAGCACGAGCTCAGAAGATAGATGGGGGGCAATCAGTTCACATATAGTATCGAGGGCACAGCTGGGGGCAGAGGGAGGTCTATAGCAAGCGGCAACAGTGAGAGACTTGTTTCTAGAAAGGTGAATTTTTAGAAGTAGAAGCTCAAATTTTTTGGGTACAGACTTAGAAAGTAAAACAGAACTCTGCAGGTTATCTTTGCAGTAGATTGCAAAACCGCCCCCTTTGGCAGTTATATCTTGGCGGAAAACGTTATAGTTAGCAATGGAGATTTCAGGGTTTTTGGTGGTTTTCCTAAACCAGGATTCAGACACGGCTAAGACATCTGGGTTGGCAGAGTGTGCTAAAGCAGTGAATAAAGCAAACTTAGGGAGTAGGCTTCTAATGTTAACATGCATGAAACCAAGGCTTTTACGTTCACAGAAGTCAACAAATGAGAGCACCTGGGGGGTGGGAGTGGAGCTAGGCACTGCAGGACCTGGATTAACCTCCACATCACCAGAGGAACAGAGGAGAAGTAGGATAAGGGTACGGCTAAAGGCTGTACGAACTGGCCGTCTAGCACGTTCAGAACAGAGAGTAAAAGGAGCAGGTTTCTGGGCACGATAGCATAGATTCAAGGCATAGTGTACAGACAAAGGTACGGTAGGATGTGAGTACATCCTAGGTAAACCTAGGCATTGAGTAATGAAGAGAGAGATATAGTCTCTAGAGATGTTTAAACCAGGTGATGTCATCGCATATGTAGGAGGTGGAACAACATGGTTGGTTAAGGCATATTGAGCAGGGCTAGAGGCTCTACAGTGAAATAAGACAGTAATCACTAACCAGGACAGTAATGGACAAGGCATATTGATATTAGAGCGAGGCATGCGTAGCCAAGTGAACATATGGGTCCAGTGAGTGGTTGGGCTGGCTGGGGACACGGCGATTCAGACAGTTAGCAGGCTAACAAGCTAACAGTTAGTAGGCCGGAGCTAAACAAGCTAGCAGCTAGTAGACCAGGGCAATCTAGCAGTTAGCAGGCCGGGTTAGCAAACAAGCAGTTAGCATGGGCTAGCAGTTAGTAGACCAGGGCAAGCTAGCAGTTAGCAGACCGGGTTAGCAAGCAAGCAGTTAGCAAGGGCTAGCAGTTAGCAGACCGGGCAGGCAAGCTAGCAGTTAGCAGACCTGGTTAGCAAGCAAGCAGTTAGCAAGGGCTAGCAGTTAGCAGACCGGGCAGGCAAGCTAACAGTTAGCAGACCAGGCCCCGGCAGTTTAGCAGTTAGCAGACCCCCCGCAAGCGGATACCAACATGGCCATCAAGGAACTTCACTGGACTTTATGCAAACTGGAATCCATAAATCCTGAGGTTTTCATTTATTGTAGCTGGGGATTTTAACAAACTAATCTGATATCAATCAGCATATCAATTGCAGTACACATGTGAGTAACACACTCGACCACTGCTACTCTAACTTCCACGATGCATACAAGGTCCTCCCCAAACCTCCTTTTGGCAAGTCTGACTATGACTCCATCTTGTTGCTCCAAAAACTAAAACAGGAAGTGCCCGTGCTTAGGTCTATCCAACTCTGGTCTGACCAATTGGATTCCACGCTTCAAGATTGCTTCGATCACGTGGCCTGGGATATGTTCCTGGTAGCCTCAGACAATAACATTGATGTATACGCTGACTCAGTGAGGGAGTTTATAAGGAAGTGTATAGGAGATATTGTACCCACTGTGACTATTAAAACCTTCCCTAACCAGAAACCGTGGATTGATGGCAGCATTCGGGCAAAACTGAAAGCACGTACCACCGCATTTAATCATGGAAAGGTGACTGGAAACATGACCGAATACAAACAGTGTAGTTATTCCCTCCATAAGGCAATCAAACAAGCAAAGTGTTAGTATAGAGACAAAGTGGAGTCGCAATTCAATGGCTTAAACACGAGACGTGCACTACCGGTCAAAGGTTTGGGGTCACTTAGAAATGTCCTTGTTTTTGAAAGGAAAGCTCAATTTTTGACCATAAAAATAACCTAAAATTGATCTGAAATGCAGTATAAACATTGTTAACGTTGTAAATGACTATTGTAGCTGGAAATGATTTGTAATGGAATATCTACATAGGCATACAGAGGCCCATTATCAGCAACCATCACTCATGTGTTGCCATGGCAAGTTGTGTTAGCTAATCCAAGTTTGTTGTTTTAAAAGGCTAATTGATCATTAGAAAACCCTTTTGCAATGATGTTAGCACAGCTGAAAACTGTTGTTCTGATTAAAGAAGCAACAAAAATGGCCTTCTTTAGACTAGTTGAGTATCTGGAGCATTAGCATTTGTGGGTTTGATTACAGGCTCGAAATGGCCAGAAACAAATAACTTCCTTCTGAAACTTATCAGTCTATTCTTGTTCTGAGAAATGAAGGCTGTTCCATGCGAGAAATTGCCAAGAAACTGAAGATCTCGTACAACGCTGTATACTACTCCCTTCACAAAACAGTGCAAACTGGTTCTAACCAGAATATAACGAGGAGTTTGAGGCGCCGGTGCACAACTGAGCATAAGGACAAGTATATTATAGTGTCTAGATGGAGAAACAGACACCTCACAAGTCCTTAACTGGCAGCTTCATTAAATAGTACCTGCAAAATACCAGTCTCAACATCAAAAGTGAAGAGGTGACTCTGGAATGCTGGTCTTCTAGGCAGAGTTCCTCTGTCCAGTGTCTGTGTTCTTTTGCCAATCTTAATCTTTTCTTTTTATTGGCCAGTCTGAGATATGGCTTTTTCTTTGCAACTCTGACTAGAAGGTCAGCATGCCGGAGTCGCCTCTTCACTTTTCGAATGCACTGTATGACTGGAGACGTTAGCAGAATATTTTTTAATACGTCAAATTACAGGGTAGCCTACACTGTTGACTCTGACAAACAGATCAATAAAAGCAACATTGTCCATATAATAGGCTTACGAGAAGGTGAGACAAAAATAGACAGGAGTAGGCTAATTAGGGTATATCATTCATAATTATAATATAATTCAACAGACACCTCCCTTGGTGAGTCATGCAGTTTCTCCTATTTCTCTCTTGCTCATTCTCCCTGTCACTCCCTCACTCAAACTCAATCAAACTCTCACATGTACAGTTGAAGTTGGAAGTTTACATATACTTAGGTCGGAGTCATTAAAACAAATTTTTCAACCACTCCACAAATTTCTTGTTAACAAACTATAGTTTTGGTAAGTCGGTTAGGACATCTACTTTGTGCATGACACAAGTCATTCTTCAAACAATTGTTTACAGACAGATTATTTCACTTATAATTCACTTTATCACAATTCCAGTGGGTAAGAAGTTTACATACACTAAGTTGACTGTGCCTTTAAAAAGCTTGGAAAATTCCAGAAAATTGTCATGGCTTTAGAAGCTTCTGATAGGCTAATTGACATCATTTGACATCAATTGGAGGTGTACCTGTGGATATATTTCAAGGCCTACCTCCAAACTCAGTGCCTCTTTGCTTGACATCATGGGAAGATTGAGTCCTATATAAAAAAATATATCTAATGAAGGATAATTAACATTCATGTTTAAAGGCTTGATTCTGTCGACATACATACTTGAGGTATGGTTCATTCAGATCAAATGGTTACAAAATCGGAGAGTGAAGGACAGTGCCTGTTGCGCACTGCACATCACTCACCTGTGATAAAGGAGAATGGTGCTGGAATGTATAGCGGCCATTTTACAGGCTCCTTACCAATTCTGCTATTTTGTGTTTTTTAGGCGTTGATCTTAAGTTTTTTTGTACATAATGTTTCTGTCATCGTTTCCTTTGACCGAAAAGAGCTTCTGAACATCAGAAGAGAGACCACTAGCCTCGATTTGCATGAAGATTTCTACTTCAATGAGCCGGCGGCACAGGATATACTGCTCACCCCAGACCAGGCCCTAATTCCTGACACTTGGAAGAGAAAGAGAGCGATATAAGAGGCCGTCGTGGGCCTCTACCCTCTGTTCTATTGGCGGATGTACAATCACTGGAGAACAAACTGGAAGAGCTCCATTTGAGACTATCCTATCATCGGGATCTGAAGAACTGTAATAACTTATGTTTCTTGGAAACTTGGCTGAACTAGGACATGGATAATAATCTAGCTGTTATTTCTATGAATCGGCAGGACAGACCATCAGCGTCGGGTAAGTTCAAGGGGGAGCAGTGTTCAGGAAGTCTCAAAATTCTGCTCACCTGAGTTAGATTACCTCACGATAAACTGTAGACCATACTATTTACCAGGAGAGTTTTCATCTATATTTTTCGTAGCTATCTATTTACCACCACAAGCCGATGCTGGCACTAAGCATGCTCTCAACGTATAGGGCCATAAACAAACAAGAAAATGCCTATCCAGAGGCAGCTCTCCTAGTGGCCGGTGATTTTAATCTTTTCACATATGAGTTCCAAATATCTCTAACGGTCCCCCCAGCGTGAGTTTTCTTATGCCATGATGTCAGAATTCACTCACTGTTCCAATTCACTCACTGTGACTGTTACGCAACAGGACAGTTAACCCATGCTGCCCTCAAACCAAGGCACGGCTTGCTAATTATCTATAGGCTATGTTTAAACTTTTACATTTTACATGATTTTCTAACAGCAGTTTGAAATTAGCTATGTCCTGCCTCCTTATTAATTCACACAGAAGTAGCAATTTCAACTAATGTTTGAGACATGCCATGCTAATGTAAGGTGAGGATTAGCTAGATGAAACTTCTCTCTTCGATGATAGCCCAAGCACTCCAGTGTCTCCTCAGGTCAAGTATGCAGCCATTTGCACATCTCCAGTCAAAACAGGCAGTTAACCCACTGTTCCTAGGCTGTCATTGAACATAAGAATTTGTTCTTAACTGACTTGCCTAGTTAAATAAAGGTAAAAATAAATAGAAATAAAAAACAGAACCTGCCCGAACTTTTTCCCCCTGGTGCATTTTCTGGCTGGCACCCGCATTGCCTTCATTGTTGTTTTCCTTAATAATAATTACTATGCATCCCTGTCAAAGTAAGTGCCGTATTACCTTATCATAACACAGTTTCTGTGTAACATGTTATGTCATTTCTACTGTAGCACACCATATTTATATATGGAGCATAATGTATTATGTGTGTATTCATTTATAACTGCAGACAAGTGACGTATTGATTTCATAAACTTTGGTGTTATACTCAATTGTGCTTATGTAGTTATATTTTTATATTAGTTCTGTAAAACAATGCTAATTGCTCCAAAGAAGTATTAGCTTGTGTTGTATCCTTGGAAGCTGCCTTGGCCTTATCATTACCATTGCATTGTCCTGTGTATTCATTTGGTCTACATAGGTCTGCCCTGCCCCCTTGTGAAGCCCTTGTGGAGCTCTTCAGTTATTGTAATATTGTTTTATTGAATATATTTTATTCTAATTACTAATAATTCCTCTTTATTCTGTACTTTCAGAAGCCACATACACACAGTATTGAACAAAACCTGCCAACATCATAACTGGAACTGAACACGTGCAGAAGATTGAGGTCAGCTTTTGTATGCTAGCAACATACTGTTTGGAGAGGGAGTAGGGAAGTTGAGGGAGTGGAGAGGATGATGAGGGAGTGGAGAGGTGGGTGAGATATTGTCAATATAATTGCATAATAGAACTGCATTTGATTGGTATGTGAACTATGTCCAATTACAAAAAACGTTCAGTAATCATCTAGATGTTAGATGGCGGTGAACTATGTGGCCATTGAGGACAGCAGTGTAGATCAGATGGAAAAATATCTTCTTATACCACTTGGTGGTTTTCCGAGTGCATGTCACAAAGCTGTTTATCATGTCCGCTTTATCCACTGCCCCCATTTTGCGATTAAAGTCAAGCATACAGTCTGGTTTGATCGTTCTCTTTCCTGTCAGGTGGTCCACCTTCCCCATGGCTGTCTCTTCTCCTGTAGCTCCAAGGCATAGCAATTGGTCTCCAACACTGTCTCCCACCAGATCGATCCCCTGTCAGAATCAGCTTGAAGCATTCTGCCTCAGAGGGAGATGGCAAGGGGCTTTGCACTCCAGACTGGCTTATCAAAGCCAACAACAGGGCCAGGAGGAGTGAAATGGCAGGAGGCCTTCCAGCTACCGCAGACTTCCGTACTTCACCCACTTTTGGTGTGCCTCCAAAACCACCAGCATCTTCAGAGGGACCTGGGACTTTGTCGGTGGACAAGGTGTCCTCAGAATCAGGGTTCTCACTGGCCACAAGGTGGGGGGCGGGGGCTGCTGCTCCTCCTCCTCACTGTCATAGTCAGAATCATTGTCAGAATGGACAAAAATCTCCAGAATTTCCGCTTTTTTGACTGAATGGCTCCAAGTGAGTGTTAGGGGTGATGTGATTGGCTGGTGTGGTGATACTGATGATTTGTCTCCACAGATGGTTTGTTTACATAGCAGGTTAATGTAATTAATGTGTCAGGTTAGGATAACTAAAGCAGCAGGTTAGGTAAATTAACATAGGAGGTTACGAGAATGAGGTTAAGGTTAGGAAGAGGGTTCGGGATAGGCTTAATTACAATGCTACAGTTGTCAACAACTGTTGTCTCCGACATGACCCCTAGGGGTGGCAGGGTAGCCTAGTGGTTAGAGCGTTGGACTAGTAACTGAAAGGTTGCAAGTTCAAATCCCCAAATCTATTGTTCTGACAGGCAGTTAACCCGCTTCCTAGGCCGTCATTGAAAATAAGAATTTGTTCTTAACTGACTTGCCTAGTTAAATAAAGGTAAAAAAATACATTTAAAAAAAGAGAGCTGTTGTTGGCCTAGCGACTCCATCTAGCTACAATGGTAGAAACTTAAACAGACCATCTGTGGTGACAAATCCTCAGTAATGTTTTCATAACACTGGCACGGGCCACTTGTATCAATAAATCACTATCAGAAATTGGTTTGTGTGGTAATACATTTTTTATTTACTGTTTTAAGTACTGGTAACATGTCATGCATTCCGATTCTTGCATAGATTATAATGGACACATATAATGTGTGTAAAATGCATTTTAGAAGGTTGTTCTGGTTAGTACACATCAAAGGGTTAATGCAGGAAACAGAAAACTGTCTTACCTCATTTTTACCAGCAAGTCACTTCTGCAACTAGAAACGAAAAAACTATTGAACACATTTATTCCACACACAGGGACACATACAAAGCTCTCCCTCGCCCTCCGTTTGGCAAATCAGACCATAACTCTATCTTTCTTATTCCTGCTTACAAGCAAATACTCAAACAGGAAGTACCAGTGATGAGCTTAATGCGGAAGTGGTCCGATGAAGCAGATGCTAAGCTACACGACTGTTTTGCCAGCACAGACTGGAATATGTTCCGGGACTCACCCGATGGCATTGAGGAAATTACCATGTCGGTCACCGGCCTCATTAATACTTGCCAGAGGACAGCTAGTTTCCGTTCTCCTCTAGGTAAATTTACTTTAATACAAAACCTAGGAGGCGCGTAGTTGTCACCCCCTTCCATAGACTTATACAGTAGATTGACTAATGATTACACCCTAGATCAGGACACTAACCTGGACACTTATAAGAAATCCCGCTATGCCCTTCGACGAACCACCAAACAGCCAAAGCATCAATACAGGACTAAGATTGAATCCTATTACACTGGCCCTGATGCTCCTCGGATGTGGCAGGACTTGTAAACTATCATTGATTACAACGGGAAACCCAGCTGCGAGCTGCCCAATGACACAAGCCTTCCAGACAAGCTAAATGCCTTGCTTCGAGAAAAGCAACATCAACGGGGCTGTAGTTGAGTGGGTCGAGAGCTTCACGTTCATCAATGGCAAGCAGTACAGAAGTCTGGAACCAACAGGACCCTGAACAGCTTCTACCCCAAAGCCATAAGACTGCTAAACAGTTAGTTAAATAGTTAACCAAATAGATATCCGGACTGTCTGCATTGACCCTTTTTGCATACTTTTTTTGACTCATCAGATATGGTGCTGCTGCTGTTTACTTTCTGTGACTTTATTCCTAGTTATATGTACATATCTACAGTACCCCGTACCCTTGCACATCGATACGGTACTGGTACCCATTGTCTATAGCCAAGTTATCTATATTCATAGTGTATCTATTACTACTTTTATTATTAGATGTTTAACTTTTCTATAATTTATCTATTTTCTTTCTCTCTGCATTGTTGGGAAGGGCCCGTAAGTAAGCATTTCACTGTTAGTCCACACCTGTTGTTTACGAAGCATGTGACAAATAACAAATAACATTTTACCTTGAATCTGAGCGGAGGCGGTTAGCATTTTGAAACTATTTAACCATAATCTTAATTGTTTAAAACCTGGATGTTTCATGTCATTTTATGAAGCATATCATATCTTGTTTTAAAGTAGCCTAGCCAAGCCAAAATACAATCATAGACATGTTGGGGGAATTATTATTTTATAAACACTTTATATGCCATTAAAACCAGCATTATCTATTGGTTTTCAAATCAATGTTATTTTATTGTCCAGCAGCCAAAGGCATAATCCTAGTCAAATCAGTAACCCAGTTGATGCATCTTTAGATCTCCCCATTCTCATGCGGTGCGCTTTTGAGAATGGTGTTTTGTCGCTAATTACATTTCCCGCCTTCTAGATGGTAGTGGGATAAACAGGCCGTAGCTCGGGTAGCTGAGGTCCTTGATAATCTTCTTGGCCATTCTGTGACCCCGGATGCTGTAGATGTCCTGGTGGGCAGGCATGCATTGGGCTGACCACACCATTGTCTGGAGAGCCCTGTGGTTGCGGACAGTGGAATTGATGAGGATCTACCCCATCACACCACTCTTATTAATCATTAATAAAAAATAATACAATGGGCCATTATATCATCTGTTTCCCAGTATTTCTATGCATATAATGTCTGTGGGTGAGTTATGATTTGTTTTTGCCATTACTTGATCTATTTTAAATGTAAGAATATGTTGCAGATTTAAACTTTAATTGGTGCCTATGTAAACAAATAAATATGAAATGTTTTCAATATCCAACTTGTTCCTCTACAATACTTTTTAGGGTAGGTAATAAGCTGTAGTCAGGTGGTCATTACCAGGTTACGATGAGGTCTTAACTATGACCAGTACATAATATAGCACATAATAGTGGTCACAATTATGACCAACTGGTTGTATCATGGCCAGAAAAATACTTAATATTGTGGTCAGTAAAATTATGTAAAAACCTCCATCCTTTTCTTCACGGTGACAGCTGAGAACTCTTTTAGGTTCTAGATGGCACTTTTTTTGATGAACCTTTTTAGGTTCTAGATGGCATCTTTTTTTCTCTTGGGGAATCCAGTTTCTCTCCAGATGCAGAGAAAAAAACTGTAATGATCATTAACATAGCTAGTACAAACCTAGCTCTTACAAAGCTGGCTAATAGGAATCAATACACATTGAAGATCAGAGTATCAAACAGAAGAAAAAAACACAAAACTTGACTATTGATTTAAGGAGTGGTGGTGCTGCTCTCTCCTTTCCACTGAGTGTGTGGCCAAGCACTGCTGTAGAGGACATGCATCAGGTCATTGACATTTTTCAGGAACTGTAACGACAGAGACAAATCATGATTAACCATTACCTAAGGTCTTCACTAAGTTAGACTTAGCATAGAAAGTACATTGACTATGTTGCCCCTCAGCAATCTGCCAGTCAGGCAGACATACGGAGAGAGCTCGAGAGAGAGAGAGAGAGAGAGAGAGAGAGAGACAGCAAAACATAGGCTATTTACGTACATTTCTTAGTTAGGATAACTTCTGTATTCCTTCCTTTTGTTCCCTCCTCTATCCTGCCATCCAAGCTAGAAGATTCCTGCAAAAAAGAAAACCAAGAATTGAAAAAGGCAGTTGAAAGTTGTAACGTTAGAATGAGTGTTGAGGGGGAGCTGGGATAGGCTAAATGTATTGTGTTGTCAAATACAAAATACCAGTATCCCTGATGAATCAAGAAAAACTTCACTTCCAAATGGGGTGTACACGTTTCAAGAATTAGGCTATCTTAAAATATCTCTCTCTCTCTCTCACACACACACACAATTTCTCTTGTTCTCTCTCAGACACTATCTCACACACACAGCTGGCATGACACAATGTTGACATGATGAAAATATTTTCAATATGTTTTTGTGATCATCATCTCTCTCCCCCTTTCTCCAATACGAAAATGGGGCCCCGGACATTTGACCGGCAGCATTTTAACTTTTGAGGTACTCAAGGTACTCAGAATGACAGAAATCACATTTAGATTATGGTAATTCATCTTAACAGAACCTGCAAGTTGAGGATGCAACGATGTGCGGTCCGTCTTACCGAATTCTGATGCCAACAAGACATTTCATGTGACAGAGATTAAAATATAATTTCTAAATTTAGAAAGAGGGGAGATCTGATATACAACAACGAACATGGGGTGCTAGGATTGTGCATTTGGCTACTGGACAATGAAAGAAAGTTTATATAAAATAATTGCCTCCACGGATATGGTCTGATTTTGGCTGGGTTACTTTGAAGCAAGGTACTTTGAAGCAACCATTAAGTATATGTTTTCAAAATGCATACTGCCTCCAGCTCATTACAAAGTGGTTTGAGATACTGTAGCTGTTGCGCTGTCTGACAGATTTTCTGCTCAAAGGCTCTGTATCTGTATGCTATAAACCTATAGACCGATAAGCATGACTGGTCAAGTGTATTTACATCGACTGGTATTAACATCAATGAATAGGATAAAAAGCATTATTTCACAATGGGATTTTTTCTTCTCCCAGACAATTGGCCAGTACCAATTTTGTTTATCTGCTTTTCTATTTTTTTTATCTGCCAAAAGCCGGCTAATACTGGCTAATGGAAACTATGCACAGAACACACACACACGCACATAGATAGCAAGACAACATTGACATGACAATGTTTTCTATACACACACACACACACACACACACACACACACACACACACACACACACACACACACACACACACACACACACACACACACACACACACACACACACACAGAGAGAATACACACAGACACAGAAATGTACTGTCATTTCAAGTGGAACTGACAGCATTTTAGCAACATGAAATCTTAAAATCTGTTCATATACACCCCCAGGAAGAATATGACACTTAAACAAATTAATTCTGACAAGAAAGCACTTAGATGTTGTAATTTTCATACATTCTTAGAATGTTTGTGAATTACGTATACTAAGGCTTTTGTGAAAATTCCCTAGCAATATAGAGTGGGAAAGCGGCCGTGCGTTTGGACAATTAACTGCAGTAAATAAAACCTAATAAAACCATCTGTCTCGTCCAGGACCAGAGTCTATGCAGATAGCCAATCAGAGCTACAGTAGAGCTGTATTTTCCACACAGGCCTGCCATTCACTTTGAATTGGACTGTTTGTTTACAGGCAGTTGCAACAGCAAGACTTAAGATATTTCAAACGCATTCGCGTCTCAAAAAGTCACAAAACACATTTCTGCAAATATGTCAATACCACTTGGGAGTCCTCTTACATTTGGGAACTTAACAGTCCTATTGATCAAACAACCATGAAAAGTTAGGCTTTCTCTCCCTCAGTTATGCACATCAACAAAAAAATCAACAACTAATGCTAGCCAGAGAAAGGTGAGCTAAAATCTAACGAAGGAACATTAGATAAACTCTCTCAAACTTTTTCATTTAATTGACAGTCAAAATTGCACTGATAAACAGTGGGGAATTGTAGCCTACTCCTCCTTCTTCAGCGTGCCTGCTAACAATACATGCTTGTCCCAACCAAGTTCCCAAAGCTAACTGGCTAAAGTTGGCTAGCTTGCTAGCTAGCTACTTCTAGACACAAACGAGAGAACATCTTACTGACCATTTTACTCACCCTAGCAAAGCTGGTCAGGCTGTTTACATGTTATCTAGAGCGTTCATGACTAACTATTAATTTATTTTCTTACGTTTACTGACACTGGTCGATTTAAACCTGATCGCAATATTTTTTGGAGTACCAAGAAATGCATTGGTGAATTATATTAATCATGCATTGAACTGCATCCATCTACTCTGCCAACAATGCCTTAGTGTACATCATGAAATGTTACTGCAAATATAACCTATTTTTAAAAGCTTTTATAAAGTTGATTTTGTAGCATAAACTGGAAATGTTCAATTTTGGGATGATATTATGATTGTCTGTTTGTTTCATATCTGCAATGTAGTTAAAAAGCTGACAATTCCACTTTAACTAAACAGATATCAAAATGTTAGCTAGCTAGCTACAACAGGTAACAATTTAAACTTACCATGTCCATGGAGGATTAGCCAGAGAGCTAACATTAGCTAGCTAAAACTAGCCAGCTAGCTAGCAACACTTTTCTTGATGTTCTTCTCCCCAACAAACCGCCGCTTTAAAATAAAACAAGAATGCAGGAGAACAGGCACTACCACTTAGCAGTCTAATCTTTTCAAATTTTTTTGTGTACATTTCGAGAAACTGATGTTGTTTCCCAGTGATGTTGTTGTGTAGCCTACCGGGCACTTTGTCCCAACATGCTGTATGGAATGTTGACGCTCGAGCAATATGCTCAAGCAAGCAGGCTGCCTGCGCTCACAGATCTATTGCTGCGCGAGGCACAGATTCCAATCCAAGTTTTAGCTGGAACTGATATGCCTACATCCTTACTTAGTTACTGAAATTAAAATAAAATTACTGCATGCATTATGTTAATTGCTTAAAAGCAATTGTCATATTCTCAGGGTCAAATTCAGGTGCAATAATGCTTTTGTAATTATTGATGGAAATAAATGGGATAACAATAGGGTTTTGTAAATCCTGGTGGATTGTAGTAGGATATTGCAATAAAAGACATAGGCCTATGTGTTATTTGTTAAATTCTGAAAGCAAATGTAGTTAGTCATAATAGAACAGCAAATTGCATTCAGTGGAACAGAAGAAAATGTGCACTACAATAAATATTGCAATTAACATCAACAAAAGATTATCATTAGAAGCCAACAGACACAGCAAGCTACCAGATATCATTCATTAAACAACAATTATTTCAATGTACTGCAGGTTTACCGCATTTTTGTATTATTGTACATATTTATCTTCCATGCTGGTAGCCAAGAACAAATGTTATGGAAGTGAATGTGCACTTTTCAATTGGGTGGCCTGCAACTATGAAAAACACTGCCATAGCCTGTAGTAAAAGCAAAAGCATTTATAGCATCGGAGATTCTATAATTTAGGGATCATTTCTGATAGCTATAGGACCGCAGAGACTGTCACTAATGTTAGCTTTTAATGACCTATCAAATTCGATGACCTGGAGGTGAAATATCACAATTCTTTGTTATTTTTTAAAATTGGTATTTCATCACCTGCTGAATAAAAGCTTCAAATGACCCTACTCCTGAAAAAGTGAATTGGGCTGGATAAGCTGAAGTGGACTCGGCCAGAGTACCATTAACCGGAGCCCAGAGTAATATCATTCTGCCAGACTCTGAAAAAGCTTGGCCTGCATGAAGCCCACCGAGTACGAGTCCATGCAGAGTGTCAAAACGGAATAGGGCCGAGCCCAGCATGTTGACTGGGTACAGTATGCCATGAGACCCTAACCTGCTTTGGTGCCCTCTGCCAGCTGTTGTTTGCCAAATGTGCTAAGCTGAATCATGCAAACACTTCTGGAAAAAAAACATTACTCCAACTGTAATAATTGTAATGGTTCTAATGTCTTATTTGCACTGGGTGCATGGCTTACAAACACTATGCACATGTTTATATAAGATTGGTGTAGCATTTAGATAACTGGTCAGTAGTTCAATCAGATTTCAACCAAAAAACAGATATTACCCAAAATAATATGTATTTTTCATGACGTCAAAAAAACATTATTTCAACCAGTAACATACGTCTTTATCACATCGTATGCCCACTGGGCTGCGCTGCTGCAGAAAGGCAACAGTCTGGAGGCTAGACCTATAGCCTAAAAAAATGACATTTCCCAGGATAGGGTAGCAAGCAACAGGCATTGTTCTTAAACAATAGTCTAACCTTACTCAGTTCACTCACCCGGCTCCTTTCCTATGAAGATGACTTGTGTCTCAGAATTGTTCCCCTTTTCGTCCCCAAAACAGATCCTATCGTTTATCTTTTCTTCCGCAAGGTAGAGGGCTCTACCTTTCGCTTTGTCCTGCCATCGAACCGATCCCCTTCAAGCGAGAAAGCTGCGCGCACACTCCATGGTTTTGAATGTAAGATCTCCACGTCGCCATGGAGATGGAGGGAGCTCTTATCCAGAAAATAATAGGTATCGCTTCATTAGCAACAACGCTTCACCAAGCCGGCCCCTTCAGCATTTGCTTTGACGACAAAAATGCCTTATTGCCGTGATCACTAATTTAATGAGAAAGTATTCTCTAGATAGAAGCTGATTCTAGAAAAAGATTATATTCTAGAACATTAAAAAATGCCAGGCCTGTGTTTGAAAGAACAAGACGCAATTTAATGGAAAATGCAATAACTGATAGTTAAATGTTTTTGTTTTATGGTATACTAACATTATTAGAAAGGTTGAAAACACAATTAACCCACAGACCTCAAGGAAAATAAAGTGCTTCATTAATATTCTGTGGAACATAGGCCTATAGGCTAAGTAGCCAACACAAATCTATGGAAATACTCTTTTGACAGATTTTTCTGATAAAGCACACACGTTATTCAATTACTGTTAATAATGTCTGACAAATGAGAATGCAAGGATAGATAAGAGATCATGTGGAAACCATCTGTATAAGGTTCCACTGTTCCTTTTTCACGTGCGGCAAGTGCATGTTATAAACGAGACCTCACACTCAAAGCTTGTTGCTTTTTCATTGCAATGATAACTGGATACTCTTGTTCACTTGTACAATTTACGAAAGATAAAAAGGGGAAACGGTGCACTGTGTTATGTAAAATCACCCACTCCCCCACTTATATTATCCGTAATTTCTCAGTCACCACAAAACCAGTCTAACGTCCGGGGTGAAATAAACCAGTTTACATAACCTACCTTGTTGATAGACGCCGCTCTTATTCATTCATTCTGTTGAACAATTAAGATTGTCGTTTCACATAGGGGCAACGTAGGCTAAGAGTTGCTAATTTCACCTTTCCCCTCACATCTCGTCGAAAAATCCATCTCCTTTCATTCTGTTATGTCCCCTTCTTTTGAGCTCGGCCAAGTATGAAGAGAGAGAGAGAGAGAATGGGCGAGAGAAAGTCTGAGTGAGGGAGAGAGTAGGCTATTTGTGTGTAAAGAGGGACAGGGGTTGAGAGAGAAAGAAAGAGCGGGAGAGGGGGAGGAGGACTTCAAATAGCTGAGATCCAGGTTGTTGTGTATGGACAGAGCTGTCATGAAGAAGTGTATGAGTATTGAGGAAATCACAGAGGATCTGTGGAAGCAACCCAACCAGGCAACCTGGTCTCAGAGCATTTAGTATTATTCTGTATGTAAATCCGAGACGTTCCATTTAGTATGATATGTTATGAATAACAATTTGTAATATGTGTTCTGAATTTGCAAAAATGTACAATATGTTACGAATTTGCAAAACATATGATATGTTACAAATTCTAGCTAGATGGCTAACGTTAGCTATCTAGCTCACATTAGCTAGGCTATGGGTTGGAGTTGGGGTTAAAGTTAAAGTTAAGTTTAGGAGTTTGGTTAAAGGGTTAGAGTTAGGGGAAGAGTTAGCTTAAATGGTTAAAGTCAGGGTTAGGAGAAGGTTTAGATAACATGCTAAGTAGTTGCAAAGTAACTAAAAAATAGTAAGTAGTTGAAAAGTTGCTAATAAGTTGCTAGATGTTTGTGTTGTACCAGCAAGGTCTCATAGACTAGATGTAACAGTAAATGTAAATCCGGAACACTAAAATGAGTCTGAAATGTTACGTTTGTATGGTTATACAGTGGGGCAAAAAAGTATTTAGTCAGCCACCAATTGTGCAAGTTCTCCCACTTAAAAAGATGAGAGAGGCCTGTAATTTTCATCATAGGTACACTTCAACTATGACAGACAAAATGAGAAAAAAAAATCCAGACAATCACATTGCAGGAATTTTAATGAATTTATTTGCAAATTATGGTGGAAAATAAGGTTGAACCGGGCTGTGGGTGAGCACTGGAGATCTGGTGCATACCACTCGCACCTCTCCCTTTGGCTCAATGCCCACATTCGCCCGGCACAGGCGGAGCACAGGCATAGGGCGAACTGCACCCTCCCAGCGCCCTGGAGACACAGCACGCAGCGCCGGCGCAGGATACCCTGGGCCGAAACGGCGTTCCGGAGACCAAACACGCTGGGCCAGCACAACATGCCCTGGCTGGATGCCCACTCTTGCATGGCACTTGCGGGGGGCTGCGATGTAGCGCACCGCGCTATGCATGCAAACTGGGGACACCGTGCGCTTCACCGCATAACACGGCTCAGGTCTCCTACCTGACTTTGACAATCTCCCCGTGTGCCCCCTCCCAAAAAATTTGGGGGGCTGCCTCTCATGCCTGTTGCGCTGCCTTACCTCATACCGCTCAGCTTTCGCTGCCTCCAGCTCTGCCTTGGGGCGGCGATATTCCCTAGCCTGTGCCCAGGGTCCCTTGCCTTCCACTATCTCCTCCCAAGTCCAGGAGTCCAGAACCATCTGCTCCTGGTTACCACGCTGCTTGGTCCATTTCTAGTGGGTAGTTCTGTAAGGCAGAGCTGGAGGCAAAGTTTGGTCGTGGAAGTTTCCATGTACGTTCGGAAAAAGATGAGAGGCCAAGAGGGTATGTCACTTCTTGAGATGCAAAGCAATATTGTAATGCTTTTGACAGCAAAGATAGATGAAAGGGCAAATGGCTTGGAGGTCATGGTTAGGGAGAATACGATGAAAATTGGGGCCATTAAAAAATCTGTTGACTTTATCTTTGGAGAAGTGAAATCCCTCAAAAGTGACATGAAGAAAGTGGAAGTTATCTGCCAGGAAAATTTAAAGAAGGTGGCTGAACTCGAGCAAAAGGTGAATGAGGCGGAGAGATACCAGCGCAGGTGGAACCTGAGGCTCCATGAAATTCCAGAGCAGGCGGGTGCGGACATCAAATGCAGAGTTGTTGACATTTGTGGAGCTATCATTCCCAATTCAAAAGCTGAACTTATGGAAAATGTAGACATCGTCTATCGTTTGGGAGACTCAAGTATCAAGACAAGAGACCGAGGACAACAATCATCTGGTTCACCAACAGATCTACACAGGATCTTCTCTGGAGGCGAGTGAAGAATTGTGAATTCCTCATCAAGCAAAAATTGAAGTTCACGGAGGATCTGACCTCATTGGTAAAATTCACAAGAGAGAAACTATGGCCGATGTTGGCTGCAGCTCGAAAGGCAGGGAAAATATCCTGATAAAAAGGAATTCACTTGGAGTAACAAGGACATGTCCAGACAGTCAAGAAATTACTTCTGGTTGATTTCTAATTAATTAGATAATTCTTTAGTCAAGGTATCAATTGAACCATCAATTATTACTGATCATGAAGTTATATTCTTATCTTTAAATATGATTGGATCTGAAGTTAAACCGAATCGGAGTTATTGTAAACTCAATAGTAGACTGTTGGAAGATTATAATTTCAAGATGGATGCCAAAGATATTATACAAGACAATTGGAGGAAAGTCCAACTATTTAAGTCTTATGGGAAATATTGGGAATTAATGAAGTATGAAATAAGACAAACAGCCATGAAGAGAGGCAAAGAAATTGATAAACTTAAAAGATTGAGGGAAGATAAACTTGTTAAGGAAATACTTTCTCTAAACTCTATGGGGACCTTGATGAAGAAGGTCAGTTATTCTCTTTACAACTAGAAATGGACCGAATGTATGAAGAGAGAGCAAAAGGGGCATTTGTAAGATCAAGAATGAGATGGTTGGAGGAAGGTGAAAGAAATACAAAATACTTTTACAATTTAGAAAGAAAAAATTCTGAATTTACATCTATTCATAAGCTCAATATAGATGGCAAAGAAAATGAAAACCCCAAAGATATTTCAAAATATGTTTCAGAATTCTATGGTAACGTTTATACCAGTTAATGCCTGTCCTACTACTGACGTATCTGCCTTTCTAGACTCTGTCAAAGACTATGCAAAATTCATAGTTGAAGACTTCCAAAAGTATTGTGATGAAATTATTTCTATCAATGAAATAAAAAAAATGTATCAGCAAGTTAAAAGAGAACAAATCTCCAGGGAATGATGGCATTATCAGTGAATTGCATCCATTTTTGCAGAAAGACTTAAAAACTGTCTTGACCAAATCATTGATGATACCCAGTCTGGTTATATGAAGGGCAGACATATACAGTGGGGCAAAAAAGTATTTAGTCAGCCACCAATTGTGCAAGTTCTCCCACTTAAAAAGATGAGAGAGGCCTGTAATTTTCATCATAGGTACACTTCAACTATGACAGACAAAATGAGAAAAAAAATCCAGAAAATCACATTGTAGGATTTTTAATGAATTTATTTGCAAATTATGGTGGAAAATAAGTATTGAAGTGTACCTATGATAAAAATGACAGACCTCTACATGCTTTGTAAGTAGGAAAACCTGCAAAATCGGCAGTGTATCAAATACTTGTTCTCCCCACATGTATGTATGTATGTATGTATGTATGTATGTATGTATGTATGTATGTATGTATGTATGTATGTATGTATGTATGTATGTATGTATGTATGTATGTATGTATGTATGTATGTATGTATGTATGTATGTATGTATGTATGTATCATCATTTATTTACAGTTTTATTCACAAGTACTGGTGACCAATAAGTCATTCTGATTATTGCATATATTGTAATGGACACCTATGATGTGTGTAAAATACTTTTTTTAAAGGTTGTACTGATTATAATGAGCTAAGCTATTTGCTAGCTTACCTTCCATTGATCGAAATAATTGAATAAAACACTTTCTAGAAAACAAAAGTAATCCACGCCTGGAATGTTGTTTTTTCGCATCAACCAAAGATAACAAACATGGTGCATTATACAATGCATTCTGGGTGTCACATAATCTGTCAGACCAAAGATGCTATAATGAGGTGAAGGAATGGTTCACTCATCTTTCGGGTAAACTTCCAGAAGTGAATGAAAGGAAGTGGATGATCATAGACGACACACCCCCTTCAACATGCATACTATAAACAGACCAGTCATCTTGTCTCTCCTCTTATTATCTTTGGTTGATGCCAAAAAACAACATTCCAGGCATGGATTACTTTTGATTTCTAGTGTTCTAAAGTGTTTTACTCAATTATTTCAATCAATGGTGAGCTCGCCCGTGATGTGAATGAATTATAAATAGTAATTGCTATTAGATAATTCATATCGTAGTTTCTGTCAGCCGAGAGTTATAAACATATGACTGTTTGTGTTAGGTCAATCTTTCCTCAGTTAGCACAAGGGCAAATGTAACCTACATTTTCCGGTTTGGATGATTGTGTTATGCTGTAGCTACTTCTGTGAATGTCTGAACATTGCATCCAAAAATAAACTGATCACATTCTGGACATAACTTTGTAATGACCGTGTTTGTGCAAAATGTTTCTGTTGCCAGCTCAAATGCTAATTGTTGCATCAATTGAAAATGGATGTTCTAAATAAGCATTCTAATCAAGCGTTCTAATCACACCGGTTTGATCTTATGCAACAGGGACCACTATAGAATGATCACACCCGTTTGTTGGTACATGTAAAAAGGTTAGAGGTCCTCAATGATGTCACCATTACCTTTGATTCTAAGCAATGTTGTGCTGCTATTTTTTATTGACTTGGCCCAAGCTTTTGACACGGTAGACCATTCCATTCATGTGGGCCGGCTAATGAGTATTGGTGTCTCTGAAGGGTCTTTGGCCTGGTTTGCTAACTACCTCTCTCAAAGAGTGCAGTGTATAAAGTCTGCTGTCTCAGCCACTGCCTGTCACCAAGAGTGTACCCCCAAAGGCTCGATCCTAGGCCCCACGCTTTTCTCAATTTACATCAACAACATAGCCCAGGCAGTAGGAACCTCTCTCATCTATTTATATGCCGATGATACAGTCTAATACACTGCTGGCACCTCCCCAGATTTTGTGTTAAACGCTCTACAACAAAGCTTTCTTAGTGTCCAACAAGCTTTCTCTGCCCTTAACCTTTATCTGAACACCTCAAAAACAAAGGTCATGTGGTTTGGTAAGAAGAATGCACCTCTCCTCACAGGTGTGATTCCTACCTCTGAGGGTTTAGAGCTTGAAGTAGTCACCTCATACAAGGGAGTATGGCTAGATGGTACACTGTCCTTCTCTCAGCACATATCAAAGCTTCAGGCTATCTGAGATATCTATTGCAGCCGTCATCCTTCACATACAACACCCGTTCTGCCAGTCACATTCTGCTAAAGGTCCCCAAAGCACACACATCCTTGGGTCGCTCATCTTTTCAGTTGTCTGCAGCTAGCGACTGGAACGAGCAGCAACAAACACTCAAACTGGACAGTTTTATCTCAATCTCTTCATTCAAAATACTCAATCATGGACACTCTTACTGACAGTTGTGGCTGCTTTGCGTGATGTATTGTTGTCTCTACCTTCTTGCCCTTTGTGCTGTTGTCTGTGCCCAGTAATGTTTGTACACTGTTTTGTGCCATGTTGTGTTGCTACCATGTTGTTACCATGTTGTGTTGCTTCCATGCTGTGTTGTCATGTGTTGCTGCCATGCTATGCTGTTGTCTTAGGTCTCTCTTTATGTGGTATTGTGTTGTCTCTCTTGTCGTGATGTGTGTTTTGTCCTATATTTTTATTTATTATATTTATATTTTGATTCCCCGCCCCCGCCCCCGCAGGAGGCCTTTTGCCTTTTGGTAGGCCGTCATTGTAAATAAGAATTTGTTCTTAACTGACTTGCCTAGTTAAATAAAGGTTAAATAAAATAAAATAAATTATAATAAAATACACCCATCCACCCTGACCAACCACCGTACTGTCTTATGTAACCATACCAAACGTAACATATCATACTTATTTAAGTGTCCAGGCTTTACTTTCACTATGTTACATCTAGTCTATGAGACCAGGCTGAACCAGAAGGTAAAAAAACAAGTCAAAGTCCAGACAAGGGGACCACATCAATAAGTAATTCAACTGCAGAAGACACAGATCATTTGATTTGATTTATTGCCTTCATGCTTGCAGTCGACAAGACTGAATTATGCAGAATGCACATTTAGAAAATACGTTAAAAAACGCAAGATATTACAGTAAATAACAAATATGCTATCTTACAAGAAATGACAGTTAAAAAAGTCACATTTGGTTATTAAAAAGTCTGTTGGAAGTGGCTATGGTGGAATTGCTCAGCTTATTTGTCCTTGTGTTGATGCTGGACAGTTGGTTCTTGTTTCGGGGGACTATGCAAGTACTGTCTTCCCTTCTCTGTGGTAGGAGATCATAGAGGGTGGTCAGGTTGGTGCATCCCAGTTACCAATCTTACTGCTGCTTGCTCTCTTCGCGACTCTAGTGGCGGAAGGGTCAGTGGGGAGTATCTGGTTTTTGTTGCTATCTTGCTTGCCCTTTTCTGTACCCTATCCAAAGTGTGTGCCCAGTGTGTCATTTTGCTACCCAAGAATAGCAAAGCACCTTTACTGGTTGAAACAGCTGAGCAATCAGCCTCCTTTTTGACCAGATAAAATGCTATTTCACAGTAAACACACTAAACTGCTTGGTGTAACTCTAGATTGTAACATATTGATGCAACGGTAGCTAAGATGGGGAGAGGTCTGCCACAAAGAAAGGACATAAGCAAATTAAATGTGGCACAGAAAAGAGCAGCACAGCTGGCCCTTAAATGTACACAGAGGGCTAATATCAATAACATGTACAGTGCCTTGACTTTTTCCACATTTTTGTTACATTGCAGCCGTATTCTAAAATGGATTAAATGAATAAAAATCCTCAGCAATCTACACACATTACCCCATAATGACAAAGAGAAAAAATATTTTTTATGAATTTTTGCAAATGTATTAAAACACAAAACCAGAAATACCTTATTTACATAAGTATTCAGACTCGAAGTATTCAGTTATGAGACTCGAAATTGAGCTCAGGGGCATCCTGTTTCCATTGGTAATCCTTGAGATGTTTCTACAACTTGATTGGAGGCCACCTGTGGTAAATTCAATTGATCGGACATGATTTGGAAAGGCACACACCTGTCTATATAAGGTCCCACAATTGGCAGTGCATGTCAGAGCAAAAACCAAGCAAAGAGGTCGAAGGAATTGTCCGTAGAGCTCAGACACAAGATTGTGTCGAGGCACAGATCTGGGGAAGGGTGCCAACACATTTCTACAGCATTGAAGGTTCCCAAGAATACAGTGGCCTGGTCACTCTGACAGAGCTCTAGAGCTTCTCTGTGGAGATGGGCGAAACTTCCAGAAGGACAACCATCTCCGCAGCACTCCACCAATCAGGCCTTTATGGTAGAGTGGCGAAACGGAAGCCACTCAGAAGTAAGAGGCACATGACAGCCCACTTGGAGTTTGACAAAAGGTATCTAAAGACTTTCAGACCATGAGAAACAGGATTCTCTGGTCTGATGAAAACAAGATTGAACTCTTTGTCCTGAATTCCAAGCGTCACATCTGGAGGAAACCTGGCAACATCTCTACGGTGAAGCATATTGTTGGCAGCATCATGCTGTGGGGATGTTTTTTAGCGGCAGGGACTGGGAGACTAGTCAGGATTGAGGGAAAGATGAACAGAGCAAACTACAGAGAGATCCTTGATGAAAACCTGCTCCAGAGCGCTCAGAACCTCAGACTTGGGAGAAGGTTCTCCTTCCAACAGGCCACGACCCTAAGCACACAGCCAAGACAACGCAGGAGTGGCTTCGGGACAGTCTCTGAATGTCTTTGAGTGGTCCAGTCAGAGACCAGACTTGAACCCGATCAAACATCTCTGGAGAGACATGAAAATAGCTGTGCAGCAACACTTTCCATCCAACCTGACAGAGCTCAAGAAGATCTGCAGAGAAGAATGGGAGAAACTCCCTAAATACAGATGTATTGTAGCGTCATACCCAAGAAGACTCAAGGGTACTTCAACCGAGTACTGAGTAAAGGGTCTGAATACTTGATTTATGAGGAATTTGACAAAAAAACTTTTTAAATTAGACTGTGACCTAACAAAATGTGGAAAAAGTCAAGGGGTCTGAATACTTTCCGAAGGCACTGTATGTCAGTCTCTTCTGACATACAGAGATTTCTTGTCTCTGTGAGAGGTATTGACGTGTTTAAAGCTAACACACACCTCAGATACCCATACATACCCCACAAGACATGTCACCAGGGGTCTCTTCACAGTCCCCAAGAAATGCACAGTACTACCTAGAGCCATGACTACATGGAACTTTCTTCCACATCAAGTAACTCAAGCGAGCAGTAAAATCTAATTTAAAAAAAACGATCTTTCATGGCTGGTAGGCTACACAAGGCTAACTCATCTTAAACTTGACTGTGACAGCAACAAAATGGTTTGTCTTACGGCCATAGTAAAATATTATCTGTAGCTGTAATCCTTATATGCCTAACTAAATGCTTTCTATTTCCCCAGTCATTCTATTCTAGTCCTATCTACTTCACTGTCATTCTTCATTAAAGGTGGGCACGCAACCCATCGTAGATCCTTGTCTCAATAACAAATCGTCTTCATTGCAATCCTCTGTGGCGAGCCTTTTTGATGTGAAGTCTGTCCCTCGTTAATGTCTATTCTTGGTCACCTTAGGGAAATGGGGATACCTAGTCAGTTGTACAACTGAATGCCTTCAAATGAAATGAATCTTCTTCCTCTGAGTCAGAGAGGTGCGGGGGGCTGCCTTAATCGTCCTCCATGTCTTTGATGCCCTGGGAACAGCCTTGCTCAAGGGCAAAACAACATCTTTTTACCTTGTCAGCTCAGGGATTCGATCCAGCAACCTTTTGGTTACTGGCCCAACACGCTAACCACTAGGCTACCAACATTAGGGAGTGGATGGCTGTCACTTTAACTAGAACACACAATTCATCCACTATGATCCCCCCATCTGACAGGAGGGGTATGTATAAGGGGACCTCTTGGATATCACAGAAGTGTGATATCCAAGAGGCCCACCTCCGGGAGCCAAAGGCTTTCTGCTGGAAAATAAAAACATCTGTCACTCAGCAGCAACAGGGCTAAAGCCTAATCATACTGACGGTGTCCTGCAAGAAGCGTTTTAACACGGCCACCTGCACTGTGGCCCCTGTCTTACCTTTAAGTGTCTCCCTCTCACTGAGGGCAGCTGATCTAGCACACTCCAAGGTTGTAGAGGTTTCCAGAGGAGGTGTGTTGTGAATGGTGGGTTTGGGGGTGTGAAGGAGGGGGGACGGGAACACTGCTGGGCTAATTCACACCTTCTGGAGCTCAACATTTGTTTATAAGTCCTGTTGGGGTGTTTGCTCCCATTGGACAAAAGCTAAATGGTGGCCAAAAAGATTTAAATGGAAGGCTTCTCATTCCTTTCTTGGGAGCTCTCCAAGGTACCATCTACTGTGTTCACTTAGTTCTGTTTTGTGAAGAGTACGTTGAGAAAAGACAGACAGGTACTATATTCCACTTAATCCCTACTCCCACCTGCTGTTTCTCTAGTAATTGTGTCTCTTGAAATCTTATTGGATTTTTCAATTACAATTTGGTTTTGATGGCCTTCAAGGGCCATTATGGAAATTGATTACAGCACAGGCAGATCATTGATTCAACGCTCTGTGCTCACTGGGAACGAGTCCTACTTCCCAAGTGATTTGCAACCATAATGGCCTCTTATGCACAGTACACATAAACAACCCCTGTCATCTTACAGAACTGAAAAACATTGCCCCTGAAATTAACCCTTCATCTCAATCAGAGAGTTAGTGTAGTATCTGTTTCAGTTTCTCTATTTGTGGTTCTTGGAGAGAGAAATGAGAGAGCTGGTTCAAGCACAGTGGCTCATTGGGATCAAGCTGGTGGTTTGGCATTGCCTGCAGTGCGGGGGCCGAGAAAATATTCCTAGATGGGAAGATGGGAATATACAAGAGGAGGTTTTGTGGTTACGGAGCTTGATGTCTTTGCCTTGGACAACTTTTCTGGGAGCCAAGACCTGTTCACGTTTTATTAGTTTGTTAATGTATCTTCCCTAGCACTTTTCATTGGATATGCAGGTTTACTCTTTGCTAATAACATACGAGCCAATAGTTCGAGTTTGCAGACAGATTAACATCCAATTATGAGTAAAGGAGTGATAGCTTGTTTCTTGTTTATCTTTCTTATCTTTTCTGATGTTGAATTGCTGATTACAGGCACTTCTCTGTTTGAGTAAAGTGGTTACAGGTTCCTTCTAGGATTAGGGTTAAAGGTATATAGGTTGTGGTATATGTAACTCTGTATTTTTATGTATTATTCAGGTTAAACTAACTAGTCAGAGCTCAATGATGCTTTGCATTGTGAGTCAACTTGGTGGTATCCCTCTATGAGATCCATTTTGTAGGATGTGTCAGTCAAATACGGAGGTTATAAAAATGGTAAAAATCATTGTTGTTTTATGCTTCCGTTTCACTTGCTGTGCTGTAAGCATTTCTTTTCTCTCCAGCATTTAGTTTATGTCTGTGTTTCGTTGTTCACACGAAGAAGCCCTCTCATCACTCTCTCACTCCAGCTGTGTAGGAGTCTTCCAGGGATGAGAGAAATCCTATATGCAAAGTAGCTCAAATCCAGCACAAATCTCTTTCTCTTTCATTTTCCTGCACTCTCTTTCACCTGATCTCTATCTCATCTCCTCTCCTGCATCTCCCTCTCTCCCTCCTCTTGTAATCATTATTTGGTATGGGGTATGGTGACCATTGACTCTATTCACCCCAAGGCAACCTTTTTGACTACATTAGCCAACACAGTTATAAGGAAGCACACTTTCATGCTAGGTCTAGGACCTCATATTGTAGCTGATAGAGACCCCAACTGATGTGTAAAACATTCTTAAAACAATCTACTTTGGTTTAGATACAAGCATCATTAAACCTACAATTAAACCTACAATTCATTCATTTGACTTGAAAATCTGTTTCTTGGACCTAACTTGCTAAGTACCTTTTCCACGTTTTCATCCTTCACAGACTCCATGAAATGATGACCTCTTTCTAAATATTTGGTCACCTGACTAATTTAGTGTATGGTTTCCTAGAAACAAGGGGCAGCTTAACTAAATTTACACCACTCTCCCCTATTCAAGGAGAAAATGTAAAATCAGCATATTTGCGGTCAATGATAAATAATGGTACCTGAATTGGGTTCATGTATAATTGAAAACTCATTTACTTTGTATGCATATTGAAAGAGACAAGAAAGTGGCAACGATTACTAAACTTTATTATTCTTATCCAAGCATATCCAGTCTGTGACATTATGTTTTAGTTTCCATGAGAAGTGTACTGTAACTATTGGTTCAATAACTACGTCATGGATATTTCCCAGTGGTGTAAAGTAATTAAGTAAAAATACTTTGAAGTACTACTTAAGTCGTTTTTTGGTATCTGTACTTTGCTGTTTATATTTTTGACAACTTTTACTTGTACTCCAATACATTCCAAAATAAAATATGCACTATTTACTCCCATACATTTTCCCTTGACACCTAAAAGTACTTGTTACATATTGAATGCTCAGGAAGGACAGCAATATGGTCCAATTCATGCAGCTGTTAATATAATGCGTTGTTATCCCTACTGCCTCTGATCTGTCGGACTTACTAAACACAAAAACTGCATTTTGTGCAAGTGTGCTCTGCAAGTGTGCTCCTGGCTGTCCCCCCCCCAAAAGGAACTTGTGCCATCTGGTTTGCTTAATATAAGGAATTTGATGAATAGCATTTACTTGTACTTTTTACTTTTACTCAAGTATGACAATTGAGTACTTTTTCACCACTGTACTTCAGCACATTTAAAACCAGTCACTCAAGCAGTAATTTTACTGGCACACATGCTCTCTAATGGGACTGCGGTCCTCATCACTGATAGGTGAATAATTATATGAAACCACTGAATGAAAGTCAATCAGTATTTTAAATGGCTTAAATACATATTGATATTCGTAACAGATATGTCAATGTGCATCCTTCCCTGGAAAAATCCGCCTGGCAAAAAGGGCCTTGACTCAACACTGCTCAACAAAGCCAGACATCATCTGTTAAGCTGGCACTTAATCAGAAGTATTAACCTGAGCCATTATTTCTGTCCCCTACACACGATTAACACCCATCTGTTCCGGTAAACACACACACACATGCTAGTGCATGTACATGCATCCATGTTGGCAAACACATAAACACACCAGGCAGTGTTGATCTGCACACATGTAGCATTATACACTCATACACCCACACTACAGATGTAGGATCTTAATTTGAGTCAGTTTTCTACAGCAGGAAAATTATCCTATAGCAACAGTAAATGTAAATTATTTTGTGGATTTTAATTTACTGGACACATTTTTCGTTAATAAGGCATAGCAAGTCTGAAATTCAATGTGGAAATTACAAACCTTAGAAGCCTTTTTAAAACTCAAAGTGTGAGTGATCAAATTAAGATCCTACATCTGTGTGTCAGCACGCACATACCACAGGAGGTTGGTGGCATTTTAATTGGGGAGGACGGGCTCGTGGTAATGGCTGAAGCGGAATGAGTGGAATGGTATCAAATACATCAAACACATGGTTTCCATGTTTTTGATACCATTCAATTCACTCCATTCCTGCTATTATTATGAGCTATCCTCCCCTCATCAGCTTCCTGTTGCATGCATCCACATATATACCACAAAGTACCACTCCATTTCCTTCAATCTCTGCATATGGGTCTAACTGAGAAGCACCGAACCTCTCTGCTGAAATATATCCCCTAACCAGACACTTTGAGTGGAGGAAATGACTGGTTCCGTCCCCAAAGGCCAGCCGGCTGTTCTTTCTGAGCAGAGCAGAGCGACAGCTTGTGCCAGGAAATGAATCTAACACTGACATTTACTGATCTAATGATTGTCCATGCCCGGAGAAGCCCGGGTGAGTGGAAATTAAATAATGGGAGGAGGAGAACTGGACAGGTGTTACTGCTAAGACACTGCACACAAAGACAGAACGGATAGGAGCACTGTACTTGTACTGTAAAATATGTCTAGAGCAATGTGCTCATTTATAGCAGTGCTGTAGCAGTTATCATACCAATTGGAAATGGGTGAAACGTTTATTTGAGAACGAGACCACTCAATTAAACATACTGTAAGGCAAATCTTATGGGAACGGAGTTGTATTATTATACAAATGTTCTCTCTCCCAAGAATGTAATGTCATCCTAGCTGCAGTTGAGTAGCTCCATGTTTTGTTTTCAGAGGACTAAGCATTGAAATGCAGCCACACAGAACTGAGCCCAGCTGGTAGAACACAGAGACCATATGGTGCCAGTCAGCCAAAGTCGCTGCTGTGTTCCTTTCTATTGGGGAGCGGAACTTCAGACAGGATATCAAACTGTGGTCCCTCCTCCTCATGCTGCTACAGTCTCAGGATGGCCGCTCCTTATGCAGAATTAGCTATTTGGGTCCATATCTAAAAAGAATAATAATAATAATCACTCATTCCCACACATACAGTTGAAGTCGGAAGTTATCATACACCTTAGCCAGGTACATTTAAACTCAGTTCAGGATCACCACTTAATTTTAAGAATGTGCAATGTCAGACTAATATTAAAGAGAATGATTTATTTCAGCTTTTATTTCTTTCATCACATTCCCAGGGGGTCAGAAGTTTACATACACTCAATTAGTATTTGGTAGCATTGCCATTCAATTGCTTAACTTGGGTCAAACTTTTCGGTTAGTCTTCCACAAGCTTCCCACAATAAGTTGGGTGAATTTTGGCCCATTCCTCCTGAAAGAGCTGGTATAACTGAATCAGGTCTGTAGGCCTCCTTGCTCGCACACACTTTTTCAGTCCTGCCCACAAATTTCTATAGGATTGAGGTCAGGGCTTTGTGATGGCCACTCCAATACATGGACTTTGTTGTCCTTAAGCCATTTTGCCACAACTTTGGAAGTATGCTTGGGGTCATTGTCCATTTGGAAGACACATTTACAACCAAGCTTTAACTTCCTGACTGATGTCTTGAGATGTTGCTTCAATATATCCACATAATTTTCCTGCCTCACGATGCCATCTATTTTGTGAAGTGCACCAGTCCCTCCTGCTGTAAAGCACACCCACAACATGATGTTGCCACCTCCGTGCTTCACGGTTGGGATCGTGTTCTTTGGCTTACCAGCATCCCCCTTTTTCCTCCAAACATAACGATGGTCATTATGGCCAAACAGTTCTATTTTTGTTTCATCAGACCAGAAGATATTTCTCCAAAAAGCACGATCTTTGTCCCCATGTGCAGTTGCAAATCGTAGTCTGGCTTTTTTTGCCGGTTTTGGAGCAGTGGCTTCTTCCTTGCTGAGCGGCTTTTCAGGTTATGTCGATGAAGAACTTGTTTTACTGCGGATATAGATACTTTTGTACCAGTTCCCTCCAGTATCTTCACAAAGTCCTTTGCTGTTGTTCTGGGATTGATTTGCACTTTCCGCACCAAATTACATTAATCTCTAGGTGACAGAACACGTCTCCTTCCTGAGCGGTATGACGGCTGCTTGGTCCCATGGTGTTTATACTTGCATACTGTTGTTTGTACAGATGAATGTGGTACCTTTAGGCGTTTGGCAATTGCTCCCAACGTTCATCCTGTAGGGACGACATTGTTGATCTACTTAGTAATGAAGCCGGTGACTGATGTGGTAAACTCCTCCAATGCCATCGGATGAATCCCGGATCATATTCCAGTCTCTGCTAACAAAACCCGTAGTTTAGCATCCAGTTAATCGGACCACTCCCGCATTGAGTTCTTCACTAGTACTTCCTGAGTTTTTGCTTGTAAGCAGGAATGAGGATGATAGAGTTATGGTCAGATTTGCCAAATGGAGGGCGAGGGAGAGATTTGAATGCATTTCTGTGTGTCGAGCAGTGGAGGCTCCTCAGAGGAGGACCATCCTACTCAGTGAATTTCAGGAAGAAAAAAATATTGAAACATTAAAAAAGTAATACTTTTGTCATTACAGACACATTGGTGCTTCTAGCAGCTTGGCATGGTCGTGTTTCGGAGGACGCATGGCTCTCGACCCTCTCCTCTCCCGAGTCTGTAGGAGAGTAGCAGCGATGGGACAAGACTGTAACATCCAATGAAGGTCTACAGTAGCCTCAACAGCACTATCTGGGGTAGCACCATGGTGTAGCCAGAGGATAGCTATTTTCCGTCGTCCTCTGGGTACATTGACTTCAATACAAAACCTAGGAGGCTCATGGTTCTCATTCCCTCCCATAGACTTACACAGTTATCATGACAACTTCTGGAGGACATCCTCCAACCTATCAGAGCTCTTGCAGCATTAACTGACATGTTGTCCACCCAATGAAAGGATAAGAGAATGAATCTAGTACTGAAAGCATCAGCTACAGCAAGAAAGCACTGCAGTGCATAAAATGTAGTTGACTAGTAGTTGACTCAAAGAGATTGAAAGGAAATAGTTGAACTGTTTTGAACAAATTAATTTCTTAAACATGTAAGGAGAAGCAGTAGCGAGAGAAAGAGGGAGCTTACTTACTTAGCTATCAAATCCAGCTAGGTAATTTAACCTACTCAAACAACTGGCTCAAAACAGATAACAAGAGCACCTCCTCCCAGCTGCCCACTGCACTGACGCGAGGTAACACTGTCACCATCGATAAATCCACGATAATAGATCATTTTAATAAGCATTTCTCTACGGCTGGCCATGCTTTCCTCCTAGCTACCCCAACCCCGGCCAACAGCTCCGCACCCCCCGCAGCTACTTGCCAAAGCCTCCCCATTTCTCCTTCACCCAAATCCAAATAGCAGATGTTCTGAAAGAGCTGCAAAACCTGGGCCCAAACAAATCAGCTGGGCTAGACAATGTGGACTCTCTCTATCTAAAATTATCCGCCGCTGTTGTTGCAAACCTTATTACCAGCCTCTTATTACCAACCTCTCTTTCGTATAGTCCGAGATCCCGAAAGATTAGAAAGCTGTCGCGGTCATCCCCCTCTTCAAAGGGGGTGAGACACTAGACACAAACTGTTAAAGACCTATATCCATCCTACCTTGCCTTTCTAAAGTCTTCGAAAGCCAAGTTAAAACCTCTTAAGCCTACCCCCTACTTTTTCGAACATTCTGTTAAAAATTGCGCAACATTTTGGCGTCCTGCTACTCATGCCAGGAATATAGTATATGCATATGACTAGTATGTGTGTATAGAAAACACTCTCACGTTTCTAAAAGTGGTTAAATCACGGCTGTGACTATAACAGAACGTCTGTTTCATCGAAAAGCGCAGGAAAATCTGATCACTGAAAGTGGAAAAAAATATCCATGCGCCACTTCAACCCATTGTTAAAGGTGAACCGTATTAAATGAGGCCGAGGTTGCAGTACCTACAGCTTCCACAGGATGTCTAGAGTCTTCTCATTTGCTTCGGATTTGATTCTTGGTAGAACCGACCCAAGGGAACCGATTCCCTCCGACCTCCAACTTGATGTATTGGCTGAGTTTTTTCCAGACATTTTTTCCAGACGACCACCTATCGAATTTACATCGCCTCCTGATGATTTTTATCGCTTATTAACGTGTACTAATACCTAAAGTTGCATTAGAAAAGTATTTCGAAGTGTTTTGTGAAAGTTTATCGTCAACTTTTTAACTTTTAAAAAATGACGTTACGTTATGAAACGCTATTTTTTTCCGTTTATCACACAGTCTTCATAGATCAATATCTAGGCTATATATGGACCGATTTAATCGAAAAAAAGACCCAGTATTGATTATGGGACATCAAGGAGTGCCAACAAAGAAGATGGTCAAAGGTAATGAATGTTTTATATTTTATTGTGCGGTTTGTGTAGCGCAGACTATGCTAATTATTTTGTTTACATCCCCTACGGGTCTTTTGGGGTGTTACATGCTATCAGATAATAGCTTCTCATGCTTTCTCCGAAAAGCATTTTAAAAATCTGACTTGGTGCCTGGATTCACAACGAGTGTAGCTTTAATTCAATACCAAGCATGTGTATTTTAATGAACGTTTGCGTTTTAACTAATACTATTAGCGTTTAGCGTAGCGCATTTGCATTTCCAGAGCTCTAGTTGGGACGTCTGCGTCTCAAGTAGGAGCAAGAGGTTAATTAAACAGATCACTGACCGTTTCGAATCCCACCGTACCTTCTCCGCTGTGAAATCCGGTTTCCGAGCTGGTAACGGGTGCACCTCAGCCACGCTCAAGGTACTAAATGATATCATAACCGCCATCGATAAAAGATTGTACTGTGCAGCCGTCTTCATGGACCTGGCTAAGGCTTTCGACTCTGTCAATCACCGTATTCTTATCGGCAGACTCAACAGCCTTGGTTTCTCAAATGACTGCCTCGCTTGGTTCACCAACTACTTCTCAGACAGAGTTCAGTGTGTCAAATCGGAGGGCCTGTTGTCCGGACCTCTGGCCGTCTCTATGGGGGTGCCACAGGGTTCAATTCTCGGGCCGACTGTTTTCTCTGTATATATTAACAATGTTGCTCTTGCTGCGGGTGATTCCCTGATCCACCTCTATGCAGATGACACCATTCTGTATACATCTGGCCCTTCTTTGGACACTGTGTTAACAAACCTCCAAACGAGCTTCAATGCCATACAACACTCCTTCTGTGGCCTCCAACTGCTCTTAAATGCTAGTTAAACTCAATGCATGCTCTTCAACCATTCGCTGCCCCCACCCGCTACTCTGGACGGTTCTGACTTGTATATGTGGACAGCTACAAATACCTAGGTGTCTGGATAGACTGTAAACTCTCCTTCCAGACTCAAATTAAACATCCCCAATCCAAAATTAAATCTAGAATCGGCTTTCTAATCTGCAACAAAGCCTCCTTCAGTCACGTCGCCAAACATACCCTAGTAAAACTGACCATCCTACCGATCCTCAACTTCAGCGATGTAATTTACAAAATAGCCTCCAACACTCTACTCAGCAAACTGGATGCAGTCTATCACAGTGCCATCTGTTTTGTCACCAAAGCCCCATATACCACCCACCACTGCGACCTGTATGCTCTAATCGGCTGGCATCTCGCTACATATTCATCGCCAGACCCACTGGCTCCAGGTCATCTATAAGTCTTTGCTAGGTAAAGCTCTGCCTTATCTCAGCTCACTGGTCATGATAACAACACCCACCCGTAGCACACGCTCCAGCAGGTATATCTCACTGGTCATCCTCAAAGCCAACACCTCCTTTGGCCACCTTTCCTTCCAGTTCTCTGCTGCCAATGACTGGAACGAATTGCAAAAATGGCTGAAGCTGGAGACATATATTTCCCTCACTAACTTTAAACATCAGCTATCCGAGTAGCTAAGCGATCGCTGCAGCTGTACATAGCCCATCTGTAAATAGCCCATCCAATCTACCTACCTCATCCCCATATTGTTTTTATTTTACTTTTCTGCTCTTTTGCACACCAGCATTTCTACTTGCACATCATCATCTGCACATCTTTCACTCCAGTGTTAATTTTGTGAAATTGTAATTACTTTCTACTATGGCCTATTTATTGCCTTACCTCCTCACACCATTTGCACACACTTTGTATAGACTGTCACGCCCTGACCGTAGAGAGCCTTTTAATGTCTCTATTTGGTTTGGTCAGGGTGTGATTTGGGGTGGGCATTCTATGTTTTGGCCGGGTATGGTTCTCAATCAGGGACAGCTGTCTATCGTTGTCTCTGATTGGGAACCATACTTAGGTAGCCCTTTTTCCCTTTCTTTGTGGGAAGGTGACTTTGTTTAGGGCACATTGCCTTTGAGCTTCACGGTTTGTTTTGTAGTGTTATTTGTTTTGTTCGGCGTCAATTTGATTAATAAAAGAAAATGTACGCTGACCACGCTGCACCTTGGTCCTCTACTTTCAACAGCCGTGACAGACTTTCTTTTTTTTCGATTGTGTTATTGACTGTACGCTTGTTTATTCCATGTGTAACTCTGTGTTTTTGTTTGTGTCGCACTGCTTTGCTTTATCTTGGGCAGGTCGCAGTTGTAAATGAGAACTTGTTCTCAACTAGCCTACCTGGTTAAATAAAAGTGAAATAAAACATTAAAAAAATTCCATGTCCTTGTTCAGCCACAATTCTGATAAACATAGGATATTACAGTTCTTCCTTTCTTGTTGATAGGATAGTCTCGAACGGAGCTCATCCAGTTTGTTCTCTAGTGATTGTACGTTCGCCAGTGGAACGGAGGGTAGAGGCTGTTTATTTACTCGCCGATGTAGTTTCGTCAGGGTGCTTGCACGTCGAGATGTCTTACGCCGTCTCTTCCTTTTCAGAGGGTCAGGATTAAGGCCTGGTTTGGGGTGAGCAGTATGTCTTGCGCCACCGACTCATTGAAGTAGAAATTATTAATCCAAATCGAGTTTAGTGAACACTGTTCTGATGTTCAGAAGGTCTTTTCGGTCCTAGAAATGATGGCGGAACATAATGTACAAAAAAAGTGGTCAGTAGCCCGTAAAACGGCAGCTACCCATTGCAGTGCCATTCGCAACTAGCACCTTTTTTCAACCAGTGATTGATAGCATTCTGTTTACAACTTCAGCTCAGTTAAATTTTATGACAAAGCTCCAACTCTCCATTCCCACTGTATATCAGTAGGAATCTCTGGGAAGAATCCAGGCTCTAGGGTGTATAAGATCCAGAAAAATTACATATCCTCCAAGGATATTCCTTTCCATATGGTTACAAGTGACCAAAGAATATGTCTTGTGGAAGAAAAGGCAGCATTTTGGTTTCCCTGTCAGGATCCACTCTAACCAAGGCAGTGATTTTAACACAACTGTTTAATTAACTTTTCAGAGGTCACTACTGGACGATCTTTGTGTAACTTTTGTCTTTGTTTTCTTATGATAACTATTTCCACGGTCAGCCATTGGGCATGAGGGGAGATCATACAGCATTGTGTCATGGCTGTGACACGGCTGTCCTTCGGGGTTAGATATGATCCCTTTATCAGTTCAATCCCTGTGACTGAGTGAGAGTGGAGCTGTCAGCCACAGTGGCTTTTCTCCACTACAGCCTGGGCCGAAGCTGCCTCTAGATGGGTGGATGTGGATGTCACAGTACAGGCAGTGGCACATTTATGGCATGGTGGGATAGATTTTCTGTGTCAGTGCTAAATGGAAATCTCTTTAGAGTGCCATGCTCCTGAATCAAATCAGTGGGGGAAAAAGTGTCAAATTGTCAAACTTGACTAAAAGTAAAGATACCTTGCTAGAAAATGACTCGAGTAAAAGTGAGTCACCCAGTAAAATACTACTTGAATAAAAGTCTAAAAGTATTTGGTTTTAAATATACTTAAGTATCAAAAGTAAATGTAATTACTAAAATATAGTATAAATAATTTCAAATTCCTTATATTTAGCAAACCAGAAAGCACAATTATATTTGCTATTTTTATTTACGGATACCCAGGGGCACACTCCAAGACTCAGAAATCATTTACCAATGAAGCATTTGTCTTTAGTGAGTATGCCAGATCAGAGGCAGTATGGATGATGAGGGATGTTCTCTTGATAAGTGCATGAATTGGACCATTTTCCTGTCCTGCTAAGAATTCAAAATGTAACAAGTAGTTTTGGGTGTCAGGGAAAATGTATGTAGTAAAAAGTACATCATTTTCATTAGGAATGTAGTGAAGTAAAAGTAATCAAAAATATAAATGGGAATGTACAGATACCCCAAAAAACTACTTCAGTAGTACATTAAAGTAGTTTTACTTAAGTACTTTACACCAGGCCCTGAGATACTGTAGACTGACAGCATTAGCTGTCAGAGCAGCTTACCGATCACTGTACCTGTACACAGCCCACCTGTAAATAGCCCACCCAACTACCTCATCACCATATTGTTATTTTTTTGTTGCTCTTTTGCACCGCAGCACCTCTACTTGCACATCATCATCTGCACATCTATCACTCCAGTGTTAATGCTAAATTGTAATTATTTTGCCACTATGGCCTATTTATTGCCTTACCTCCCTAATCCTACCACATTTGCACACACTGTATATATACTTTTCTATTGTGTAATTTGACTATATGTTTGTTTATCCCATGTGTAACTGTGTTGTTGTTTTTGTCGCACTGCTTTGCTTTATCTTGGCCACTTCGCAGTTGAAATGAGAACTTGTTCTCAACTGGCCTACCTGGTTAAATAAAGGTGAAATAAAAAATAAATAAAAAATGTACTTGTATATCAAACTGCCTCATGCTACAGAATGAGCCATTCCGGCTCACACACGCCAAGGCTCGTGCAACATGTCAAGTGTTGGTCCCATGTTTCATGAGCTGAAATAAAAGATCCCAGAAATGTTCCATATGCAAAAAAGCTTATTTCTCTCAAATGTTGTACCCAAATTTGTTTAGATCCCTGTTAGTGACCATTTCTACTTTGCCAAGATAATCCATCCACCTGAGAAGTGTGGCAAATCAAGAAGCTGATCAAACAACATAATCATTACACAGGTGCACTTTGTGCTGGGGACAATAAAGGTCACACTAAAATATGCAGTTTTGTCATGTCCACCAGAGCTGTTGCCAGATAATTGAATGTTAATTTTTTTACTATAAGCCACCTCCGATGTCATTTTAGAGAATTTGGCAATATGTCCAACCGGCCTCACAATGTATATGGCATCGTGTGGGCGGTTTGCTGATGTCAACATTGTGAACAGAGTGCCCCATTGTGGTGGTGGGGTTATGGTATGGGCAGGTATAAGCTACAGACAACAAACATAATTGCATTTTATCAATGTCAATTTGAAAGCACAGAGATACCGTGACAAGATCCCGATGCCCATTGTCATGCCATTCATCTGCCGCCATCACCTCATGTTTCAGCATGATCATTTATTAATAAGTTATTTTACCAGGTAAGTTGACTGAGAACACATTCTCATTTACAGCAACGACCTGGGAAATAGTTACAGGGGAAAGGAGGGGGATGAATGAGCCAAATGTATACTGGGGATTATTAGGCAACCATGAATGGTTTGAGGGCCAGATTGGGAATTTTAGCCAGGACACCCCTACTCTTACGAGAAGTGCCACAGGATCTTTAATGACCTCAGAGAGCCAGGACACCCATTTAACATCCCATCTGAAAGATGGCACCCTACACAGGGCAGTGTCTCCAATTACTGCCCTGGGGCATGTTTTTTTAGACCAGAGGAAAGAGTGCCTCCTACTGGCCCTCCAACATCACTTACAGCAGGATCTGGTCTCCCATCCAGGGACTGACCAGAACCAACCCTGCTTAGCTTCAGAAGCAAGCCAGCAGTGGTATTGAGGGTGGTATGCTACTGGCAAATGCACATAATGCACAATGTCACAAGGATTGTACACAATTCCTGGAAGCTGAAAATGTCCCAGTTCTTCCATGGCCTGCATACTTATCAGACGTCACCCATTAAGTATGTTTGGGATGCTCTAGATAGACGTGTACGACTACGTGTTCCACTCTCCGCCAATATCCAGCAACTTTGTATAGCCATTGAAGAGGAGTGGGACAACATTCCACAGGCCACAATCAACAGCCTGATGAACTCTATGCAAAGGAGATGTGTCACGCTGCATGAGGCAAATGCTGGTCACAACAGATACTGACTATTTTTTTGATCTACGGCCCTACTTTATTTTAAAGGTATCTGTGACCAACAGGTGCATATCTGTATTCCCAGTCGTGAAATCCGTAGATTAAGGCCTAATGATTTGATTTCAATTGACGAATTTCATTATATGAACTGTAACTCAGTAAAATCTTTGAAATTGTTGCATGTTGTGTTTATATTTTTGCTCAGTATACTTTACACCACTGAATCAAATGTACTGTCATCATCTCCCTCCACCGTGTTTGCAGGGCTTCTTTTTTTAAAAGTTGATCCAAAGAATTGGATCAAAACAGGCCATTACCCATAGTGTGGTTGTTAGAACTCAAAAGGGTAAAATATCATGTATTGTGCCTCTAAAACTATGTTTGAAATTCATAAAGAAATCAATGTCCACGAAATTATAAATCAGATGCGCGGAGGAATGGTACAAACTGGGTGAGATAGAGAGAGAGACGGAGAGAGAAGTTGTTTGGAGCTGGAGCAGGAACGTGGAGAGAAAGTCTTTGAAAGCTGCAGCTTGTTGTGGAAACCTATTTCCATATCCTTCCCATGGGGTGGCAGAATTTAGCAGCAGAATTTAGCAGCAGCTTGATTGAGGCTATGGAGTCAGGGATAGACCTGGCCAGTGAGTATGCACGGCTTAATCTGCAATGAGTTTGGGGATTGAGATATTTTCCATAATAGAGGAGAGATCAACAATTTGTTTCATGATGCTTGGTATGCTTTTCATGTTTTGTGAAAACCTTTTATTAGTTTGTGTATCAATACACATTTTGTGGGTAAGGTTAGTTAATTAGCTCTGTGGTATGTTGCACAATCTTTTAGCAAAGGTAATTTTTTGACTTTGCTAAAGCTAGTTATGTTATTTTGGGCATTTTACAGATATTATGACCTCCTCTTTGACCCCCACTGTTCAAAGAACTCGTGAAAATACAGATGTAGGATCTTAATTTGATCACCCTGTTGCAGGAGAACTTTCCTGCAATAAAGGAAATGTAATACTTGTAGTGTATTTGAGGTTTAAAAAAGCTTCTGAATTTTGTTATCTCCATTTTGAGATTTTCTCTTACAAAGAATGTATCTTTACCTTACTGACTTTATAGTCCCCATGGGGAAATGTTGTTGCAGTGTCATGTACACGTTTAAAGTGGCATTTAAATACAAAACAATTTTACAATACAACTTTCATAACAGTTACATACCAATAAAAGAGACTAGTCTGCTGACCTTACTGGGTCGATAGGAAGGCCAGCAGTATCAACCCAAACCCCTACAAAAATGCCCATTAATAATAATAATCAACATAATTACCTGTTATTTTCCTGCTGTAGCAAACTGGCTCAAATGAAAATCCTACATCTGTATAATGCAATTCCACATAACACTTCCAGAGCAATCTTTTAAAGTCTGAAAATGTAATATTTAATTTGACCTGTTCTGAGTTAACAAAGCAAGAATAGTCACAGACACATCTTCCACATAAGCATTAGGAGAACAGACTAGGTTTTCTCCTTATGGAAATAAATAACATTTAGACCTCCTCAAACTCCTTAGTCACGCAGGCCTGCCTTTCCAACGATGGTGGGGCTGCCAGTTCCCATCTCCTACTCCAGCCAAGGAGAAGCTAATCATTCCGATCTTATTGGGCCCAGAGAGAGTTTATTTGTCAAGGAGAGGGACTGTCAATCAGATACTATTCATGCAGAAGGATTGGGAGCATTATTACTGTGGAGTTAGTTAGAGCAGAACAATTCACTGTTGCCTGCAGAACCACAGCCAGCCTAGGGTGCCTCTTCACGACTTGTCTGGAGCTCGGAGGCTTGGCTGGAGTCCAAGTGTGGTGTTCGGATGAATCAGTGTTACAAGAGTTTGCATCACACCTACTTCTTGCTAAGGCCAGGTTACTTAATCACCCTGCCCAAGAACACTAACATAATACAGTACACTCAATATCCGGTCTCAAAAAAGAGTGATGTTCTTGACAGGAAGGTAAGGGTCTGGGAGCCTAAGTAAATGTAATAACTTAGGGTCTGTGGGATTTCTGCTACCTTCAAAGGGGGTTTCCAAACTTATATACGAGGAGTTGCAGGAGTAAAAACAACTGTCTGTTTTCCCTGCTTTCACTGCCTGACAGCACATCTCAGTATTCACCAAGGACCTGCTCTTTCGCGCTCACCTCATCTTACCTGCCAAAGGCAAACAAGTCTGAATGTTCACAAATCTTAATGTACTGCAGTATTGACCTGGGAGGGCGAGAGAGGGTTCTGACTCAGAGGCTTTAGCTCAGGTGTTCTCGAACCACATAGTGCTTATATCTCTTGACACTCTGACCTTATGTTACCTTTGCCTTGCATTGTCAGCCTCACCCTTGTGTGAAGGGTTTCCCCCCTAGACAGGTAGACACTACACTATTTACCATCGGGAGGTAGACAGTGTTTACCATATGTATTATTATCCACAGGGACAACAGGATGGTCGATAGGGCTGCAGCCAACGCTGTACTCTACAATACTGTGGCTTTATTCACGTGTGCATTCTTCAAAACAACTCGATAAGCCGCCATTGTGTGTGTGAGTCAGACTGCATGAATAAGAAATGACATAAATGACAATTTCATGTTCTAGTTACAGAGTTATTTTCAGATGGGGAATAAAATGAGGACAGCTACTGTATCTGTCTCCCCCAGTCACGTACTCCCAGAAATACTATACCCTCCTCCACACACGCACTGTCAGTCAGTCAGATATAATGCCTTCAGAAAGTATTCACACCCTTAATCCTACAAAGTGGGATTAAAATTGATTTAATTGTCATTTTTTTGTCAACGATCTACGCAAAATTGTCTGTAATGTCAAAGTGGAATACCATTTCTAACATTTGAAAGAAAGTATAAAAACTTCCACACTAATATATCTTGAATAGATAAGTATTCAACCCCCTGAGTCAATACATGTTAGAATCACCTTTGGCAACAATTACAGCTGTGAGTTTTTCCGGGTAAGTCTCTAACAGCTTTGCACACCTGGACTGTACAATATTTGCAAATTATTATTTTTAAATTCTTCAAGCTCTGTCAAGTTGGTTGTTGATCATTGCTAGACAGCCATTTTCAAGTCTTGCCATAGATTTTCCAGATGATTTAAGTCAAAGCTGTAACTCGGCCACTTAGGAACATTCAATGTTATCTTGGTAAGCAACTCCAGTGTATATTTGGCCTTGTGTTTAAGGTTATTGTCCTGCTGAAAGGTGAATTCATCTCCCAGTGTCTGTTGGAAACTAGACTGAAGCACGTTTTCCTCTATTCTGTTTCTTTTCATGCAAAAAAAATCCCTAGTCATTGCTGATGACAAGCATACCCATAAACATGATGCAGCCAGCACTATACTTGAAAATATGAAGAGTGGTACTCAGTGATGTGTTGTGTTGGATTTTCCACAAATGTAATGCTTTGTATTCAGGACATGAAGTTAATTTCTTTGCCACATTTATTGCGGTTTTACTTTAGTGCCTTATTGCACACATAACGCTTTTTTTGGAATATTTGTATTCTGTATAGGCATCCTTCTTTTCACTCTGTCAATTAGGTTAGTATTGTGGAATAACTACAATTTTATTTATTTATTTATTTATTTCACCTCTATTTACCAGGTAGGCTAGCTGAAAATAAATTCTCATTTGCAACTGCGACCTGGCCAAGATAAAGCAAAGCAGTTTGAGACATACAACAACAGAGTTACACATGGAATTAACAAACATACAATCAATAATACAGTAGGAAAATCTATATACAGCATGTGCAAATGAGATAGGATAAGAGAGGTAAGGCAATAAATAGGCCATGGTGGCAAAGTAATTACAATATAGCAATGAAACACTGGAATGGTAGGATGTGCAGAGGATGAATGTGCAATTTGAGATACTGGGGTGCAAAGGAGCAAGATAAATAAATAAATACCGTATGGGGATGAGGTAGATTGGATGGGCTATTTACAGATGAGCTATGTACAGGTGCAGTGATCTGTGAGCTGCTCTGACAGCTGGTGCTTAAAGCTAGTGAGGGAGGTAAGTATCTCCAGCTTCAGAGATTTTTGCTGTTCGTTCCAGTCATTGGCAGCAGAGAACTGGAAGGAGAAGCGGCCAAAGAAAGAATTGGGGTGACCAGTGAGATATACCTGCTGAAGCGCGTGCTACATGTGGGTGCTGCTACAGTGACCAGTGAGCAGAGATAAGGCGGGGCTTTACCTAGCAGAGACTTGTAGATGACCTGGAGCCAGTGGGTTTGGCAACGAGTATGAAGCGAGGGCCAGCCAACGAGAGCATACAGGTCGCAGTGGTGGGTAATATATGGGGCTTTGGTGACAAAACGCAAGGCACTGTGATAGACTGTATCCAATTTGCTGAGTAGAGTGTTGGAGGCTATTTTGTAAATGACATCGCCGAAGTCGAGGATCGGTAGGATGGTCAGGTTTACGAGAGTATGTTTGGCAGCATGAGTGAAGGATGCTTTGTTGCAAAATAGGAAGCCGATTCTAGATTTAATTTTGGATTGGAGATGTTTGATGTGGGTCTGGAAGGAGAGTTTACAGTCTAACCAGACACCTAGGTATTTTTAGTTGTCCACATATTCTAAGTCAGAACCGTCCAGAGTAGTGATGTCGGTAATCTGTTTGTTAACTTGGCTTTCAAAGACCTTAGGAAGGCAGGGTAGAATAGATATAGGTCTGTAGCAGTTTGGGGCTAGAGTGTCTCCCCCTTGAAGAGGGGGATGACCGCGGCAGCTTTCCAATCTATGGGAATCTCAGACGATACGAAAGAGAGGTTGAACAGGCTAGTAATAGGGGTTGCAACAATTTCGGCAGATCATTTTAGAAAGAGAGGGTCCAGATTGTCTAGCCCGGCTGATTTGTATGAGTCCAGAATTTGCAGCTCTTTCAGAACATCAACTATCTGGAGTTGGGTGAAGGAGAAGTAGGGGAGGTTTGGGGGAGTTGCTGTGGGGAGCGCAGGGCTGTTGACTGGGGTAATGGAAAGCATGGCCAGCCGTAGAAAAATGCTTATTGAAATTCTCAATTATTGTGGATTTATCGGTAGTGACAGTGTTTCCTAGCCTCAGTGCAGTGGGCAGTTGGGAGGAGGTGCTCTTATTCTCTAAGGACTTTACAGTGTCCCAGAACTTTTTTGAGTTTGTACTACAGGATGCAAATTTCTGTTTGAAAAAGCTAGCCTTAGCTGCCTTTGTATATTGGTTCCTAACTTCCCTGAAAAGTTGCATATCACGGGGGCTATTCGGTGTTAATGCGGAATGCCACAGGATGTTTTTGTGTTGGTCAAGGGCAGACAGGTCTGGAGTGAACCAAGGACTATATCTATTCCTGGTTCTAAATGTTTTTAATGGAGCAAGGCTTGTTTAAGATGGTGAGGAAAGCACTTTTAAAGAATAACCAGGCATCCTCTACTGACGGGATGAGGTCAATGTCATTCCAGGATACTTCGGCCAGGTCGATTAGAAAGTCCTGTTCTCTGAAGATTTTTAGGGAGCGTTTGACAGTGATGAGGGGTGGTCATTTAACCGCAGATCCATTACGGATGCAGGCAATGAGGCAGTGATCGCTGAGATCTTGGTTGAAAACAGCAGAGGTGTATTTGGAGGGCGAGTTAGTTAGGATGATATCTATGAGAGTCCCCGTGTTTACGGATTTGGGGTTGTACCTGGTAGGTTCATAGATCATTTGTGTGAGATTGAGGGCATCAAGCTTAAACTGTAGGATGGCCGGGGTGTTAAGCATGTCCCAGTTTAGGTCACCTAGAAGCACGAGCTCAGAAGATAGATGGGGGGCAATCAATTCACATTTGGTGTCCAGGGCACAGCTGGGGCAGATGGTGGTCTATAGCAAGCGGCAATGGTGAGAGACTTGTTTCTGGAAAGGTGAATTTTTAGAAGTAGAAGCTTGAATTGTTTTGGTACAGACCTGGACAGTAAGACAGAACTCTGCAGGCTATCTCTGCAGTAGATTGCAACACCTCCCTCTTTGGCAGTTCTATCTTGGCGGAAAATGTTGTAGTTGGGGATGGAAATGTCAGGGTTTTTGGTGGTTTTCCTAAGCCAGGATTCAGACACGGCTAAGACATCCGGGTTGGCAGAATGTGCTAAAGCAGCGAATAAAGCAAACTTAGGCAGTAGGCTTCTAATGTTAACATGCATGAAACCAAGGCTTTTACGGTTACAGAAGTCAACAAATGAGAGCACCTGGGGAGTAGGAGTGGAGCTAGGCACAGAGGAGAAGTAGGATAAGGGTACGACTAAAGGCTATACGAACTGGCCGTCTAGCACGTTCGGAACAGAGAGTAAAGGGAGCAGGTTTCTGGGCACGATAGCATAGATTCAAGGCATAATGTACAGACAAAGCTATGGTAGGAAGAGAGTACATTGGAGGTAAACCTAGGCATTGAGTAATGAAGAGAGAGATATAGTCTCTAGAGATGTTTAAACCAGGTGATGTCATCGCATATGTGGGATGTGGAACAAAATGGTTGGTTAAGGCATATTGAGCAGGGCTAGAGGCTCTACAGTGAAATAAGACAGTAATCACTAACCAGGACAGTAATGGACAAGGCATATTGATATTAGAGAGAGGCATGCCTAGCCAAGTGATCGTATTGGTCCAGTAAGTGGTTGGGCTTGCTGGGGACACGGCGATTCACACGGTTAGCAGGCAGGGGCTAGCAAGCTAGGATAAGAGCCTTAGATGGACGTCGTGATGGGGGAAAGTCTGTTTTTGCCTCCTCGTGCGGTGACATCGATAGACCAGTCGTGGAATTAGTAGGGTTCCAAGTAGCAGAGGGGTCCAAGTCCAATTGGCAAAATGGGTATAGTGGTCAGAGAAACTGACCGATGGATCAGCTAACAGTCCAATATGCTCTAGATAGCTAGCAGACTGCGGTTAGCAGAATGGGCTCTCAGGGGACGTCACGCCTGAGGGGCCTGTCGGGATCCTCGGGCAGATTATGTCGGTATTCCAGTCGTGAAGGATCGGCGGGGTTCCGTGCCCTGTACCGGCAGTAGAAGGGGTCCGGATATTGTAGCCAAGGAGTGGGCTTCAGGAGTAGCCCAGGAGCCCTAGCTGGGAGATGGGTCTAGCTCCGGGCTAGTTGGTGCTAGCTCCGGGACGGACGCGTTAGCCAGGAGTAGTCAACCCGGGTTGCGGTTAGCTAGCTGCGATGATCCAGATGAAAAGGTTCAGAGTTTGCGGTAGAAATCCGGGGATATGGAGAGAAAAATAGATCCGGTATGCTCTGGTTTGAAACGCGTTGTACGAACTGGCAAGAGCTTTCTGAGCTAAAGGTTAGCTGACGACCGCTAGCAGTGGTTAGCTGACTGATAGCTGGTAGCTTGAGGTATTCCAGTTCGGAGGTAAATAGAAATACTTTAGAAAAAAACAGATCCACACCACATCGGGTGAGACGGGTTACAGGAGAGTATTTTGAAGTTGAGGTTTAGGAAAAATATGAAAAAGAATGCGAAGGAGAAGATATATATGTGGGACGAGACAAGACAAAGACAAAGATGTCTGACTGCTACGCCATCTTGGACTAGTTGTTGATCCATCCTCAGTTTTTTCCTATCAAAGCCATTTGACTTTGTAACTGTTTTAAAGTCACCATTGGCCTCATGGTCAAATCCCTGAGCGGTTTCCTTCCTCTCCGGCAACTGGGTGTATTGATATACCATTCAAAGTGTAATAACTTCACCATGCTCAAAGGGATATTCAACATCTGCTTTTTATATTTTTCACCAATCTACCAATAGCTGCCCTTCTTTGCGAGGCATTGGAAAACCTCCCCAGTTTTTGTTGTTGAATCTCTGTTTGAAATTCACTGCTCGAATGAGGGACCTTACAGATAATTGTATGTGTGCGGTACAGAGGTGAGGTAGTCATTAAAAAATCATGGTAAATACTACTATTGCACACAGAGTGAGTCCATGCAAATTTGATGTGACTTGTTAAGCACTTTTGTACTCCTAAACCTATTTAGGCTTGACAAAACAAAGGGGTTGAATACTTATTGACTGAAGAAATTTCAGCTTTAAATGTTTTTACGAATTTGTTATGGGGTATTATGTGTAGGCCAGTTTTAAATTCAGGTTGTAATACAACAAAATGTGAAGAAAAGAAAGTCAAGGGGTGTGAATGTTATGAAGGCACTGTAGCTCAGAACCCCACACCACAGTGCGGGAACAAGCCATCCTGATCTGGCCCAAGTCTATGTACTGTATGTGACCTGCTTTTCACAACATGCCGAAATAAATTACTGTTACTGTCACAGACACAGAGAGATACAGCTGCTGAAAAATACACACACACACACACACATATGTAAGTGTACAAACACACATACACAACTCAGTGCAGTAAACTTAGCTCAGCCAAAAATACTTTTGATTGCAACGAGACAAAACAGAATACCTCCCATTGTCTGTGGCCCATAAATAGCTCTCTGTAGCTGTTTGAAGTGGAGAATGCTGAGAAATATTCAGTGAACCATAACCCTGTGTGCAGAGCTGTGCTAAGCAAAGCTAGCTTGGACATATGGCTGTTAATAACATATGCATACAGCCTGCTTACATTAGCCTACAGCAGCAGCCATATACATGATGTCCACCAGATATTATAGCCTAAGATATTTGGTATATAGACAGAATACTACCAATAAACAAGACATTTAAATCAACTGCTGTCACGCCCTGACCTTAGAGAGCTTTTTATGTCTCTATTTTGGTTTGGTCAGGGTGTGATTTGGGTGGGTATTCTATGTTCAGTTTCCTATGTTTTGTATTTCTTTGTTTTGGCCGGGTATGGTTCTCAATCAGGGACAGCTGTCTATCGTTGTCTCTGATTGGGAACCATACTAAGGTAGCTTTTTCCCACCGGTGTTTTGTGGTTAGTTGTTTTATGTTTAGTGTTCTGCACCTGACAGGACTGTTTCGGTTTCGTTTATTCACTTTGTTGTTTTGTTTTAGTGTTCAGTTCAATAAAAGTCATGAACCCTTACCAAGCTGCGCTTTGGTCCGATTCTTCCTCATCAGACGACGACACCCGTTACTACTGCTGAGAATTGGATTCAGATATGTTGATGTACAAACCTGATGTGCACACCATCAGCAAATTGATATAATGTACCAGAATTCCCTGAAAATGTATTCAGTTAATTTACTTTAGCTGAAGCAATAGGGTTTCAATATCGTCTATATATTTCGGGAATGGTGTAGTAACTGCCCTTATGTATCAGCAAGTAAAGTAATAATTGAACATCCAAACCACAAAACCATGGAAACTATCTAGCGAAGGCTGCATCGTGTGTGATTAATGAAGGTATGCTGCAGCATTGATTCATCACTGTAAACCCTACTGTTCGAGGAATCCATTACATGTAGAGTCAAGACCCTGAAAAAGATGGATTATTCAAACAACCAGAAAACAACCAAAAAAATCACACCAAATTCAAGATATTACAATTGTTTGGATAGGGGCTTGGAAGTAGAGCTGATTCCAAGGATGGATTTTGACTTTGTGGCTATAATAGAATCTACTGGAAATTGTCCTGCTCGGGTCAATTTTTTGGAGCTGCACCCGCCCTACGCCAGCCACATCATTTCTGAGCCCCACCCGATACCCAACATCAGGACAGATTTTTCTCCATAACCCGACCCACCCACATATAATTGGTATGGGAGTTTGTGATATATGGTGTTGCATTGTGCCTAAGAACAGACCTTAAGAAGCCATTTGGACCTTGACCACTTGCCGTGCTGTAGCAAAGAAAACTATGAATATGGTGGCTGGAGTCTTTGGACATTTTTAGGGCCTTCCTCTGACACCGCCTGGTATAGAGGTCCTGGATGGCAGGAAGCTTGGCCCCAGTGATGTACGGGGTCCGTACGCACAACCCCCTGTAGAACCTTGCAGTTGGAGGCCGAGCAGTTGCCATACCAGGCGGTGATGCAAACGGTCAGGATGCTCTCGATGGTGCAGCTGTAGAACTTTGAGGATCTGAGGACACATGCCAAATCTTTTCAGTCTCCTGACGGGGAATAGGCATTGTCGTGCCCTCTTCACATCTGTCTTGGTGTGTTTAGACCATGATAGTTTGTTGGTAATGTGGACACCAAGGAACTTGAAGCTCTCAACATACAGCCCCGTCGATGAGAATGGGGTAGTGCTCGGCCCCTCCTTTTCCTGTGGTCCACGATCTTCTCCTTAGTCTTGATCACGTTGAGGGAGATTTTGTTGTCCTGGCAACACATGGCCAGGTCTCTGACCTCCTCCCTGTAGGCTGTCTCATCATTGTCGGTGATCAGGCCTACCACCGCTGTATCATCGGCAAACTTAATGATGGTGTTGGAGTAGTGCTTTACCACGCAGTCATGGGTAAACAGGGAGTATAGGAGGGGACTTAGCATGCATCCCTGAGGGGCCCCCGTGTTGAGGTTCAGCGTGGCAGATGTGTTGTTGCCTACCCTTACCACCTGGGGGCAGCTCGTCAGGAAGTCCAGGATCCAGTTGCAGAGGAAGGTGTTTAATCCCAGGTTCTTTAGCTTAGTGATGAGCTTTGAGGGCACTATTGTGTTGAATGCTGAGCTGTAGTCAATGAATAGAATTCTCACATGGGTGTTCCTTTTGTCCAGGTGGGAAAGGACAGTGTGGAGTGCAATAGAGATTGTGTCATCTGTGGATCTGTTGGGGCGGTATGCAAATTGGAGTGGGTCTTGGGCTTCTGGGATGATGGTGTTGATGTGAGCCATGACCAGCCTTTCAAAGCACTTCATAGTTACAGACGTGAGTGCTATGGGTCGTAAGTCATTTAGGCAGGTTACCTTTGTTCTTTGGCACATATGGTGGTCTGCTTGAAACATGTTTTACAGGTATTACAGACTCGGTCAGGGACAGGTTGAAAATTTCAGTGCTTGGAGTACACGTCCTGGTAATCAGTCTGGCCCTGCAGACTTGTGAATGTTGACCTATTTAAAAGGAATAACTCACATCGGCTATGAAGAGCGTGATCACACAGTCGCCCGGAACAGCTGGTGCTCTCATGGATGCTTCAGTGTTGCTTGCCTTAAAGCGCAGAGAAGTTATTTAGCTCATCTAGTAGGCTCTTGTCACTGGGCAGCTCGCAGCTGGGCTTCCCTTTGTGGTCCGTAATAGTTTGCAAGCCCTGCCGGTGTAGTAGGATTCAATCTTAGTCCTGTATTGATGCTGGTAGCTGAAAGTGGTACCCTTCAGCTCAGTAAGGATTGTTGCCTGTAATCCATGAAACCGGTGACTGATGTGGTATACTCCTCAATGCCATCTGATGAATCCAGGAACATATTCCAGTCTTTGTTAGCAAAACATTTCTGTAGCTTAGCATCTGCATCATCTGACCACTTTCGTATTGAGCAAGTCACTGGTACTTCCTACTTTAGATTTTGCTTGTAAGCAGGAATCAGGAGGATAGAATTATGGTCAGATTTGTCAAATTGTGGGGCGAGGGAGAGCTTGGTACGTGTCTCTGTGTGTGGAGTAAAGGTGGTCTAGAGTTTTTTCCCCCTCTGGTTGCACATGTAACATGCTGGTAGAAATGAGGTAAAACGGATTTAAGTTTCCCTGCATTAAAGTCACCAGCCACTAGGAACACCGCCTCTGGATGAGCATTTTCTTGTTTGCTTATGACCTTATATAGCTTGTTGAGTGCAGACTTAGTGCCCGCATTGGTTTGTGGTGGTAAATAGACAGCTATGAAAAATATAGATGAAAACTCTCTTGGTAAGTCATGTGGTCTACAGTTTATCATGATACTCTACCTCAGGTGAGCAAAACCTCACATACTTCCTTAATATTTGATTTTACGCAGCAGCTGTTATTGACAAATAGACACAGACTGCCACAGCTTGTATTACTGATGCACGGAAAACCACGAAAACGGTAAATTATCCGTGTCGTCATTCAGCCACTACTCGTTCAGCCACGACTTGCAGTTTTTAATGTAGGATAGTTTGGTAGGATAGTCTTGAACCAAGCTTATCCAGTTTATTCTCCAATGATTGCACATTGGCCAATAGGACAGATGGTAGAGGCGGGTTACCCACTCACTGACGAATTCTCACAAGGCACCCGGACCTGTGTCCTCGGTATCGGCGTCTTTTCTTCATGCAAATGACGGGATTTGGGCCTTGTCCAGTGTCAGCAGTAAATCTTTCGCGTCTGACTCGATAAAGAAAAACTCTTCGTCCAGTTCGAGGTGAGTAATCACTGTTCTGATATCCAGAAGCTCTTCTTGGTCGGTGGCAGAAACATTATGTACAAAATAACACAATTGGTTAGGAGCACGTAAAACAGCAGCCATCTCCTCCGACATCATTACCAGTAAGGCCAAAAGTGTACAGTAGGTGAAGCTGGGGGAAGGATTCACTCCGGCGCCAACAGAGATGGCCACCTCGCTTCGCGTTCCTAGGAAACTATGCAGTATTTTGTTTTTTTACGTGTTATTTCTTACATTGGTACCCCAGGTAATCTTAGGTTTCATTACATACAGTCGGGAGGAACTACTGAATATATGCAGTATTTAGTTTTTTTACGTGTTATTTCTTACATTGGTACCCCAGGTAATCTTAGGTTTCATTACATACAGTCGGGAGGAACTACTGAATATAAGAGCAACGTCAACTCACCATCATTACGACCAGGAATATGACTTACCCGAAGCGGATCCTGTGTTTCGCCTTCCACCCAGGACAATGGATCGGATCCCATTCGGTGAACCTAAACAACGTCGCCGTAAAAGTGGCAAACGAAGCGGCCTTCTGGTCAGGCTCCGGAGACGGGCACATCGCGCACCACTCCCTACCATACTACTCGCCAATGCCCAGTCTCTTGACAACAAGGTTGATGAAATCAGAGCAAGGGTTTCCTTCCAGAGAGACATCAGAGACTGTAACGTTCTTGCTTCACGGAAACATGCCTCACTCGAGAGACGCTATCGGAGTCGGTGCAGCCAGCTGGTTTCTTCACGCATCGCGCCGACAGAAACAAGCATCTTTCTGGTAAGAGGTAAGAAGAGGGGCGGGAGGGGGTATGCCTTGTGACGAGACGTGGTATGATCATAACAACATACAGGAACTCTAGTCCTTCTGTTCACCTGACTTAGAATTCCTCACAAGCAAATGTCGACCGCATTATCTACCAAGGGAATTCTCTTCGATTATAATCACAGCCGTTTATATACCCCCCCAAGCAGACACATTGATGGCCCTGAACTAACTTTATTTGACTCTTTGTAAACTGGAAACCACATATCCTGAGGCTACATTCATTGTAGCTGAGGATTTTAACAAGGCTAATCTGAAAACAAGACTCCCTAAATTCTATCAGCATATCGTTGCGCAACCAGGGCTAGTTAAACCCTGGATCATTGTTATTCTAACTTCCGCGAGGCATATAAGGCCCTCCCCCACCGTCCTTTTGGAAAAGCTGACCACGACTCCATTTTGTTGCTTCCAGCCTACAGACAGAAACTAAAACAAGAAGCTCCCGCGCTCAGGTCTGTTCAACGCTGGTCCGACCAATCTGATTCCAAGCTTCAAGACTGCTTCGATCACATGGATTGGGATATGTTCCGCATTGCATCCAACAACAACATTGACGAATACGCTGATTCGGTGAGCGAGTTCATTAGAAAGTGCATCGGTGATGTCGTACCCACAACAATTATTAAAACATTCTCAAACCAGAAACCGTGAATTGATGGCAGCATTTGCGCGAAACTGAAAGTGCAAACCACTGCTTTTAACCAGGTCAAGGTGACCGGAAACATGACCGAATACAAACAGTGTAGCTATTCCCTCCGCAAGGAAATCAAACAAGCTAAGCGTCAGTATAGAGACAAAGTAGAGTTGCAATTAAACGGCTCAGACACAAGAGGTATGTGGCAGGGTCTACAGTCAATCACGGATTATAAAAAGAAAACCAGCCCCGTCGTGGACCAGGATGTCTTGCTCCCAGACAGATTAAATACATTCTTTGCTCGCTTTGAGGACAATACAGTGCCACTGACATGGCCCACCACCAAAACCTGCAGACTCTCCTTCAATGCAGCCGACATGAGTAAAACATTTAAACGTGTTAACCCTCGCAAGGCTGCAGGCCCAGACGGCATCCCCAGCCGCGTCCTCAGAGCATGTGCAGACCAGCTGGCTGCTGTGTTTACGGACATATTCAATCAAAAGCTGTCCTTATCCCACATGCTTCAAGAGGGCCACCATTGTTCCTGTTCCCAAGAAAGCTAAGGTAACTGAGCTAAATGACTACCGCCCCGTAGCACTCACTTCCGTCATCATGAAGTGCTTTGAGAGACAAGTCAAGGACCATATCACCTCCACCCTACCTGACACCCTAGACCCACTCCAATTTGCTTACCGCCCCAATAGGTCCACAGACGACGCAATCACAACCACACTGCACACTGCCCTAACCCATCTGGACAAGAGGAATAGCTATGTGAGAATGCTGTTCATCGACTACAGCTCAGCATTTAACACCATAGTACTCCAACTCAATCATCAAGTTTGCGGGCGACACTACAGTGGTAGGCTTGATTACCAACAACGATGAGACGGCATACAGGGAGGAGGTGAGGGCCCTCGGAGTGTGGTGTCAGGAAAATAACCTCACACTCAACGTCAACAAAACAAAGGAGATGATTGTGGACTTCAGGAAACAGCAGAGGGAGCACCCCCCTATCCACATCGACAGGACAGTAGTGGAGAGGGTAGGAAGTTTTAAGTTCCTCCACGTACACATCACGGACAAACTGAATTGGTCCACCCACACAGACAGTGTTGTGAAGAAGGCACAGCAGCGCCTATTCAACCTCAGGAGGCTGAAGAAATTCGGCTTGTCACCAAAAGCACTCACAAACTTCTATAGATGCACAATCGAGAGCATCCTGTCGGGCTGTATCACCGCCTGGTACAGCAACTGCTCCACCCACAACCGTAAGGCTCTCCAGAGGGTAGTGAGGTTTGCACAACGCATCACCGGGGGCAAACTACCTGCCCTCCAGGACACCTACACCACCTGATGTTACAGGAAGGCCATAAAGATCATCAAGGACAACAACCACCCGAGCCACTGCCTGTTCACCCCGCTATCATCCAGAAGGTGAGGTCAGTACAGGTGCATCAAAGCAGGGACCGAGAGACTGAAAAACAGCTTCTATCTCAAGGCCATCAGATTGTTAAACAGCCACCACTAACATTGAGTGGCTGCAGCCAACATACTGACTCAACTCCAGCTCACTTCAATAATGGAAATTGATGTAAAAAATGATGTATCACTAGATGTAAAAAAAATGTATCACATTGTTTAACAATGCCACTTAATATAATGTTTACATACCCTACATTACTCATCTCATATGTATATGTATATACTGTACTCTATCATCTACTGCATCTTGCCATCTTTATGTAATACATGTATCACTAGCCACTTTAAACTATGCCACTTTTATGTTTACATACCCTATTACTCATCTCATATGTATATACTGTACTTGACACCATCTACTGCATCTTGCCTATGCCGTTCTGTACCATCACTCATTCATATATCTTTATGTACATATTCTTTATCCCTTTACACTTGTGTGTATAAGGTAGTAATTATGGAATTGTTAGGTTAGATTAATCGTTGGTTATTACTGCATTGTCGGAACTAGAAGCACAAGCATTTCGCTACACTCGCGTTAACATCTGCTAACCATGTGTATGTGACAAATAGAATTTGATTTGACTCCATGGTGCTGAAAGGAAAGCTCCACAGTCAGGACAGTCAGCTTTATGTTAGCCCTAACAGTTTGTGGGCACCGTTTGTCACATTATTTAATGTACATTTAATGTGCTGTTTATTTAGTGTGTTGTAATGGCTTCGCGGCATTCATCTAAAACAATTGGTTGTTTGCCCCACCAAGATTTATATGCTAAAATCGCCACTGGATACATTATAAAAGCAATGTGAACTAGAGGAGAAAATGGCCTGTGCTTAAACATTTATTTTATTTTATTCCAGGTCATCAGTTAACATTGTTTTACTTTTGTCCCACCTGTCTCCCCTGTAACTTCTCACAGGCTAACACCCAAGACTATCTAGCATGATATTTGAAACCTATGCTGACATTTAGACACTAGATGGGTTAAGAAAATGACATATGTTTGGAATCTTAAAAAAAACTAAACAACTCTACAACCCAAAAACATCTCCGGGAAATGTTTTATTTTTTACGGTATGACTACAACATACTATGGGACGTCGCACCCTCGCAACTTCTGTTGAAAGATATACAAGGTTAATGAAATCCACACAGCGCTAGAAGTGGATTCATTCCTTCAATTAAATACCACTCTTCACCGAGCTCACGAACGGGCTGCGCAGGCCAAACAGGTGTTGTATCTCGCTTCCGTCCTTCAGAGAACATTACATTCCCTTTCAGTCAATCAAATTCGGTACAACATACTATGGGGAAATATAATAACACCTGAGCCAACCCCAACAGATACTAAATTAAAAGAGCCATGGCAAACCACCCAGACCTGACCCCGCCAGATGCAGCAGTCTGGGTATTGCCACACGGCGCCGAGCCTAGTGACTTTCCCCTGTCCCAGCTGTAAGCACACTTTTTGATGTAAAAAGGGATTTATAAATACACTTGATTGATTGATATCCAAGCGATAAAACCTCACAAAAGTGTGTGGTGATGCCCAACTCACCGCAGCACAAATATCTTCTATAGTCACCACTTTAAACAACACACAACATGTTGCCAGACCCCCGGTGGAGTTGTCGTGTAGAACGCTAGGTAAGACTTCCGCCTTGCTACTAAATGCCAACAAGATAGCCTCCACAATCCAGTGGAAGAGACTACGTTTAGAGAGCGCCCTGCCGCAAGCTGAATTAGCAAGACAGACAAAATGCTGGTCACATAACCGGATATCCTGGTTCCATTCAATGTATGTGAGTAAAGCTCGCACAGGAAACAGGGCATGTAACCTCTGTTGCTCTTCAGAAGCAAAATGAGGTGAAAAGGGAAATAGCTCAAAGCTAAGGACCTGTAGGACATATACATGACTTTCGGGATGAAGACCACATTTGCACGCAAAGTCACCTTACAGTCGCCCAGGGCGAACTGAGTACCGAAAGGGTGTACAGATAACGCATATAGTTCCCCAACATGTTTAGCCGAGGCCAAAGTCCTGAGCAGGGAGGTTTGGTAAGAAATCCACTTCAGATCCACTGACTCCAGAAGCTCAATGGGGGCCGCACATAAAAGGTGAATGATCTCCACAAACCAAGGCTACCATGGCCAACGGGAAGCCACAAAGTTGGCTCGAGCGTCAAAACACAAAAAGATTGTTTTGGCAGACTGTGTCTCTCATAGTACAAATATTGACTGATGATGATTTTTAGTCAATATGTTTATTAACATAGTGACAAAGTCTACCCTAGGAAAAGTATTCCATTCCCAGTGTCTTCTTTAAAATGTTAATTAACATATTGACTGAAAATCATCGTCAATCACTATTTATGCTATGAGAGACACAGTCTGACAAAACAATATTTTGTGTTTTGATGCTTCTTTTTACATGCATTGTTTTAAAAACACAATTATTCAGATTTAAGGACGACTTTGGGTGTTTCAGAGTACTTCCATTGTGTTTTGAAATATAGTCAGTGTAGTATAACACTTCCATTGTGTTTTGAAATATAGTCAGTGTAGTATAACACTTCCACATGCATTGTTTTAAAAACACAATTATTCAGATTTAAGGACGACTTTGGGTGTTTCAGAGTACTTCCATTGTGTTTTGAAATATAGTCAGTGTAGTATAACACTTCCATTGTGTTTTGAAATATAGTCAGTGTAGTATAACACTTCCATTGTGTTTTGAAATATATTCAGTGTAGTATAACACTTACATTGTGTTTACAATCAAACAACATTTAAAAAAAACAGATATCAGTTTAGGTACAGTACTTTTCATGGTTTTAGTACACAACGATGGTGTTTTGAGTCTTTCTATTTTAACAGTGTACTGGAAACACTACTGTTTTCCTACTGAATCAACACTGCAAAACTCTACTTATGTATCTTGAGTTGTGGATAAACTGCACATTAACTACACAACCCCCTACACGTCTCTACATAGTCACGACAAGGACAAGGATGCATGAACAAGGACAAGGAAGCATGACAAACTCCACAAAAGTACGTCATCACGAAAATCATGAAATACAAAAGGAAAATCTGCACATGCCTTTTAAATGGAGCTAAAGCCCCTTAACATGTCACCTTGTCAAACCTATGTATTTTGGGTACTAGCATTGTGTATTGAAGCATTGTATACACAAGGTGGCTATGAGAATATTGAATCATTTTATATCAACAAGGCAGCTGCGAGAATATTGATATTGCAACATAGTAGCCAACGAGGGAACTCATTTTTTCCCTGGGCCATCTTGTCTCAGTCTGATATTAATGTGTTCCCTATGTAGCAGTTGCACTATATGGGTGCTCATTATATAAAACAACAGCCCTACATTCACACTACAGCTAAATATTTAATGACCTTCTGCCAGCAAGATTGATCTGTTAGAATATGTCATTTTAATTCAGGAAGCAAGACCAAGAGGTGGAAATGCATTATACCAGAGGAAGGTAGGCTACAAATAGGGATTAGGGATGCAGGCAGAGGATGATGAATGATGATGTAGGCCTGCAGCAAGAAGTTCAATTTTTTTTTTCACAACTAAGTAATCATTAAGGATTTGCATGATCGTAATTATCATTCTGTCACTGCATGACAATGCACATTTGTTATAGCCTACAATTGTTATTGTCTTTGAAGCCAAATACTGGATATGTATTTTTGGGAAATGCTCTAAATAGCAAGCTGTTCAGTTATATGTGTTTATTTTCATACCAATAGACAGTGAAGTAGTGGTAAACCGTGATCACTGGTCACGGTAAAAAAAAAGTAACACTCCCTATACTTTCAATGCATTGTTTTCCAAAACAGCATTTACTTGTGTTTACCCTCCACTACACCATTGCCAATACCTTAAACCAAAATTGCACAACCCTACTCGGTGAATGAATTCAATTATAAATTAGGCCTACACCTATCGAAACCTATAAAGCATTTGGTTTCTAATGCTCAATTAACATAACCACTGGCTATCAGATTACAAAAAGGTTTACAGGGCCGAGTTCAAATGCCGACATCAAATTCAAAGCAATCGGTGCGCTGCCTAAACAGCTGACCTGCAAAGCAAACTGGCACTGTCTCTGCTTTCTACAAGTGAGAGAAAAGGCTGCAGGCTGACAGCTACTCTCTCCAAGCAATGCTCCCATGGTCCTAAAACCAGCTAACCAATAACCTAAACAGCCATTTGATTTTAATCTGGATTGGAATAATTTTAGTAGATTTTAGTAAAGAAAATAGTATTGAGCTTATGGTATGGTGACTGCCCTACTATACCCAACTGACACTCTGCCTGGATAGCCTAGCTCATGTGAAAATGGCTAACGTAGGCCTAACCTTAGAAAGAAAAAGAAAGGTTATGATAAGGGAATAGGCTACAACACCATCGTGGAAACAGGTGATGTGTGAGTGAAATCTCCAGGTTGAAAGGACAACAACGCGGTTGATGGATACACAGCCTGCACATCGATTGAGATATCTCTAGCTTAAACTGACAGATTTTTATGTAGATGTTTGTATTATGCTAATTAGATTTCCGCGTTGGCGTGGACATCCACTCTATGGGGTTAAATAAATATGGTTTCTACTGACTTCTTGTGGATTTGTGTAACTCGATAAGAACCGCATTCTCCTTCAATAATAATGAATGCCGACATGAGTTTTGACTTTTGAACCATACACAAACATTATTACATTTATGTTCAGTAAATTCATAATGTCTGTTCTAATATAATTAATACTCAGCTCTAAGTTTAAGCAAGTGCAAACAAATGAGCTACGTGTCACGTCTACTCCTGCACCCTCTCTAAGGCGCTCGTCCTGGTAACCCATCTTTACGCACACCTGCGCCTTATCATCAGTCACAGCTGGACTTCATTACTTCCTGATAACTTACCCTTTATATAGCACTCTTTGTTAACAGTTATCAAGCAGTATTGGTTATGTTTCCTTGTCAGACATTTCTCTTGTTTTGTATCGTTCTATGTTCGTTTATATTAAACTGACTAACTGCACCTGCTTCATGATTCCCTGCGTCGACGTTACAGACAGCAACAGAAATTCAGATAGATTTTAGCTCAGATTAATTCAGCAAGATGCTGAGGCCTTAACTCTTCTTTAAATCACCACACACAGAGAGAGAGAGAGAGAGAGAGAGAGAGAGAGAGAGAGAGAGAGAGAGAGAGTTTGAGCTATACCGACCCACAGACAGCACATTGCACAAAGAAAACAACCCTCGTATTAATTAACTTTTTGTTGAACAAAAACATTTGAATAGGAAGAGACTGTTACTGGCAAATATGGTTACAGACCCAGCAACATGATATTATAGTATCGCCTTCTCATGGAGAAAAGCACCTGTGCTTATCATAACACACAAAGTAAGCAAAACAATGAAATGCATCATTCTATCATTGAATAAAATGATGAATAAGATACTAATGATATAGATCTACAGTATATAAGCAATATAACAATGTATGTACAAACTATGGCATATATGACAATAAGCGGATAAGAGGCCAGCGGTAATTTTGATTAAGACATGAGTGCGCTGAGACAGACGTAGCCTACATTCAGCACTTTTGAAATGGACAGCGAAGGAATTCAGAACATATGAAGTTCTTACAGTATTCTCCCTGTACATAAGTCAACACAGTAGGCTAAATAACAGGGCACATAAGCAGACACTGAAAACTCTTATAATATTCTATGGTGACATTTCTCTAAATCAGGCTATAGGCTACATGTGCACCACCAAGTCAGAACAGTAGGCTAAGTTCTGGGGGGGAGATCGTAGGTTACAAACAGATTACTACACAACATACACTTAGTATTACTTTCTTAACTAAATCAGTGTGCACGGTGGCCCTTCTTGTAGGAAAACTTCTCAATTACTCATCAAAGTCTGTCATGCTGGAATGAAAGCATGGTCAATACGTTCAACCTTTTCTAGCCCATGGTGTTGCGTGTGAAGGTGTTGATGTTGACAATGAGAAGACAAACCGTCTCAGACAAGGCCTCCTGCAGGTTGTTTTTGTAGAGTGATTTCAAAAGAGAAAGTGTGGTCTTTCCAGTGTGCAGCTCAGGATGGCGGTAGAGAGTGGACAGCTCCGTTTTCAACTTCTCCTGGTTGCCCACACGTGAGCCATAGCTTGGTAGCACACTGGAGTTCTGCAGTCGGAAAGGAATGTACATACTGGGGGGAAAACTAGCTGTCCACAAACTTTGCAGCAATTAAATAGTCACTTAAAAAAAAAAAATGGGTGCAGTGTTATGGTTTCTCCACCTTGATTCAGTGGCATCAACATGTCCTGTGGCCAGTACATCAGTTTGCTTGCGAATGTTTTGAATGTTCACCTTGAAGTTATCGATCGTTCTGGCGATTCCTGTTGCACCAATGGTTCGTTTCTGCATGATGTTGTCCAAAACATCCACCTCTGGCATGACCAAAGAAAAGAACTTGAGCAGTTGCCGAAATTTGGGATCGTTGAGTTTCATGGAAAAGCCATATGCCCCACTGATGGTGATCACATCCCAGTGTTGCTTTGAGGCAAGCAACACTGAAGCATGCATGAGAGCACCAGCTGTTCCGGACAACTGTGTTATCACGCTTTCCGTAGCCGATGTGAGCAAGACCTTTAAACAGGTCAACATTCACAAAGCCGCGGGGCCAGACGGATTACCAGGACGTGTACTCAAAGCATGCGTGGACCAACTGGCAAGTGTCTTCACTGATATTTACAACCTCTCCCTGGCTGAGTCTGTAATATCTACAGTACATGTTTTAAACAGACCACCATAGTCCCTGTGCCCAAGGAAACAAAAGTAACCTGTCTAAATTATTAACGTTTTGGATCACGCCAGGGAGAGGTTGGTCGTCATAAGGCCTTTGTTCCTGTAATCTCCTTCATGCATGGTCTCAAAAATACACCTGAAAACACATGGGTTCAAGGAGTTGGTCGACTCATCATGACCCCCCAGTGCTGTCTCACAATTGCCACACAATTTTATGTTTTATTTTAATTGTATTTATTTAACCTTTTATGTAACTAGGCAAGTCAGTTAATCTTATTTACAATGACGGCCTACCAAAGGCAAAAGACATCCTGCGGGGACGGGGGCTGGGATTTAAAATATATATATATATATATATATATATATAAATATAGGACAAACATCATGACAAGAGAGACAACACTACATAAAGCGAGACCTAAAACAACAACATAGCAAGGCAGCAACACATGACAACACAACATGGTAGCAGCACAAAACATGGTACAATGGCTTAAGGACAACAAAGTCAAGGTATTGGAGTGGCCTTCACAAAGCCCTGACCTCAATCCTATAGAAATTTTGTGGGCGGAACTGAAAAAACTAGGGTGAGCAAGGAGGTCTACAAACCTGACTCAGTTACACCAGCTTTGTCAGGAGGAATGGGCCAAAATTCACCCAACTTATTGTGGGAATCTTGTGGAAGGCTGCCCGAAACGTTTGACCCAAGTTAAACAATTTAAAGGCAATGCTACCAAAAACTAATTGAGTGTATGTAAACTTCTGACCCACTGGGAATGTGATGAAAGAAATAAAAGCTGAAATAAATCATTCTCTCTACTGTTATTCTAACATTTCACATTCTTAAAATAAAGTGGTGATCCTAACTGACCTAAGACAGGGAATTTTTATTAGGATTAAATGTCAGAAATTGTGAGCGCTAAACTAGGCTGAAACAGCTCCATTTTGGAGCTGCCTTAAAGAAAAATACCAAGTTTGTGTGCTGCTTTATTTACTCAATAATTTTTTAACACTGTTTCCTAAACTGATGACACGAATTCATGCCAGAATTACTTTCAAAACAAGCCCAATTTTTACACATTTCAAGACACAGGTGGGGCTGTAACGGCATTCCTCCTCCTCTTCTGAAGAGGAGAATTCCACCTTCTCTGAATGACGGGTCACCACGGATGGTATCCCCTTTCCCCCTAATTTACCCCAAAATATCAACAAGTGACTGAATGTTTGAATATTATTTATTATATCATTAGAATTGTGCCTTAATCAATTGACTTGATGGATGAGCTTCACACATAAGCTTTTATCGACAGTTTAGTGATGTGAAATACACTGCTCAAAAAAATTAAGGGAACACTTAAACAACACAATGTAACTCCAAGTCAATCACACTTCTGTGAAATCAAACTGTCCACTTAGGAAGCAACACTGATTGACAATACATTTCACATGCTGTTGTGCAAATGGAATAGACAACAGGGGGAAATTATAGGCAATTAGCAAGACACCCCCAATAAAGGAGTGGTTCTGCAGGTGGTGACCACAGACCACTTCTCAGTTCCTATGCTTCCTGGCTGATGTTTTGGTCACTTTTGAATGCTGGCGGTGCTTTCACTCTAGTGGTAGCATGAGACGGAGTCTACAACCCACACAAGTGGCTCAGGTAGTGCAGCTCATCCAGGATGGCACATCAATGCGAGTTGTGGCAAGAAGGTTTGCTGTGTCTGTCAGCGTAGTGTCCAGAGCATGGAGGCGCTACCAGGAGACAGGCCAGTACATCAGGAGATGTGGAGGAGGCCATAGGAGGGCAACAACCCAGCAGCAGGACCGCTACCTCCGCCTTTGTGCAAGGAGGAGCAGGAGGAGTACTGCCAGAGCCCTGCAAAATGACCTCCAGCAGGCCACAAATGTGCATGTGTCTGCTCAAACGGTCAAAAACAGACTCCATGAGGGTGGTATGAGGGCCCGACGTCCACAGGTGGGAGTTGTGCTTACAGCCCAACACCGTGCAGGACGTTTGGCATTGGCCAGAGAACACCAAGATTGGGAAATTCGTCACTGGCGCCCTGTGCTCTTCACAGATGAAAGCAGGTTCACACTGAGCACATGTGACAGACGTGACAGTCTGGAGACGCCGTGGAGAACGTTCTGCTGCCTGCAACATCCTCCAGCATGACCGGTTTGACGGTGGGTCAGTCATGGTGTGGGGTGGCATTTCTTTGGGGGGCCGCACAGCCCTCCATGTGCTCGCCAGAGGTAGCCTGACTGCCATTAGGTACAGAGATGAGATCCTCAGACGCCTTGTGAGTCCATATGCTGGTGCGGTTGGCCCTGGGCTCCTCCTAATGCTAGACAATGCTAGACCTCATGTAGCTGGAGTGTGTCAGCAGTTCCTGCAAGAGGAAGGCATTGATAATATGGACTGGCCCGCCCATTCCCCAGACCTGAATCCAATTGAGCACATCTGGGACACCATGTCTCGCTCCATCCACCAACGCCACGTTGCACCACAGACTGTCCAGGAGTTGGCGGATGCTTTAGTCCAGGTCTGGGAGGAGATCCCTCAGGAGACCATCCGCCACCTCATCAGGAGCATGCCCAGGTGTTGTAGGGAGGTCATACAGGCACATGGAGGCCATACAGGCACGTGGAGGCCACACACTCTATTGAGCCTGATTTTGACTTGTTTTAAGGACATTACATCAAAGTTGGATCAGCCTGTAGTGTGGTTTTCCGCTTTAATTTTGAGTGTGACTCCAATTCCAGACCTCCATGGGTTGATAAATTTGATTTCCATTTGATCATTTTTGTGTGATTTTGTTGTCAGCACATTCAACTATGTAAAGAAAAAATAATTTTATAAGAATTCATTCATTCATTCAGATCTAGGATGTGTTATTTTAGTGTTCCCTTTATTTTTTTGAGCAGTGTATATTTCAATATAAACTAAACAAAGATATAGCAACAGAACTAAGATCAGAACGTGACAGACACTTGGAGCGAGCATGACAATGACAGCTGTAGCGCACCTGATTGGTCGAGCTAAACATGAATAGTCATTGAAAATTGTGAAAAACGTCTCCTACTACATTCCCATTAAATTGAGATGAGAAAATGATGGTATAAATAACTATTATGTGATACATTTTAGTCCGATTAATATTGTAGGACAAAATATTGTGGTTGCGCAAGACTGCATTGTTGACACATGATTCATTTTCATAAATTTTTAACCTAGCGTTTATTATTCAAATCGACACAAACATGATATTATGTCTGATAGTACATTTGTTCAAAGTAACAAGCATTACAAAACAATAACATTGAGATAAGACAGATATTGTGCACTTCTTGCCAGCTGTTACTTTCGTCCCAAGGCTGTGTTACTCACACCCGCCGGCAGGTACAAAAGTAACGTTACGGTAGTTCTGTTCTCAGTCTATTTCATTTAAACTCATTTACCCTAGAAATGAAATTACAGTTGCTAATGGTAAGTTGTTTGTCATAAAATATGGTGTCTCTAGCTCCATCGATCTCTGATTATGAACAAAAACTAAAAGTGTTACTTTCGTCCCAGTATTCTCCCCCAGTAATTCAATAGGGATTGAGTAGGCATACAGCAGTAATGTGTATGCATTACATAGTAATTCAATAGTGAGCATGTAGGTATGTGTACGTTTTAAGTAGTAGATACCCAAAAGCTCAATAGTTACGCAGAAGTCATCAGAAGGGAAAATTATGTAGTGATTTGAATAAGAAATATTTAGTAATTTATCACTCATTACTACTAAAATTATTACATAAATCACTACTGGTGTACTACACATCTCAATAGCAATCAAGGAGTAAAACCAATAGGTTTTGTGGAGATATTGTGTAGTAGTGATGAGTAGTAATTCAGTAGTACTTTTCCATGAGGGTACAGTACTGTAGGTGCAATTTCAATGACAAGCTATAGTACCCCTATGAGAAGATACACCACTCCTCTTAACATAGTGCTTCTGGTTTTGTTGCACTATGTCATTGTCATTCAAGACAGGGAAAACAACAAAGTGAAGGGAAGATGAAAGCTAGCTTTAGCCTGAGTCTCGGGCTCTCCAAAAGCAATCTCCATCCCAGGTACGCCTGTCAATCCAAAATGGGCTCCCTCAGAACCACTCCACTTGCTGTGTCTGAGATTACTCTCAACTCAAGCCTCTGACAAGTCAAGAACCGAGGCATCCAGAACTTCTACTGCCAAACAGTGAAAGCCAAACTTTTCCGACTTTCTACACTTTCAGTGGAAAGTGTATTTCACTGTTTTGCAGTAGAAGTTAGTTATTTGATAATATTGATATTGTAAAGCTCAACATCTAATATCGAAATATATCGTAGGCTTTTAAATGTTTGAATCACCACTGTAGATTTCAATTGAAGTGTGCTCTATGCATTGGAATGATTTGGATGGACTGTAAACAGCATTGAGAAAGTGATAATGATGTAGTAATTTCTAAATTGACACAGTCTTACCATCCAGGAGAATGACAAAAGAGGTGATCAGTCATTTGTGTTTGTCAGTGAGATTACAGGCTCTCCTATCCCATCTATGTACAGTATATCAGGAAGGCTCAACAGGAGGGGGAACTGATAACATGTGAGATTTGCAGAAATGTCAATACCTATCTGTTCACAAATCCATCACTCTTCAACACTTGTCCACACATACAACAGTTGGCACATTTTGTCTTCAGCTTTCGACAGACAGTGTCACTGGGTGGAGATGCTTAGCTTTACTGCTCAGTGATTAAGTGTGCATGTGTTTGTGTGTATCTTTCTGACAGTCAGTCTGTCTGTCCGTCCCTCCATCTGACCCTGATCATCTAGCAGGGACGAGCATGGAGATCAGATCTTGGAACACTCAGCTTCCTCCGATCAATGTTCCCTCTAAAATTAGAGGCCTGACTGGCCTACAAATGCTCCAGAGTGCCTTACACAAATAAACTGGACCCAGACTGAGTGACCAAGTCTAATCCCTCAGTTAAGCCTTTTTTTCTTCTGCTTTATGAGTTTTTCTGTTTTTCTTCTAGCTCTAGTATCTATGTGATTTGAGTCAGCGCTGAACTTGGTCCGTCTAGTGATCCTTTGACTCGTGAAACGTCTTACGTTTAGTCATGTCAGAAAATAACTACAACCTTAGACTTAATGCTCTTGTCCCTCTGCCTTAAAGTGCAAAGCTTTTCAGAATGAATCATATTTTTCATATAGTGGTTGTCTGTAGAGAACGATCTAGGATCAGTTTACCCCCAAACCAAACCTCAACCATTTCAAGGGGAAAACACAATAGTGACCTTAGGTCAACGTGTAGTGGTAACTTAATTATCCTTTGTGGGTGGATGTTTGGGAAGATAAACAGGTGACAAGATGTCACTCGTGTGGGTCCTATACAGTATCTGCATATACTTCTGTAGGAAATCTACAGATCTTTAGGGTGAAATAACAGACCCAGCCAGCATAGATAGTGTTCATATGTGAAATGTAGGTTGGGTTATGCATGCACTGGTTAGCAGATGGCGTGCAGTATGGGCAAAATATAATAAACATTCATTATTAATAAGTATGTGCAAAGACAACATTTTGTCTTGAAATGTGTGAAACAACACATGAGAAGTGAACTAAAGACCCTAAGACAAAACCACACACACACACACCTTCTCAGTCAGCCTACTTTGACTACTGTAGCCCTGACAGTATTTCAGTTTGTCTCAAGTTAGAAATGAGCAGCACAGCTCTTACATTACTTCTTGCTCAGACACGCCAGCATTTTCACAGATTCACCAGAACACTCTCTGGTCCTTGGGGAGTTCCCCAAGTAGTTTAAGGTATTTCAACCCACAATGCACTGCTTTATAGCTCCCCGCTGGATTTGAGTCCTCACACCCACCCCCCATCGCCTTTTCCCACCCAACAAATCCTTACTTGCTTTGTCACAGCAATGCTGTGGAACAGTGCCAGCAGCACAGAGCCAGCGTTAATGGTTTCTCCTGCCCAGATCAGATTTTTCCATGCAGCGCCATTCCCACATGTCCTCCTTGGTATCCTGGTAGGAGAAATGTTTTTCATAGTGTATGTACCCAAAAGAGATCAATTTAAATGCTTTATGACATGCCCCTCCAGGCCTCCCTCCACCTCAAGAGCAAGTGCAATAGTGCACCTCAAGGTACCTCCATAATATACTGTATTTGGACCAGAACAATCCCTTGTTTACTCAATACATGGGGTCAGGGAAATAATAATGTTCAGTGACAAAAAAATTGCACAATATTGGCTAACATAATGTTAATATAAAATGTATGAAGGGCTTTGTGATGGCCACTCCAATACCTTGACTTTGTTGTCCTTAAGCCATTTTTCCACAACTTTGGAAGTATGCTTGGGGTCATTGTCCATTTGGAAGACCCATTTGCGACCAAGCTTTAACTTCCTTACTGATGTCTTGAGATGTTGCTTCAATATATCCACATAATTTTCCTGCCTCATGATGCCATCTATTTTGTGAAGTGCACCAGTCCCTCCTGCAGCAAAGCACCCCCACAACATGATGCTGCCACCCCGTGCTTCATGGTTGGGATGGTGTTCTTCGGCTTGTAAGCCTCCCCCTTTTCCTCCAAACATAACGATGGTCATTATGGCTAAACAGTTCTATATTTCTTTCATCAGACCAGAGGACATTTCTCCAAAATGTACGATCTTTGTTCCCATGTGCAGTTGCAAACCGTAGACTGGCTTTTTTATGGCGGTTTTGGAGCAGTGGCTTCTTCCTTGAGCGGCCTTTCAGGTTATGTTGATATAGGACTCGTTTTACTGTGGATATAGATACTTTTGTACCTGTTTCCTCCAGCATCTTCACAAGGTCCTTTGCTGTTGTTCTGGGATTGATTTGCACTTTTTTCACCAAAGTGCGTTCATCTCTAGGAGACAGAACGCGTCTTCTTCCTGAGCCGTATGACGCCTGCATGGTCTCATGGTGTTTATACTTGCGTATTATGTTTTGTACAGATGAACGTGGTACCTTCAGGCATTTAGAAATTGCTCCCAAGGATGAACCAGAATTTCGGAGGTCTACAATTTTTACAAGGTCTTGGCTGATTTATTTTTATTTTCCCACGATGTCAAGCAAAGAGGCACTGAGTTTGAAGGTAGGCCTTGAAATACATCTACAGGTACACCTCAAATTGACTCAAATTATGTAATTTAGCCTATCAGAAGCTTCTAAAGCCATGACATCATTTTCTGGAATTTTTCAAGCTGTTGAAAGGCACAGTCAACTTAGTGTATGTAAACTTCTGACCCAATGGAATTGTGATATAGTGAATTATAAGTGAAATAATCTGTCTGTAAACAATTGTTGGAAAAATTACTTGTGTCATGCACAAAGTAGATGTTCTAACCGACTTGCCAAAACTATAGTTTGTTAACAAGAAATTTGTGGAGTGGTTGAAAAATGAGTTTTAATGACTCCAACCTAAGTGTATGTAAACTTCCGACTTCAACTGTACATTGTAGGACCAAGGAAAGACTCAGTAGGATTCATCTACAGTAAGTGCTGGTTGAATTCCCTCCATCCTATCCTCCTGACTGCGCCTGACCATGGCCGACTATACATGCTGTAGCTGGGAAGAGGGTAGAGAGAGGCTCTTCTTCCCAAGCCTGGATGTCAATACAGTGGAGCTGCTGCCTATAGAGAGCGAGAGAGAGCTCTGCCAGGCTCCGGTAATGGGCTCTCTGAAAAATCATCAAGGTTGATTGGACCAATCAAAGATAAATGGCTAAAATAAACTGCTTGGTCTGAGGGCCGCATGGCACAGTCCAGTTCAGCGCAGTCCATCATGGCTTAGCCCAGACATTCCTGACAGGCATTGTCTCATCTACTACAGCACACACGCAGACACAAATGCATGCAAGCAGGCAGGCAGGCAGGCAGGCACGCACACACACACGCACACACAAACACACACACACACGTGGACACACACACCTAGGAAATACAGTACTACCATCAGCCTGGCCCGTGCCTTGCCTATCTCCTCAGCAGCAGGAGAATACTTAGAGTGTTATGAAAAAAACACAGAAATGAGTATGGCTCTGGAAGAGGCTGATCCCTGCATGCCAGCCCTGGTATATTCATCCTCACCATCTGCAGTTCAGCTGCACCTTACAACATTCCTCGCTAACACACACAGTGCACACACACACACACACAGACACACCACCACCATTGGATCCCAAATGTTTGCAGAAAATATTCAATCACTCCTCCTGTTTGTACAATCTGAATTCAGGTGAAGGGTTTTAGTAAATGCACTGTTACAGCCCATTGAGCTGCTAGACTAGGATTGATTTGATCCTACTCAGTAGTGCCCTCTGCTGAGACTTTCCAGGAAGAGTTTCATTATAGTTTACCAGCGAAACAATGCAAATGACAGTAAAGACAATTTTATCTGCTCTGAAAACTTTGAGATAAATATTTTCATCAGGGTGTAAGGGTTCTTTAGTAAGTATTTGTGTGGATGGTGGCTTCACATTCAGTACAAATCCATAAACTGGGAGAGACATTAATGACTCACCTCTAAACCTATTTCCCAGAAAGCAGACAGTATTCAATATAGACATTGTTCAATCTAAATTAAATTATATGACAGTGACTTCAAACCACTAGCATCTAAACTGAGAGACATAGAGAAAGAGAGAGAGAAAAACATGTGACATTGACAAGTCAACATCCCAGCTCAAATAACCAGCCAGCAGATCCTGTCGCCACCACTGCCGCCCAGGAGAAAATGGATCCCGGTGTATTGATAAAACAGAGACTCATATGAGGGGCTTTAAGATGAAATGGCAACTTCTGCCTCCCCAGTCTGTCTGTGGTAACATCACTGTGTATCACTCTCTCATATCCTGCGTCAATTACATGATTGATGTGGTGCTAATGCTGTGGTAGAAGGATATTTACAGTTGCAGCCAAATATATTGGCACCCTCACACTTTTCTTAAATAGGCCATATGTAACCTTTTTGGGCGACCCAACCAAATTTACATAGAAATGTGAGTTATAAATACATCATTCCACTTGAAAGCAAATCTAAGAAGTGGTAGATATGTTCTATGTGCGCTATTTCTGTGCTTCCCATTCTTAAGTTTTGTTTTTTTGTGTCAGTTTTGTACACCAGCTTCAAACATCTGAAACAACAGAAACAAAATCTGAAACAAAATACATTTCACAGCGGTTTAGATGGTACAATGGTTCTCTACACTATCTTATTTTTTCAAAGAAACTGAAATTAGGGGAACTAATATAGTTTTAGCAACCAGGGAATGGCATTGCAGTTTCTACATTGTTAAAGGCTTAGTGCATCAAAGACGTGATATTATTTTATTTTTTAAACAATACACAAATGACAACATAGATGCTCACAAATATCCACAACATCCTCCCTGCCCAGACACATCTGCTGACACCCCAACTTCAGTGCCCGCATAACTCTCCACCACATGACCTCAAACAGTAACATTTTGTTTCTCTCCGTCGCCCACACACTTTTAATATTTAGACAATAAAGCATTTGACTGTTCCCTTGTGTTAACGATGGATCATTGGCTGATTTCTAATTTTTAAGTATACGTTTTTTCAAGACAATTGACAATAAAAGTATCGTCCAACCCATCATCCAATCAGTAGGGTATCTCACTGCACCCTCATGTCTTGAAATATGCAGACAGAAAGTACATTTATATTGTAATACTTCTGACAGCTAACTCCGTCCATAACTTTAGGACTTTATAGAGTTCCCAAAAATCTTGAATTATTGAGTCATTGTTAGTTTTACACTTAAGACATGACTCTGCCGTTGTGCTTGATAATTTGTTTTTTGTTTCTTGTGTAATAAATGCTATATATTAGTTTATACTGGACAATGCATACAATTTGTTTTCATTACGCACAAAAAGCTTATTTCTCTCATATTTTGTGCATAAAATTTGTTTACATCCGTGTTAGTGAGCATTTTGAATTTGCCAATATAATAAATCCAACTGATAAACAGCATGATCATTACACAGGTGCACTTTGAGCAGGGGACTATAAAAAGCCACTCTAAACTGTGCAGTTTTGTCACACAACACAATGCCACAGATGTCTCAAGTTCTGAGGGAGCGTGCAATTGACATGCTGACTGCAAGAATGTCCACCAGAGCTGTTGCCAGCTAATTTAATGTTCATTTCTCTACCATAATCCACTTCCAACGTTTTAGAGAATTTGGCAGTACGTCCAACTGGTCTCACAACAGCAGACCATGTGTAACCACGCCAGCCCAGGACCTTCACAACCGGCTTCTTCACCTGCAGGATCGTTTGAGACCATCTACTCGGGCAGCTGACGAAACTGAGTATTTCTGTCTGTGATAAAACCCTTTTGTGGGGAAAAACTAATTCTGATTCTTGCTCCCCAGTGGGTGGGCCAGTCTCCCAAGTAGGTGGGCCTATGCCCTTCCAGGCCCACCCATGGCTGCGAACCTGACCAGTCATGTGAAATCCATAGATTAGGCCCTAATGAATTGATTTGAATGGACTGATTTCCTTGAACTGTAACTCAGTAAAATCTTTGAATTTGTTGGATGTTGCGTTTATATTTTTGTTCACTGTAGTAGTTCATAGACCAATAAGAAAGAGAGTTCCAAACATCTCTGCCAACAACAGCTAGTTTTCAGTTTTCCCCTCCCCACTCAGACCACTTCTTGATAGTCCTAGCAAAAGTCTTGCTTGAGAAACCAGTTCTTTGCTAAGAAGGTATTATTATTTTTACCTTTTTAATTGAAAAAAAATTACAGTAAGATTACCAAGAAATGATTTGATAAAAACGTCTGCATAATTCCCTGTTTCTTCTAAGTAACATTTGAAACAAACTTTGTCACCACACCTTGTTATTTGATTTTCAGCATTGCAGAAACAATTTTATTTTTGTAAACTTAAGTTTACAGTTTTGACATAGAAAATAAAGACAAATGGCATGGACAAAATTATAAGCACCAAGGAGCTACTACTTCGTTGCAGTTTCAAGTTTTATTTGTCACATGCACAAGTACAGTGAAATGCTTAACTTGCCAACAATGCAGTATTCAAAATAGTATAACTAGAAAAAGTAAAATAGGAGATTGTATGCTATATAGTGTGCAGGGATGCTGGAGTAGATGAGGTGGATACAGTGCCTTCAAAAAGTATTCATATCCCTTGATTTTTTCCACACTTTGTGTTGTGTTAAAGCCTGAATTCAAAATTGATTACATTGTTTTTTTTCTCACCCATTTACACACAATACCCCCATAATGACAGTGAAAACATGTTTTCAGCAATTTTAGCAAATATATTGAAAATGAAATACAAAAATATCTCATTTAGATAAGTATTCACAGTCCTGTGTCAATACAGGTTAGAATCACCTTTGGCAGCGATTGCAACTGTGAGTCTTTCTGGGTAAGTCACTAAGAGCTTTGCACACCTGGATTGCGCAATAATTGCCCATTATTATTTTCAAAATTATTCAAGCTCTGTCAAATTGATTGTTGATCATTGCTAGACAACAATTTTCAAATCTTGCCATAGATTTTCAAGCAGATTTAAGTCAAAACTGTAACTTGGCCTCTCAGCACTCAACATTCACTGTCCTCTTGGTAAGCAACTCCCGTGTAGATGTGGCATTGTGTTTTAGGTTGTTGTCCTGCTGAAGGTGAATTAATATCCTAGTGTTAGGTGGTAAGCACACTGAACCAGGTTTTCCTCTAGGATTTTGCCTGTGCTTAGCTCCATTCCATTGATTTTTTATTTTGAAAACTCCCCAGTCCTTAACCATTACAAGCATACCCATAACATGATGCAGCCACCACTATGCTTGAAAATATGGAGAGAGGTATTCAGTAATGTGTTGTATTGGATTCACCCCAAACATAACACTTTGTATTCAGGACAAAAAGTGAATTGCTTTGCAACATTTTTTGCAGTAATACTTTAGTGCCTTGTTGCAAACAGGATGCATGTTTTGGAATATTGTTCTTCTTTACAGGCTTCCTTCTTTCACTCTGTCAATCAGGATAATATTGTGGAGTAACAACAATGCTGGTTTTGGTTCTGCCCACTCTAATGCTGTCTGGTTAGAACATGATGTTGAGGCCCATCACTGTACTCTTGATGGTCACCACCACACGCACAAGTGTACACACACCTGTTTCCATTTTAAGATGTTTTATATGATTGTGTAACGATCTGGGCGTAGTGGGTGCGGAGTCAGGCGCAGGAGGCATAAAGTTCAGGATAGCGTTTATTACGCACAGGGAAAAAATAGTGCTCGCCAAGAATACCGGGCACACAATAACAAATACGTACTGCCACACAGTAACACAGTGGGGAAAATCGTTAAACACGCACAAAGAGCAGGCGGGCCTACCGGCTTAAATAGCCCAACTAATCAACCTCAACAAGGAACAGGTGAAACTAAACAGACAAAACAAACAGAAAAGGGAAAAGGGATCGGTGGCAGCTAGTAGGCCAGTGACAACAACCGCCGAGCGCCATCCGAAGTGACAGATTGTGTGGTTCTAAAAGGGAAACAATACAATCATTCATATGCATTAGAAAATACTAAGATAAATATACACATGCAAGTAATACAAAACATTGCTAATAGAATAGTAATGAGTAGGCTTGTTGCACTCAATAAACACACTTGTAGCAATTAATAACAATACTAGACAAAGTAGCATGCACAGGTACAAACAGTAGAGCTAGCATGAGCCGGGAGCTAGCAAACAACACTGCAACTTCTTACTTGCAAAAGTATCCACAAAGTTACGCTGCACGATAAGGTAACCATAACTCACTACTATTACACCCCATATTAGCACAATAACATTCCCAACACTCACTTGTCAATGGATGCACAACAGTTCAATTAGGAAACAGCATGTCCAAATGTCTGTCAGCAACACAACCCTTGCTTCTTCTCTGGATGACAGATGCCATGCATTAACATGAAGTGATAGGAGGCGGTGCCCTAGAGTGCCTCGAAGCACCCTGATTGGTTTGAATGAGTGGAGGGTTGATGGGTGACTGACAGGGAGGAATGGAGGAGGAATGTGGAACACCGGCCATAACTGTCATTGGCACTTGCTTCTGGGGTTGGTGACTCTCTCACCACTCTCTCACCACACCTGGGCGAGACTCATCAGGAATCTGGGGGCAGGGGCCAGCTGGGCCCCAGAGACGAGGTCAGGTGGTTCCCCAGGTGCAAGGGCCGGAGGGTCTTCCAGTGCAGGAGGTGTCACCAAGGGTCATCGAACGGTTGGTCAGGGGGTCTGAGGGCCTAGTAGGGCAGGAACTTCAGGGCCTGATAGGGCAGGGGACTTGGAACGTTCTACTAAGACTGAGGACTGCAAGCCTGGTATGGACCAGGAGGCTGTAAACCTAGCTGAGCAGGGAACTTACAGCCTAGCGCTAGTATAGGCGACTGGTCACTGGCTAAGGATGGGGGCTGCGAACTGGCTAGTGGTCGGGACTGCACACCTAGAGGAGCAGATACCTCAGAGTCTAGCGGGACGGGTGACCCAGGGCCTAGAACTAGGGCAGGAGGTTTGGCATGCAGCACTGAGGGCGCTGATTGCTTGCCTTCTGAGGCTTGGGGTTGCGGACCAACTGAGGGCAAAGGCTAGTGGAGAACCTACTGTAAAGTCTTGTGGAACAGTAGGACTGACTGAGACTGAGGGCCGACTACAACTGGATACAGCAAAACTAGAATAGCTGAAGGCTGGAAGCTTAGTTCTGATAGCTTTGGGACTGACAAGGAGAACGATCTGAACCTGACAGGGAGAACGACTCTGACTGAGGACTGGGGACCTAGCACAATGTCTGGGGTCTCGGAACCTAAATCAGAAAAGTTTGCAACTAGGGCCTGACCCTACCAGGAAGGAAGGCAACTCTGACTCTACCAGGAGGGAAGGGAACTCTGACCCTTTCAGGAGGGAAGTGAACTCTGACCCGACCAGGAAGGAAGGCAAATCTTACCCTACCAGGAGGGAAGGGAACTCTACCCCTACCAGGAAAAAAGGGAACTCTACAACTCTACCCCTACCAGGAATAAAGGGAACTCTGACCCTACCGTGGAGGTAGGGAACTGGACAGCTACTGTGGGTCAGGGGGACATCAGGGGTGACTTCTGGTAGGTCACCCGGGGGGGAGATCTGGTTGGTCCCCTTAGGTGAAGTCTGCAAGGTCTGGAGTTAGCATGACCATTTGGGCTAGAACTAGCAATGTACTGTTAGGCGGGGGCTGGAGAGGCCTCAATGTCCTGGCTGCACTTGACATCTACCGTAGCTGCAGGCTGTGGCTCCATCATAGGAGCAGGTGAAGAAGCAACCGCTGGCTTGGGATCCGGGCCAGGAGGGGGAGAGGCAGGTGGAGGATTTGTGGTTGAAGGTTCCAGGATAGCAGACAGTCAAACCTCGGGCATCCGAGTGTCTGCATCAACTAGCAGGGGATTCCCAATGGGAGGAGAAGACTACTCCGCAAAGGTAACCAGAATGGTCCCCATGGCCGCGGGTGGCTGTGGCTCCACGATTGAAGTGGGAGCCTCCATAACTATGGCTAGTCGAGGCTCTTCCTGAGGGGGGTGCAGACCTTGGTGTGGTGGACTGTGCACTCTGGAGTTGCCTTCATCTGCTGGGGAGCTAAAGCGGACCCGGCTCTCCTCTGCCTCTGGCCGTGGGGAGCCTAGAGGGATGTCAATCTGGAGAGCATCTGGGCGACCTTCGAGGGGATGTGTCATTCCCGTTGCTCTGGTAGATGCCACGTCAACGGTCCCGTGGAGCTGGCGAATAATCTCACCAGGGAGGCCTCGAGCAGTGTCGCTCAGGGGAGTAACCTGGCCCACTCAGGTAGTATCGGCAGTGGTTGCGCTCCCGTGGCGGTGCTGATGACTCTAGCCATAGGGTGACAGTCAGGATAGTAGTGACCATAACGGTGCTCTTGCGGCAGTGACTCAAGCTGGGAGTGTACGCCCTCCTGATCTCTTCCCTCTCATAGAGCAGCTCCTCGTAGTCCCTCTGCAGCTCAGTCCCTATCTAGGTGTCATAACCAGCCATAAAATAATGCAATATATGTCACAACAGGTGTAAATATATGGGTTATGACCATATTATGACAGGTTATGACTGTGTCATAACGTGTTAAAATGGTGGTGAAATGAAAAAAAATTACTTGTTTCAAAAAATAAAGAAAAATATTAAATACGGAATAGTGATGTGTGCGTATGTATTCACCCCCTTTGCTATGAAGTCCCTAAATAAGATCTGGTGCAACCAATTACCTTCAGAAGTCACATAGTTCGTTAGATTGCACACAGATATACACCTGTTCCGAACGGCCCCAGAGTCTTCAACATCACTAAGCAAGGGGCACCACCAAGCAAGCCACACCATGAAGACCAAGGAGCTCTCCAAACAGGTCAGCGACAAAGTTGTGGAGAAGTACACATCAGGGTTGGGTTTAAAACAGATCTTTAACTTTGAACATCCCATGGAGCACCATTAAATCCATTATTAAAAAATGGAAAGAATATGGCACCACAACAAACCTGCCAAGAGAGGGCCACCCACCAAAACTCCCGGACCAGGCAAGGAGGGTATTAATCAGAGAGGAAACAACGAGACCAAAGATAACCCTGAAGGAGCTGCAAAGCTCCACAGCGGAGATTGGAGTGTCTGTCCATGGGCCCACTTTAAGCCGTACACTCCACAAAGTTGGGCTTTACGGAAGAGTGGCCTTAAAAAAAGTAATTTCTTAAAGATAAAAATAAGCAATCATGTTTAGTGTGCGACAAAAGGTCATGTGGGAGACTCCCCAAACATATTTCACTCTTTCAGAGATTTTCAAGGTAAACATTTAAATGTCTTGGAATGGCCTAGTCAAAGCCCAGACCTCAATCTAATTGAGAATCTGTGGTATGACTTAACGATTGCTGTACAAAAGCTTAACCCATCCAATTTGAAGGAGCTGGAGCAGTTTTGCCTTGAAGAATGGGCAAATATCCCAGTGGCTAGATGTGCCAAGCTTATAGAGACATACCCCAAGAGACTTGCAGCTGTAATTGCTGCAAAAGGTGGCTCTACAAAGTATTGACTTTGGGGGAATAGTTTTGCATGCTCAGGTTTTCTGTTTTTATGTTATTTCTTGTTTGTTTCACAAAAAAAAGATTTAGCATTATCGAAGTGGTACATTATCGAAGTGGTACATTTTAATTCCATTTTGTAAGGCAACAAAATAGGAAAAATGCCAAGGGGGGTGAATACTTTTGCAAGCCACTGTACATATCTCCAAGGCATATTACATCATTTATGTAGCAGCATACAATACATTTTTGCATTCACCTTGTTGTGCTGTGCTCAAATGAACAGGAAGGTGGCGCGGCGGTCCTTCGTGGGCAAATTTTGTCATCAAACTTTTTCATCAAAGTCTGGCATTCTTTGGATTTATGGTGCTTTCAAGACAACTGAGAACTCTGATAAAAACAAGGTACAATCATGATGAAGTCTTAAGGTCTATAAAGAGATCCTTACAATTCCTAGTTGGATGACCGTTCAAAACGTATTTTCCCAGTCCGAGCTCGTTTTTCCCGAGTTCCCAGCTGTCTTGAACTCACTGAAGCCAGATATCCCAGTTCCGAGTAAACAGTTGTTTTGAGTGCGGCAGAAATCTTGCTGGATTGACAGCGTAGCCAATGTTGAATGTTTATGACTTTAAGTTGGAAAAGAGACCTTTAAAACCAAAATTGGGACGACACACCCACTCCACTGAATAGCAGGCTAGTGATGCAATGCTTGCAGTTAGCAAATGATTACTTCCAAACCACTCATTGTAGAATTTGCGATTTCCAACTTGTGTAATGTTTATGTCCAATGGCCGATGAGCACCGATACGTTTAATCTATCATTTCTCTTTATTATTTGTCTTCAGATGACAAGGATTACAAAGGATTTGTCAGTAGATTGTCGACTTGATTCATGATGACTGCTAGCTAAGATTTTGAAAGTATGATGTTGACATGATCAGTCCAATCAAAGATACTGTCTATATAAAACCTTGAGCCTTCTTGGATGGGGACTTCTAATGTAACTTTATGTCAGCACCCAAGGGGCTTGAATTTCCAAGCTCTACCCTTAGATTTGGCAGGGACGTAGTGTCCTCATGAGTTACAGAACAATGAGCCAATCACGGCGCAACTAGAGAACATTACCAACCCCTACGCTCCGTTTTCTCCACTGGCTACCCCACCACCACAGAAAGCACTGAGCTAGGCTGAAACACCTGCATTTTGGAGCTGCCTTACTCAAGATAGCAAAAAATAGACCATGTTTATATGGAGGCTTTATTAAGTCTATGATATGTGACACGTATTAATTAAATATAATGCAAAACAGGAAAGCCCCCCCCAGTTTAGTTTTATTTATGCTAATTTTTGGGGTACAAAACATGTGGGGCTTGCCCTGAATGACGGGTCACCACTGGCCCTGCGTTATTATTATTAGTAGCTTGTTATGTTTATTTTAATATTGAGGTATATTTCACTTTCTCTGGTCATAGGAACAACATGAATTTGTGCATGAGGCAGATGTGGTGCGATGCAAGTTTCTCCATCAGGTGGAAGACGGTGTACCCTCTCTAGTCAGTCTCACCGGAGGAAAGGAAGGAGAGAGTAGGGACCTTGAGAGTCTGACCCTCTGCCTCTCTCTCCTTCCCTGCGCTAAGACTAATGCCTTATTCAAGACAACTGGGAAAGCGAGAAAAAAAACAAGATCCGATTAGGAAAAATATTTTTGAACAGTCATCCAACTCGGAATTCCAATAAGGAAACTTGGGTATCTTTCTAGAGCTCCAACTTTACGACCTGAAGATCACTGATGCCCTAATTTGACCTAGTTTTTTTCCTGAGTTCCCAGTTGTCTTGAAAGCTTCATTACCATCTGATGCATGTACCATAAGTCCAGTAAAATAAATAAGTACATTATTTCAATTTATGCTCTGTAGTGACTCGCAAGTGCTAGCTAAACCAACTGATATTGGCAAGCTATGATAATGTATTAGGCCTACTGCACAAACCTCATTCCTACAGAACTGGTTTTATTAGGTTAATGTTACATTTTTAAAAATAATGTTTAAAAAAGAAAATCTAAGCGGTAGATCTCGGATTGCTTTTTGACTGTGAAAGTGATCTTGACTTAGAAAAGTTTGGTGACCACTGCATTAGAAGATACTAAGATACATATACACATGCAAGTAATACAAAGCATTGCTAATAAAAGACTAATGAGTAGGCTAGTCGCACACAATAAACACACGTGTAGCAATGAATAACAATACTAGACAAAGTAGTATGCACAGGTAGTGCTGTTGTGGTGACCATATTACCGCCACACCAGCGCAGTCAAAAATGTGCACTCTGGACATGCGTTGGTAGTACCCAACTCACTAACGACCATCAGGTCATTAATGGGCTTTTACTCAGTGCTCTATTGTCCCTCTAACCACTCTGAGATCACTGCAAATGCAATCTAAAATCACATCAAACACTTTACATCAGAACAGTATTATGCTTTTAAAACTCACCTTTAGGCTCCATTTTTTGTCCTACTGTGATGATCAATTTTGGGGCGGCAGGTAGCCTAGTGGCTAGAGCGTTGGGCTAGTAACCGAAAGGTTGCTAGATCGACTACCCAAGATGACAAGGTAAAAATATGTCGTTCTGCCCCTGAACAAGGCGGTCAACCCACTGTTCCCCGGTAGGCCGTCATTGTAAATAAGAATTTGTTCTTAATTGACAAGCCTCGTTAAATAAAAGTTTAAAAAATCTATTTGAAGAAAGAACTTCAACCCCAGGTTGAAATTGAGTGGAATACATGGTTGTTGTGGATGTTTTTTCAAAGCTAAACACAACGAAATGGACAGCACTTTCTAAGGTGATGATTACTTAAAGGCATTTAAGACGTTGCATCTAGAACACCCATACTTATACACATTTGCCTATAAATGAGCCCAAGCCCGAAAAACAATAATGATTGTGTTGTTTGACAATATATAGCCAATACCTAGCCTAATAGCAACCCCCCCCCAATAAACATAGACTTAAGATGTCTTTGGTACATAATTGGTCTATCCTATATTCCAAAAATGAAACAAATTCTAGTAATCGCCTTTGAGTGTGGACTGTATTATTATGCATTCTGGGTGGACTGGTTACCTTATGCTACGCTCCAAACGGTCAATTCATGAGTCTGGGAGGGAACGTACAGGCCTAGGCGAAACTGTTGGTTTATTGATTGTGCAGGGTGTCTTACAGAGTTTGCCTACAATTACAGTGAATTTGTATTTGATTTTGAATAGCTTAGTAAGATACATTTTTTACCATAGTTAATAGGCTGAATCATTACCTTTAACTACAGAATATCTCACCATACTGCGTTTCCATGTCCTCCTCTCTCTCCTTCATTCCTTTCTCGAGGAAGCAGAGATAGGGGCTGTCAACAGTTTAATTAAATATGTTTCAGTGTAAAATCATGTTACTACCGATGTCCCCTGATTTAACTTGGTTTCCCAAATGAAGCACTGGGTAGCTGCAGGAACATTGTTAGAGAGCCCATGGCATACAGAGTTTTGGGGGAATATCACCTGTCGTGTAGCTAGAGGCTGTATGCTCCTCAAACAGTGGTACATGAAGTGAAATAAGTCTTCTTATAAGCCCAGACATTTCTACAGTATATGCAATCGCGCGTGAAAGCAGCGTTTTGATAGTTGCCACTAAAAAAAGGAGGATCCCAGCTGCTACTATATTTAGGCCTATTTCTTTAGGCCTATTTCTCAGCTGCTCTTCTATAAAACCGTAGTAGCCTACCTTGCATGATTTAAACTGCGGGAAAGCGGTCTCCATTCGCTATTGGAGTGCATAAGGATGACATGTCTTTTTTCCCCTGCCCCTGTTCCTACCCATTTGATAATGGGCCATTCTAAATTGATATCCATTTGATATATTAGTAAAGACAAGATTCAATTGAGAATAGTCTGATCTGTGAAAATATGATAACTTGATTAGAGAACAGGGTGTGCAGCTGGAGGTAAGGAGCAGAGCACAAGCTTATTTTGCAACTTTTTCAAATAGTCAATAGCCTATGTGTCAAGGATCCCTTTGGAACTTTCATTACGCACACATGGCCCTTATTCCCAGTGATTAGTAATTGTATAAGTGTGTCCTTGGTTTACCATTGTCCTGTTGATTACTGTTACAATGTCCTGTCGATTATTGTTACAATGTCCTGTTCGATTATTGTTCCCATGTCCATTGGTGCGTGTGAGTACCTGTGCTGTGAGTTTTCGTGCCATTGTGGATTGCGCAGATGATTACGGGTCTCGTCCCGTGTGTTAATCATTGTGCGCTTGTGTTATTTATTCAAGGTACTCCCTGCTCTTTTGTTTGGGTTTCAACTCTGTATTTTGTATAGTGTTTGTTTGGTCTTTGTCCCCGTGCCCTTACACGGCATGCCGTAATTTGGGCATAATAAAAAACCCTACTACGCATTCCTGCGCCTGTCTCCCAACATTCTAAGGTTTGTATCATTCAACCCTAAATTAGCCAAATAACTCTAATGATCACTTTTACGCTCAACATAGCCACTTTCTTTCAGTTAAATTATATTATTCTTACAATAAAATCATATAATATAAAATAAGGGCACTTTTAAGCATATCTTGTATGCTAAATGAACTAGCCTACAGCCTATGGCATGGCGCATAGCTGGATAACATAGAGTACGCCAATTCATATTAAATTCTTATGAGAAAACATGCTTAGGTTAATTAACGGTCAATTACCGTGAGACAGGCAGTCATTTGCATGACAATAACCTGCTGACAAAATGTCATGACAGCCACAGCCATTAGCACACTAATAGTTTCTCATAGTCTCCTGTAATCTCTTATTCCAGTGGTGTACTAGTTGCATTGTTGAATATGCGTCAAACATGATTTAATACCATGTTCATAGAAAACTGTTACAATAAATATTTCACAGTTGAAACACACTAAACACTGTCTCATATTGTCTCCTGTATCTTGCATAATGGTGCTGTACTAATGGGGCATTAGCCGAGAGCTAGCAAACAACACTGCAGCTTCTTACTTGCAAACGTGTTTACACAGTTACACTGCATGATAAGTTAACCGTAACTCACTACTATTGCACCCCCTATTAGCACAATAACATTCGTCATTTGACCATCAGGTATTCCAAGACAGGTGAAAAATAGGTTGAGACTTCCACTGCGCTAGAGTCTGTACACCATTTGTTTTGATGAAGAGTAATACACCTCCCCCTTTGGACTTCCCTGAATCCAATGTCCTGTCCCTCTTATTGAATGGAGAATCTGTTGAGTTGGCTAGCCATGGGCGGTATCTTGTCCGAAAGTCCCAAATCCGTGATCAGAGGTCATCCATCTTATTATCAAGTGACTGGTCAATAGAATGGAGGGAAGTGGTGGACTGTTTTCCCTTGGCCTAGTCTCACCTCTTTTTCGCCACGGTTTCCTCATGGTTAGCCTGAAGATTGGGTCGGAGGAACACAAAGAGCCCTGGGCAGTTGAGTTGAAATTTGTTGGGTCAGAGCTCACAAGACAGCAACCATACAGTTTGGCGCCATCTTGACTCATTCTTTGGTCAAGATAAAAACACTTATTGTAGCCATCAATGAGCTTGCTACGCCTTTCTACTGGTAATTTCGCCCACTTTGCAGCAGCAAACTGCAAAAAAATGCCAATATCTGAGGGTTGCCCTCCTCCAACTCCTGTTTTCAGATCTCGTCTTAGGTTTTGGATGTAATTCGGATCTGGACTCTTCGCTGGCCACTCCAGAACAGTACACCATCTCTTCTTGAACTAATCCTGGGTGCTTTCGTTGTGTGTTTGGGGTCGTTGTCCTGATGGAAGGCCCATAACCTTCAATGGGGACCCAGTTTTTGAACACTCGGTTAAACATTGGACTTCAAAACACCTGATAATCTGCTGATTTCATGATGCCTTGCACACTTTCTAGGCCCCCAGTGCCAGAGACAGCATAGCAAACTCACAGCATTATCGAACTTTCCCCGTCTTTGATTGTAGGGAGGGTGTACTTTGAACCACAGACCACGTGTAACCACGCCAGCCCAGGACCTCCACATCTGCCTTCTTCACCTGGAGGATCGTCTGAGACCAGCCACCCGCCAGCTGATGAAACTGTGGGTTTGCACAATCAAAGAATCTCTGCACAAACTGTCAGAAACTGTCTCAGGGAAGCTTGCTCATCTGCATGCTTGTTGTCCTCACTAGGGTCTTGACCTGACTGCAGTTTGCGTTGTAATCGACTTTAGTAGGCAAATGCTCACCTTCGATGGCCACTGGCATGCTGGTGAAGTGTGGTCTTCACTGTTGAATCCCGGTTTCGTCTGTACCCGGTAGATGGCAGACAGCGTGTATGGCGTCGTGTGAGCGAGTGGTTTGCTGATGTTAAGGTTGGGAACAAAGTGCCCTATGGTGGTGATGGGTTTATGGTATGGGCAGGCATAAGCTGCGGACAACAAACACAATTGCATTTTATCAATTTGAATGCACAGAGACCGTGATGAGATCCTGAGGCCCATTGTCATGTAATTCATCTGCCTCCATCACCTCATGTTTTAGCATGATAACGCATGGCCCCATGTCGCAAGGAACTGTACAAAATTCTTGGAAGCTGAAATTGTCCCAGTTCCTCCATGGCCTGCATACTCACCAGACATGTCACCCATTGAGCATGTTTTGGATGCACTGAATCGACGTGTACGACAGCGTGTTCCGACAGCGTGTTCCCGACAATATCCAGCAACTTCACACAACTATTGAAGTGGAATGGGACAACATTCCACAGGCCACAATCAACAGCCTGATCAACTCTATGGAGAGGAGATGTGTCACACTGCATGAGGCAAATGGTGGTCACACCAGATACTGACCGTTTTTTAAATCCATGCTCCTACCTTTCTTTAAGATATCTGTAACCAACACTTGCTTATCAGGATTCCCAGTCATGTGAAATCCATAAATTAGGGCCTAATTTATTTATTTCAATTGACTGATTTCCTTTTAGGAACTGTAACTCAGTCAAATCTTTGAAATTGTTGCATGTTGCGTTTATATTTTTGTTCAGTGTACTTGTCCGCAACTATGAATTTGACTGTTTATTGCACAAATAATAATAATGATATGAGCCGTCACATAAATATAGACCCAGAATGGTAGACTGGGAATAGAGCTGTTTGAAAACGAATAAGACGGTTTTATTTAACTCGTGACTCGTATGATGCATTCTATCTTCATTTCACAGTAAGCGTTGTGAGAATATTTTGGATTTTATTTTATTTATTTATTTTATTTTACCTTTATTTAACCAGGTAGGCAAGTTGAGAACAAGTTCTCATTTACAATTGCGACCTGGCCAAGATAAAGCAAAGCAGTTCGACAGATACAACAACACAGAGTTACACATGGAGTAAAACAAATATACAGTCAATAATACAGTATAAACAAGTCTATATACAATGTGAGCAAATGAGGTGAGAAGGGAGGTAAAGGCAAAAAAAGGCCATGGTGGCAAAGTAAATACAATATAGCAAGTAAAACACTGGAATGGTAGTTTTGCAATGGAAGAATGTGCAAAGTAGAAATAAAAATAATGGGGTGCAAAGGAGCAAAATAAATAAATAAATAAAAATTAAATACAGTTTGGAAAGAGGTAGTTGTTTGGGCTAAATTATAGGTGGGCTATGTACAGGTGCAGTAATCTGTGAGCTGCTCTGACAGTTGGTGCTTAAAGCTAGTGAGGGAGATAAGTGTTTCCAGTTTCAGAGATTTTTGTAATTCGTTCCAGTCATTGGCAGCAGAGAACTGGAAGGAGAGGCGGCCAAAGAAAGAATTGGTTTTGGGGGTGACTAGAGAGATATACCTGCTGGAGCGTGTGCTACAGGTGGGAGATGCTATGGTGACCAGCGAGCTGAGATAAGGGGGGACTTTACCTAGCAGGGTCTTGTAGATGACATGGAGCCAGTGCGTTTGGCGACGAGTATGAAGCGAGGGCCAGCCAACGAGAGCGTACAGGTCGCAATGGTGGGTAGTATATGGGGCTTTGGTGACAAAACGGATTGCACTGTGATAGACTGCATCCAATTTGTTGAGTAGGGTATTGGAGGCTATTTTGTAAATGACATCGCCAAAGTCGAGGATTGGTAGGATGGTCAGTTTTACAAGGGTATGTTTGGCAGCATGAGTGAAGGATGCTTTGTTGCGAAATAGGAAGCCAATTCTAGATTTAACTTTGGATTGGAGATGTTTGATATGGGTCTGGAAGGAGAGTTTACAGTCTAACCAGACACCTAAGTATTTGTAGTTGTCCACGTATTCTAAGTCAGAGCCGTCCAGAGTAGTGATATTGGACAGGCGGGTAGGTGCAGGTAGCGATCGGTTGAAGAGCATGCATTTAGTTTTACTTGTATTTAAGAGCAATTGGAGGCCACGGAAGGAGAGTTGTATGGCATTGAAGCTTGCCTGGAGGGTTGTTAACACAGTGTCCAAAGAAGGGCCGGAAGTATACAGAATGGTGTCGTCTGCGTAGAGGTGGATCAGAGACTCACCAGCAGCAAGAGCGACCTCATTGATGTATACAGAGAAGAGAGTCGGTCCAATAATTGAACCCTGTGGCACCCCCATAGAGACTGCCAGAGGTCCGGACAGCAGACCCTCCGATTTGACACACTGAACTCTATCAGAGAAGTAGTTGGTGAACCAGGCGAGGCAATCATTTGAGAAACCAAGGCTGTCGAGTCTGCCGATGAGGATGTGGTGATTGACAGAGTCGAAAGCCTTGGCCAGATCAATGAATACGGCTGCACAGTAATGTTTCTTATCGATGGCGGTTAAGATATCGTTTAGGACCTTGAGCGTGGCTGAGGTGCACCCATGACCAGCTCTGAAACCAGATTGCATAGCAGAGAAGGTATGGTGAGATTCGAAATGGTCGGTAATCTGTTTGTTGACTTGGCTTTCGAAGTCCTTAGAAATGCACGGTAGGATAGATATAGGTCTGTAGCAGTTTGGGTCAAGAGTGTCCCCCCCTTTGAAGAGGGGGATGACCGCAGCTGCTTTCCAATTTTTGGGAATCTCAGACGACACGAAAGAGAGGTTGAACAGGCTAGTAATAGGAGTGGCAACAATTTCGGCAGATAATTTTAGAAAGAAAGGGTCCAGATTGTCTAGCCCGGCTGATTTGTAGGGGTCCAGATTTTGCAGCTCTTTCAGAACATCAGCTGAATGGATTTGGGAGAAGGAGAAATGGGGAAGGCTTGGGCGAGTTGCTGTTGGGGGTGCAGTGCTGTTGACCGGGGTAGGAGTAGCCAGGTGGAAAGCATGGCCAGCCGTAGAAAAATGCTTATTGAAATTCTCAATTATGGTGGATTTATCAGTGGTGACAGTGTTTCCTATCTTCAGTGCAGTGGCAGCTGGGAGGAGGTGTTCTTATTCTCCCTGGACTTTACAGTGTCCCAGAACTTTTTGAGTTAGTGTTGCAGGAAGCAAATTTCTGCTTGAAAAAGCTAGCCTTGGCTTTTCTAACTGCCTTCAGTGAACAGCTGCATATCACGGGGGCTGTTCGATGCTAATGCAGAACGCCATAGGATGTTTTTGTGTTGGTTAAGGGCAGTCAGGTCTGGGGAGAACCAAGGGCTATATCTGTTCCTGGTTCTAAATTTCTTGAATGGGGCATGTTTATTTAAGATGGTTAGGAAGGCATTTAAAAAAAATATCCAGGCATCCTCTACTGACGGGATGAGATCAATATCCTTCCAGGATACCCCGGCCAGGTCAATTAGAAAGGCCTGCTCGCAGAAGTGTTTCAGGGAGCGTTTTACAGTGATGAGTGGAGGTCGTTTGACCGCTGACCCATTACAGATGCAGGCAATGAGGCATTGATCGCTGAGATCTTGGTTGAAGACAGCAGAGGTGTATTTAGAGGGGAAGTATTCATGAAGATTTATTTTTTATTTACAGGTGGATACCTTAGTGCATTTAATCAACCCTTCCAAGTTAAGTATTAGTCATGCAGATGACGACATTTAAAGAAAGTTGAAGAGTGCAAGTGAATGTATGCAGTATAGGCTATCAGTAAAATGCTGAACAGTTGGTTAGTGTACATTTCTTCTGGTTAAATGAAAATAGGGATTCCCCAAAATGGACATTACAGAATAAAACTGTAGCATATTGAAGCAGACTAAACACAACATCATAGTAATGGTCGATGGGGTGGTTCTATGGTTTACACCAAATGCAAGAAGTATACAGTAGCAGTAGAAACTAGAGTAGATTAGAGTATATGCACATGATCTACACTTAGTGAACTGTGCTTAAATCTTTGTATTGGTTTTCTGTTGCATTATCAATTTCTAGTTGTTGTCTCTTCACATCTAAGGAGGCTATTGCTCTGTGTGTCAGTTCAAACTGCTTCAGCAACCTCTAATTGCTAAAAAAAAGACCAATAAAAGAGCTACATAAAAAATATTATGTGAAAGTTGTAATGTTAACGACTGTTATTTCCAATAGAAGCACCAATGGAAGCCATTTACTCAGTACATGTCAACAAGGTCTAAATCGGAGCTATAATTCACAGATTAATAACATTGGCCATCATAGCCTCTTTTTTTCCCCCAATATGCACTTGGTCCCTTTGATAGGGACTATCAGGTTCAAGCTAATCCAGAGGCCATCTCATTCAACATGCCCGGCACACTCGCAGATTCAATTAAATGTGTGACGTGACTAATGGCCAATGAATTTTTGGTGGGGCTGTGCGCTCTTTCAATAACTACAATAATAGCCCTGTTCTCTCCCATGGGTCCCCAACAAGCATCTGGCTTATAGGGAACATTTTCCTCACCATGCTGATTCCCATCGATAGAAAATGTATCCTCCCTGATTGTCAATTGATCACAGTCAGCTAACTCCTACGCTGTTGATGACAGGGACAGAGGGACTCTATTACAAAAGCTTTGGAAAATACATTAGTGGTTCTATATAATTCAGGTGGGGAATAAATCCACTGTGAACAAATATGTGAAGATATCAATATCTTCTTTGGCCCACTATACACAGTATACCCTGCTTGTAAGTGATTTTCCCCTGCATGGGTAGCTGACATGCAGGCTGTGGAGTGCTGGGAGATTACCCCTCTGTCTCAGTTCTGTTGAGATCCCGCTGCTGCTTCTAAATCAAATTAAAGTTTATTTGTCACCTACACAGTTTATAGCATGTATAAACGGTGCAGCAAAATTATTACTTGCAAGCTCCCTCAACAGTGCAGTATAAATATCAATATAAATTATATTCTAAAGTCAAATAAAAATAACAAGTAAGTGGGAGAAAGTAGTATGCATAGTAATGAAACTGGAAATGTATACTATAGGATATCCCGTTTAAATGAACGTGCTATGTCAAGTATGACTGAGAAATATGTTTGTCTTACAGTTTCATTATCCTTATACAATACATAGGTAGGACAAATCATCAGGAATAGGATATTGTAAAGCATGTTGGCTACTGTAAAAACGTAGCATGCTGTTGTATGGCATTTGTGACTCGTTTCAGGAAACTAGGCGTATGTTGCATGTCACTACTTCACATGAGTTCCATTTGAACATAACCTTATTTTTAATCAAAATGTGTTTTTTTGGGCAGAAATGCCTTCTGGAAAATGTGAACTTTTATGTGCTTTTAATAACAAACGTGTACGCCATCTGTAAATACAAATACAATTGTTAAATTACGAGCCTAGTTGGTTTAGCCACTGAAAAAGGGAGCAACCTTTGCCGCTAGCCATGATTGGCTGAGATAATGAGTGGGCTGGACATGCCGAGAGATGAGTTGGGATTGGTATGCCATGTAGCGCGCTTCTGTCTATAATATAACCTGGTCAGTACGTGTAGGTAATCCTTTCTAACTCAGCTTTTCTGAAAGATATCACGTAGTAGAACTGCATAAATGTTGCTCTCCACTTTCTGGAGGACTGAGTTTTGAAATCAGTGGAATTAGAGTATGATGGCTAAGGAGATGGAGAAAATTCTGGCGTTTGATTGCAAATATGCAGACGTAGTCAAAAACAGAGTGCACAGAAGGCGTGTATAAAACACCTGTCTCTGGATTATATCTTTAAACTAAGGACATTTTCTGAATTTACGAACAGCGAATCTGACAATGCTCTGAGTATACGAACGCTCAGAGCAAACTCTGTCACTCCAGATTAAATTTACGAAAACACCCGTAGTATAACCCAGCCTTTAGTCTTGAAATCTTTGGTTGTTTAGTACAGTTGAAGTCAGAAGTTTACATACACCATAGCCAAATTAATTTAAACTTTCCTGACATTTAATCCTAGTAAAAAGTCCTTGTTTATAAGGTCAGTTTAGGATCACCACTTTATTTTAAGAATGTGAAATGTCAGAATAATAGTAGAGAGAATGATTTATTTCAGCTTTTATTTCTTTCATCACATTCCCAGTGGGTCAGATACATACACTCAATTAGCATTTGGTAGCATTGCCTTTAAATTGTTTAACTTGGGTCAAACGTTGCGGGTAGCCTTCCACAAGCTTCCCATAATAAATTGGGTGAATTTTGGCCCAAACTCCTGACATAGCTGGTGTAATTGAGTCAGGTTTGTAGGCCTCCTTGCTTGCACACACTTTTTCAGTTCTGCCCACAAATGTTCTATAGGATTGAGGTCAGGGTTTTGTGAAGGCCACTCCAATACCTTGACTTTGTTGTCCTTCAGTCATTTTGCCACAACTTTGGAAGTATGCTTGGGGTCATTGTCCATTTGGAAGACCCATTTGCGACCAAGCTTGAACTTCCTGACTTATGTCTTGAAATGTTGCTTCAATATATCCACATAATTTTCCTTCCTCATGAGCCATCTATTTTGTGACGTGCACCAGTCCCTCCTGCAGCAAAGCACCCCCACAACATGATGCTGCCACCCCGTGCTTCACAGTTGGGATGGTGTTATTTGGCTTGTAAGGCCCCCCCTTTTCCTCCAAACATAATGATGGTCATTATGGCCAAACAGTTATATTTTTGTTTCATCAGACCAGGGGACATTGCTCCATTTAGTACAATCTTTGTCCCCATGTGCAGTTGCAAACCGTAGTCTGGCTTTTTTATGGCGGTTTTGGAGCAGTGGCTTCTTCCTTGCTGAGCGGCCTCTCAGGTTATGTCGAAATAGGACTCGTTTTACTGTGGATATAGATACTTTTGTACCTGTTTCCTCCAGGATCTTCACATGGTCCTTTGCTGTTGTTCTGGGATTGATTTTGCACTTTTCACACCAAAGTACGTTCATTTCTAGGAGACAGACAGCGTCTCCTCACTGAGAGGTATGACGGCTGCGTGGTCCCATGTCTTTATACTTGCGTACTATTGTTTGTACAGATGAATGTGGTACCTTCAGACATTTGGAAATTTCTCAAAAGGATGAACCAGACTTGTGGAGGTCTACAATTTTTCTGAGGTCTTGGCTGATTTAATTTTATTTTCCCATGATGTCAAGCAAAGAGGCACTGAGTATGAAGGTAGGACTTGAAATACATCCACAGGTGCACCTCCAATTGACTCAAATGATGTCAATTAGCCTATCAGAAGCTTCTAAAGACATGACATAATTTTCGGGAATTTTCCAAGCTGTTTAAAGGCCCAGTCAACTTAGTGTATGTAAACTTCTGACCCACTGGAATTGTGATACTGTGAATTATAAGTGAAATAATCTGTCTGTAAACAATTGTAGGAAAAATGACTTGTGTCATGCACAAAATAGATCTCCTAACCGACCAAAACTATAGTTTGTTAACGAGAAATTTGTGGAGTGGTTGAAAAATGAGTTTAAATGACTCCAACCTAAGTGTATGTAAACTTCCGACTTCAATTGTAGCTTATGAAACGAGTTTCGTGAAATTATTCATTTGCTAGAACATTAACATTCATATTCTGACAATCTCTGAAACTCACTTAGATAATACTTTTGATGATACAGTGGTAGCAATACATAGTTATAAGATCTACAGAAAATACAGAAATGCCAAAGGTGGAGGTGTGGCCGTTTTTATATTCATAACCACATTCCTTTCAAGCTTAGAGAGGATCTCATGTTAAATACTGTTGAAGTAATATGGCTACAAGTTTATCTGCCTCACCTAAAGCCCATTCTGTTGGGAAGCTGCTATAGACCACCAAGCGCTAACAGTCCATATCTGGATAACATGTGTGAAATTCTTGATAATGTATGTGATATCAACAGAGATGTATATTTTCTGAGTGATTTAAATATTGACTGGCTTTCATCAGGCTGCTCACTTAAGAGAAAGCTTCAAAATTTAACTAGTGCCTGCAACCTGGTTCAGGTTATCAGTCATCTGACCAGGGTAGTTACAAACAGCTCAGGAATGAAATCATCATGTATTGATCACAACTTTACTAATGCTGTAGAAATGTGCTTTAAAGCATGTAGTGATCACAATATAGTAGCCATATCTAGGAAAACCAAAGTTCCAAAGGTTGGGCCTAATATAGTGTCTAAGAGGTCATACAATACGTTTTGTAGTGATACCTATGTTGTTGATGTAAATAATATTTGTTGGTTCGTGGTGTGTAATGAGGAGCAACCAGACGCCGCAATTGACACATCGATGAAATTATAGTAAGCACGCACCCATTAAGAAAATGACTGTAACAGTGGTTAAATCCCCATGGATTGATGAGGAATTGAAAAAGTGTATGGTTGAGAGAGCTGAGGCAATATGAACGGCAAATAAGTCTGGCTACACAACCAACTGGCAAATATACTGCTTTGCGGTCTTAGGAAACTATGCAGTATTTCACTTTTTTATGTATTATTTCTTACAGTGTTACCCCAGGAAATCTTAAGTCTTATTACATACAGCCAGGAAGAACTATTGGACTAAGAGCAACGTCAACTTAACGACTCATGGTATAGTCATAACAACATACAGGAACTCAAGTCCTTCTGCTCACACGACCTAGAATTCCTTACAATCAAATGCCGGCCATTTTACCTACCAAGATCATTTTTGTCAGTTATAGTCACAGCTGTGTACATTCCCCCTCAAGCGAACACCAAGACGGCCCTCAAGGAACTTCACTGGACTCTATGTAAACTGGAATCCATATATCCGGAGGCTGCAGTTATTGTAGCTGGGGATTTTAACAAAGCACATTTGAGAACAAGGCTACCTAAATTCTATCAGCATATTTATTGCATGTCTTGCAGGGCTAATACTCTCAATCACTGCTACTCTAACTTTCGCGATGCAAACAAAGCCCTCCCCCGCCCTCCCTTCGGCAAATCCGACCACGACGCCATCTTACTCGTTCCGTTTTATAAGCAGAAACTCAAACAGGATGTACCAGTGACGAGAACCATTCAATGCTTGTCTGACCAATCGGATGCCACGCTTCAAGATAGATTTGATCACGCGGATTGGAATATGTTCCGGTCAGCCTCAGAGAACAACATTGACTTATACGCTGACTCAGTGAGTGCATTTATTAAGAAGTGCATTGGAGAAGTTATTCCCACTGTGACTATTAAAACCTACCCTAACCAGAAACAGTGGATGGATGGCAGCATTCACACAAAACTGAAAGCGTGATCCACCACTTTTAACGATGGCAAAAAAGGTCTGGAAATATATAAGAAGTTAAACAGTGTAGTTATTCCCTCCGCAAGGCAATCAAACAAGCACAGGTACAGGGACAAGGTGGAGTCATAATTCAGTGGTTCAGACACGAGATGTATGTGGCAGGGTCTACAGGAAATCACAGACTAACAAAAACAGCCACACCACGGACACCAAAGTCATGTTTCCAGACAAACGTAACACTTTCTTTGGCCACTTGAGGATTATACAGTGCCACCATCGCAGCTTGCTAACAAAGACTGCTCCCCACCTCTCCTTCTCCATGGCTGACTTGAGTAAAACATTTAACTTGTTAACCCCCGCAAGGCTGCTGGCCCGGACGGCATCCCTAGCCGCGTCCTCAGAGCATGTGCAGACCAGCTGGCTGGTGTGTTTGTTTATAGACATATTCAATCGCTACCTATCCCACTCCAGGCCCACTCCAGGGCCCTACCCGTCAGGCAGGAGACGAGGACACTCACGCTCTCCTCATCCGAGGGAGCTGGCCGAACGGTGACCAGGTAGAGCTCTAGTTGTACCCTGGAGTGGGCCGTTTCCGGGCTGTGTTCGATCATCCTCCGGAGGGCCGAGCGGCGGGTGAGAGGTTGTTCCATCTCCAGCAGGGGACGAGGAGCGCGCAGGACTTTGCGCTGGAATTCCGGACCTTGGCCGCTGGAGCAGGGTGGAACGACAGGGCCCTGATAGACCATTACAGGTGTAGCCTAAGAGAGGACGTCCGCAGGGAGCTGGCTTGTCGGGACACTACGCTCAGCTTGGATGAGCTGATCGACATGTCTATCCGGCTAGACCATCTTCTGGCTGCTCGCGGACGTTCTGAAGGGGTCCTGTCAGTTCCACCTCCTGGTCCCCCCGCTCCCATCCTGATGGAGCTAGGAGTGGCTGCATCTAGGGAGACCGGAGGAGGAGGCTCCTCCTGCACCCATTGTGGCCTGAGAGGGCACACTTCCGGTCGGTGCTGGAGGAGTCCATCTGGGAGTAGAGAGGGCAGGCAGAACACTCCTCGGTCACCCCATGTGAGTCAGCAACACACTCCCAGAGCTTCCTGTTGGTCACATGTTTTTGTTAATTTGTTTCCTGAAGTTTTCCCCCTCTCTCCAGCATAAGGCGCTAGTCGATTCAGGCGCAGCGGGGAATTTTATAGATCGCAGGCTCGCCCAGAGGTTGAGGATTCCGTTAGTTAAGGTAGACACCCCCTTCCCCGTGCAGGGGTGGTAATGGAGGGTGACCGCGCCAAGACCGTTTCGTAATTGGTTGACTCCGACCACGGTAAAGGAGGTGCAGCGGTTCTTAGGGTTTGCCAATTACTACTGGAGGTTTATCCGGGGATTTGGTCAAGTAGCGGCTCCTATTACCTCACTGCTGAAGGGGGGTCCGGTGCATTTGCAGTGGTCAGCAGAAGCGGACGGAGCTTTCTGTCGTTTGAACGCGCTGTTCACCGACACGCCAGTGTTGGCGCATCCGGACCCTTCTTTGGCATTCATAGTAGAGGTGGACGCATCCGAGGCTGGGGTTGGAGCGAAGCTCTCACAACGCTCGGGTATGCCACCGAAGCTCCGCCCCTGTGCTTTTTTTTCAAAGAAGCTCGGGCCAGCGGAGCGGTATTATGATGTGGGGGATAAGGAGCTGTTGGCCATGGTTAAGGCCCTGAAGGTGTGGAGAAACTGGCTTGAGGGGGCTAAGCACCCTTTCCTCATCTGGACTAACCACCGTAACCTGGAGTATATCCGTTCAGCTAGGAGACTGAATCCTCGTCAGGCAAGGTGGGCCATGTATTTCAACCGATTTCGTTTTACGATCTCGTATCGACCAGGTATCCTCAATACTAAGGTCGACGCGCTGTCCCGCCTATACGACACTGATGACCGGTCCATCGATCCTATTCACATCATTCCGGCTGCCAAGCTGGTAGCACCGGTAGTATGGGAGGTGGACATCGAGCGGGCACTAGGGGAGGATCTTACGGCTCTTCCCCTGTCTCAGGGGAACACGACGATCCTGGTCGTTGTGGATCGGTTCTCGAAGTCCTGCCGTCTTATCCCGTTGCCTGGTCTCCCTACGGCCCTGCAGACTGAAGAAGCATTGTTCACCCATGTCTTCCGGCACTACGGGGTGCCCGAGGATATCGTGTCTGATTGGGGTCCCCAGTTTACGTCCCGTTTTTGGGTTTTGGCTGTCCAGGTTTTGTAGGTTTTGGGTTTGTTTGCACCTGTGTTTAGGGCTTCACCCCTGTTTGGACCTGTTACTTTGTAGAGGACATTAAAGTGTTTTTTCCCGTTTACTTTTGCTCTCTGCGTCTGACTCCACACCCATCACTCACCCACATTTACAGCAGGTCCTACAGACCGTAGTTTTGTTGACTGTTCAGTTGTGTGGTCAGGTGCCACAAAGAGAGATTTTGCAATTGGCTCAGAACAGGGTAGCACGAAAGGCGCTTTGATGTACTTGATGTACACAGGCAGCTAACATGAATAATATGCATGTCAATCTCTCCTGGCTCAATGTGGAGGAGAGATTGACTTCATCACTACTTGTATTTGTGAGAGGTATTGACATGTTGAATGCACCGAGCTGTCTGTTTGAACTACTCGGACACCCATGCATACCACACAAGACATGCCACCAGAGGTCTCTTCACAGACCCCAAGTCCAGAACAGACTATGGGAGGCGCACTGTACTACAAAGAGCCATGACTACATGGAACTCTATTCCACATCAAGTAACTCATGCAAGCAGTTTAAAAAACAGATACAAAAACTTATGGAACAGCGGGGACAGTGAAGCAACACAAACATAGGCACAGACACACGATAACATATGCACTACACACACGTACACATGGATTTTGTGTTGTAGATACATGGTAGTTGAGTAGGGGCCTGAGAGCACACACTTAATGTGTTGTGAAATCTGTTGTTAATGTATTTTAATGATATTACAATTGTATAACTGCCTTAATTTTGCTGGACCACAGGAAGAGTAACTGCTGCCTTGGCATAATACATGTATTTATCCATAATAAATACAATTACAAATTGTTGATAAACACAGGAAACTGTTGAGCGTGAAAAACCCAGCAGCGTTGCATTTCTTAAAACAAACCGATGTGCCTAGCACCTTCTATCATATTCCATTTAAAGGCACTTAAATATTTTGTCTTGCCCATTCACCCTCACAATGGAACACATACACAATCCATGTCTCAAGGCTTAAAAATCCTTATTTAACCTGTCTCCTCACCTTCATTTACATTGATTGAAGTATATTTAACAAGTGACATCAATAAGGTATCATAGCTTTCAGCTCGATTCACCTGGTCAGCCCATGTCATGGAAAGAGCAGTACACTGAGTGTATATTGTTAGCACCAGCCCTCAGATCAGTTAATGAATAACCCAAGGAGCTATTATCTGCACCTCTTGTAATGTAATCCAAGGTCACAGCACAATGGTTACACAGAGGATTGCATTAAATCTGGAGAGAGACTTCTTGTGTTTACCAATTATACAGATTCCTTATTGGCTAGATATGGGTCATGGGACCCCACTTTCCAGTTCCCTACTACATACAGTACATGCGCTTTGAAAAACAATTGTTGCATTTTCGATGTGGTGATTTTACATACGGTGTGATTTGTGATTTGACTTGCCATTTTATTAATGGTAATACATGTCATTATATTGAACCCAACTTTTCCATTTGTCTTTAGCTTTCAACTGCATCATATCTTCCCTTTAATACAATACCATAGTCAAATAAAAAAGGCTGAGATCAGGGTCATTTCATTTTCTGTTCTGGTCAAGGATTTAGAATATCTGTCAGTACGTTATTAAGCCTTGGAGATGGTAAATCAGGGTGTGGATATAAAGAAACAACAATCATGCATGGAACTACAAAACAAACTATGAGTTCAGAGAATTTTTAAAACGTGTGAAAGGGAGCACTTGTTTCATACCTGCGCCTGGTAGGGTGGGGTAGATAGGTGGAGTTTGTCCCACACTTGAAATAAAAGCTTACCTACAGGTAGCCAAGAACTCATTGAATAAGCTTTTTTCCTTCTCTCTCCTTTTTGTTCTCACAAAATGTCCTAAATATCATTGTGCCAAAGAGGACAAAGAGGAGAGGACATTGTGGAACTCTCAAGAAGGGTTTTTTACAGCAGGTTCACATTGCAGATTATAACTACTGAGAGCAAATAAAGACACACCTGAGAAGGCATCAACACTGAACGTAAGTATTATACAACTTCCTTGCATTTTAAAAGTAACTTAGAGAAGTTAGGAACTTTGTAAGACGTTCTACAGAAAGTGTTACTGCATGCTACTGAGTTAATTTACAACTTTCTATAATTTCTTATTAACCATAGAAATAATAATCCTGAGCTTTCTGTCATGAGGAGCTCTATTTTTCTAGTTGCCGTGTCAACTGGCAAAATTAAGAATCTAGATTTACAAAGATGTCATATATTGCATATATTCTAAAAGAAACCTTGTTTAAATGTAAAAATAGTGTGTTTCAGTGGGGAATGATGTTTTTGGGTCAGTGATATACTGTACATATTTGAACATCAGAGGGAGGACATAGAGTATCTAACAGGTTAAATATATGTGTTGTGAAATTAGGTGTGTGGAAATATCTTATCAATTGCCTAATTTCTGGATGAAACCAATCAGCCACAGTAGCTCTAGTGAGAATGTTTTTGTAACTGATATTTGTCCAAAGGGCTCATTTAATGCTTGAACTATTCCTGAACTGGTACCTACTGTGTCCTAGTTTGTTGCCATTGACTAACATTGCTTCTTCTTTTTCAGTCCCACTGCTTGCAATGCAAATAGGGTGACAACAAAGTGGAAACTACAGAGAACACACTTAAGACCAAGATGACCACCAAGAAGGCAGATGTCCAACGGAGGATCGTCTCCAAGAATGGACACAACCAAGTGCGCATTGACAACGTGGAGGGCATGGTGAAGATCTACCTCCACGACATCTGGACCACGGTGGTAGACATGAAGTGGCGCTATAAGCTCACCCTCTTCTCCTCCACTTTCATAATGACCTGGTTCCTCTTTGGCGTCATCTTCTACTTTATTGGCATGGGCAACGGTGACTTCGAGGGTGAGTTGCTGTCCAACCACACGCCCTGTGTCATGAACGTCGCGACCCTAACCGGTGCCTTCCTCTTTTCCCTGGAGTCGCAGACCACCATTGGCTACGGCTTCCGCTACATCACCGACGAGTGTCCGCTGGCCATCTTCGTCCTGCTGGTCCAGCTGGTCACCACGGGCCTGGCTGAGATCTTTGTAACCGGGGCCTTTCTGGCCAAGCTGGCGCGACCCAAAAAGCGGGCCGAGACCATCAAGTTCAGCCAGTTGGCAGTGATCTGCCGCCACAATGGTAAACTATGTCTGATGGTGCGTGTGGCCAACTTGAGGAAGAGCCTGCTGATCCAGTGCCAGCTGATGGGCAAGCTGCTCTCACCCAATGTGACTGAGGAGGGCGAGAAGACTCTGATCCGCCAGACGGCTGTGGACTTCTACATAGACTCGTGCGGGGAGTGCCCCTTCCTAATCCTGCCCCTCACATTCTACCACGTGCTGGATGAGAGTAGCCCCCTGGCGGGACTGACTGCCGAGAGGTTGCGGACGCGTGACTTTGAGCTGCTGGTCACCCTTAATGCCACCATGGAGTCCACGGCAGCCACTTGTCAGAGCCGCACCTCATACGTTCCCCAGGAGATCCTGTGGGACTACAAGTTCAAGCCTGTGCTCTTCAGCACCCCTGGTGGCCAGTATGTGGCCGACTTTAACTTCTTTGACAAGGTGCAGGTGAGCAGCGACCCTACACTCCCCAGCAACAACAAAGATAAGCTGGAACTAGAGGAGTACAAGAAGGAATAAGAGGTCCCTCAAACATGTTGGACACTGGTAATAAACATGACCCACAGTTACTGTCTGTTAACAATTTGTAAACACGCATTACGGAAATATATCTGTTTTTATTTCATATAACTGCTAAACCCAATACGCATGAGTGAATGATGACACTTTTAGGCAAATAAACTCATGTTCAACATGATCAGTATGTATCTGGACAGAGTAAATTCAGGTGCAGTATATTACTAGCACATCGTTTGGATCCACAAGCCATATAATAGGAGAATATGGACATACAGGCAAAACAAGGACTGGGTCTCAGGTGCCAGTGTTTGAGTGGAACTGTAGCAGCAACTATTGCTGTACTAGACATATTTAACCTGTACAACCTGTACAAGAGCAGATGGGGATAGAACAAAACTTTTTTAGTGTGTAGCGCTTAAGAGCTGTGTTTTTTCTATCTATGAATAAATCATTGACTTTGAAGAAGATATGTTTCATATGCCATTATGAGATTGAAGGGATGTTTTTATCCCCCTTCCCATTACCCCCATCCCACACTGCTCTACTCCTCATCTCTTAGGGTGCGCCAAATAAGGGCTCTACTCAATCCGTATCGCAAAAGTTCCAAGTTACAGCGTGATTGAATTTTAAAGGCAATGGAGACTGCATTCACGGCAAACGCTGCATTTGTCGGCTCAATCGGAAATTACCTTTACATTTCTATTGTGCAATCTGCAATGCTTCAGCGATACAGATTGAATCGAACCCGAGGTCTGTCGTTTGGTTGTTGGCACACACTGAACGTTTTGGGTCAAAACAATGAGAGCAACTTCTCTTTACTGTATGCAGACAGAGCACAATCACACACAATCTTTGACCTTCCAAGACAAGAGAGGACAGCACTTTGGTTGAAAATACTTTATTAGAAATTACACTGTAGAAAATCTATCAAAGTATATGATTTTTATCGTCCCTTTAGTCAACAATCTCAGTATCTCAGTCCTGTTTCTCAGCTTACAAGGCTGCCAGTTTATAGGTGTCCTACCCAAGCCTGCATCCCATAAAATAATACTGAACAGGTCTGAAATGCCTTGCCTGGCCAACACAATCCGTTTTAGATTTGTATATATAGTTTATGTTGTAAACTGTTTACCGAGATTAAAGTTCAAGGGCGACAATAGTTTTTTTTAAATGTTTTTGTTTACTGCCCGCTTTGGTCCATTTCAATTACTTTTTTTGTCACTATATCTAATTTAAAAACGTTGTATGTGTCTTTGGCTGGCTGAGATCAACTCGTAGTGTATAAATGCATAAGTTATATATTTATCATATAAAAAGAAATATAACACTGACTTGTATACTTCAATCTAACAAACGCACAGCGTTCGTGACTCAGAAAAACAATAATACAAAATTGGCACTTCATAAAATCTCTTCAGCTGAACTGGGAGTTTCTGTGGTAAGGCACTGGTCAAGAAAAACCCTCCTTCCTTCTAAAAAGATTTGAGGTCACACATTACATTTTACGAATCTTATTTCCAGTTTTTCTCAATTTCCAAAACACTGATGAATTGTTTTCAAGAATAACAATCAAGTTTAAAAAAAGTTCCTTTACGTTCAATAATGCCATATGGACTACCATATAGTATAATAATACTGATAAGACATAAGGCTAATAATATCCAAAGGAATAATACTTACTTTTTCACATATTTCATTGTCTTTTGATGATCCGCCATCCTCGCTTGATGTTTCCCCACCCTTGGTCACAAACAGTCTGTGAGTCCATCCATGGTCATATGACATGACCATCTAGCACAAGTCTACCCAAGGTGTTTCCTGCTGGTGCTAATTTCACAGTTTACCACAGCCAAGTTTAGTACTCCTCCCTACTTCCTCTGTGTACTCTAAAGTACACACTCATTTGCAACACCACACCCCTCTCCTCACTTACATCTCACTTACCTTTCCTAATCTGTACAGTCTTTGATATGTTAACTTTTTTAAATAAGGTAGTTTAATAGTTTAAAAAAATAATATATAATAAGCAACTGTTCATGCAGATATGTTATTTTTGGGGTATAATAATCGCCCTTCATAAAAAGGACATGTTCATGTTAAATAGTCCACTGATAACTCCCTTTTACGTCTACTAAAAGACTTGTCTTTCACTGTTCTCAGTAACTACATGTCGCACAATGCCCTTGGTCATAGCAACATCCTCTATTGTCCTTTTTACAGTGTGCCCTCCTATATCGTCTTATAGCGAGCGACATGTCTGTAGCCCTCCTCTCAATCCTTTAAAAAACCTTGAGTTCCCTTACCTGCTCATGCCCTAGAATTACACAAGTAATTATAGGGCATGAAACTCTACCTCTACCTCATACACCCTACCTCTACATTATTCCTTCATTATTGATCCTGCCCGCTTTTCATTTGGTTCCTAAACTGCCCTTTGTGTTTGCCGGTTTATTCCCGTTTCTTCCCCCAGTTTTAGAGTTGTGAGACGACCTCCCCCTGGCAGGTCTAATAGTAAGTCCCCATGTGAGAGGGCATGTGAGTGGCTGGGTGCCGGGTGTTGGGGTAGATACCCCCGGTGGGGGAATTCCAGTAGGGGTTGGGGGCAGCAAAGAAGCTGGAGGAGGTGACAGGTAGCGCTTGGGGGTGAGGTGTGACAAAGTTGACCTTCTGCTGGTGTGCATGATAGGTGCTCATGTAGGATAAGTCGGAGGGGTATTTGTACATGGAGGACTCTGGAGGGTGAGGCTGTAGGGCCTGGGCGATGCCGTGGAAGTCAAACTTGTAGGCGTAGCGCTTGCCGTGCACCTTGGTCATGATGTTCTTGTCGTAGTAGTAGCGCAAGGCACGGCTCAGCTTGTCGTAGTTCATGTTGGGCTTGCTCTTCCTCTCGCCCCAGCGCCTCGCCACCTCGTCAGGGTCGGTCATCTTGAACTCACCATTAGTGCCCTCCCAAGTGATGCAGCCAGAGTTGGCGCTGTCTGACAGGAGCTCCAGCAGGAACTGCCACAGCTGGATCTGTCCCGAGCCTGCAGGCAGAAAGGGTGTCAGCACAGTCACAATTACTAATACTGGCTGCGATTCAAACCGCACTACGCCGACATCACACTGCACTTCACTTTCAAAGGCAATTTCCTTGAAGATCACGATCGCATTCAGGGTAAACGCTACGGATGTCAGCTCAAACGTAAATTACCTTTAAAGCTCAAGAGTAGTGCGATGTCGGCGGATTGCGGTTTGTTTGAGTCCCGGCCACAGTCTGGACAGAGACAGGAAGTCAACATGTAACAATTACTTATACAGTCTTGACAGAGTCAGGGAGTCAATATCGTAACAATTATAATACAGTCTGGAGATAGACAGGTGGTCATCACCATAACAACTACAAAAAGACGTGCTACAGTCAACACCACAAGAACTAATAGCAACAAACAACTATTTATATAAATGGTGCATTTGTTGTAATATGAATATCTAAAATCTTTAATCTTGTCTATTGAAGTGATAATCACTTCCACCCACCCTAAAACTCACCAGGGTTTGCCAGCCTGCTGCTCGTAGGCCCCAGGATCTGGTAAGGATCTAAGAAGTGAAAAACATTCACATTAGTAGGATAAATTTATTTTTTCGGCTCAGTCAACATCTATTTCAGAGTACTGTTCAAGCTTATATTTTACCTAGCTGAGGCCTCTGCTCCTCTGTTTTGGTGACAATAGTTGGGGAGGGCTGGGAACCTTGAGGGATAAAGTTCCCAAAATATTAACAGGGGGTTTCCCTGAGTGCAAAGTTCCAAGTGTATACAGTGGAGAAATAGCTTCTTATCTTGAGGTATCCAAATTCCTGTTTTCTGCCTGACCTGTTTTGTTTATGTTTAGTCTACAGGCTTGTAAAGAGCTTTTAAATCTTTTAAATTCACTGTAATGTACTTATACACATTTCCCAATAGATGAAAACCAAAGGGAGTGCCATGTTTTGACAAAGGACCAATGTGCAGTACATTGTGACTCCTTACCTTTGGTGGAAGACACAGCTTGAGGAGCCCAGCCAGATCTTCTGGCTGCTTCATAAGCCAGGTCTGTAAAATATCATAAATGACAAATGAACCTGCTGCCTGCAGCTATGAACCTTAACCCTAGAGGGCGCTATGATAAAAACAAAAACATGCTGATGGGTGAGTGCATTTCTGTGGTTCACCTCATCGTCTGAGGCAAGAGTTGTGGATTGCCAGAAACTTCCCATAATACAAGAGGCCCAAACACAGAGACACAACTACTGCAGTCTGGAGTATTATTTTAAGGGCAAGGGATGCTTGAGTTGAAATATAAATAAAACCTCTAAAACATTTTTCGACAAACTTCTAAATATATCTTTGTTTATGTGTATTTGTACATGGGCATTGGGCAATTTGCAAAATGTAGTACTTTGTCTCCAAGGTATGTGGTTCCTTGTTTCTCCTCCCTGTACCTTGCTCCTCTACAAGTGTAATTGGATTTACTTACAGTGTGTTCTTATGCCTCATCTACATAAACTTATAGGAGTGATGAATCACCCACCTGGCCTAGTGGAGACTCTGGGGGAGTTGTCAGTGGGATAAACAGGAGTGTTGGGGAAAATAAAACTCGCACCTCCTGCAGAGAGTGAAAGAGAGGATCATTAATAAATTATGTAAATGATTATGTACCCGTAATGACAACTTCTCATGACACAATTCCTGAATGTTCCAATTTAATTGCTTTGACGAATATCCATATGGGGAGGGATTTTGTGCAGCACAAGGACAATTACAGCAGAATGCATCAATGTTAGACTTTAGCACATGCTGTCCTCTACACTCTACAGTCACAATGCATTACTGCACCAGCATACAGTAACTTCTGCACCACATAACAAAAACACATTAGAAATAATAACAACAAAAGATACAATTTGATTACTTGATGCATAATCTGATACTCATATGAATACAAACAAATCAGTGTGAATGTATATAAAGAGTACACTGTATATACATAGGTGGGCACTGTGTGAGTGTGCGGATACTGTGGTGGCGGGAGCAAAGCCAGAGGTAGAGAAGGGGGGCAGGGGACTCCTTACCTGAGTTGCGAGCATGCATTAACCGCGGGGAGTTTTGTAAGGCTTTGTCAACATCATCGGAAGTCAAGTGAGGAAGTGGAGCTGAGAAATAAAACATTCTTTTGAAAAAGAGATGAACCAAAAAAATAGAACAGCTCAAACAACCTATGATGTGCAAGGAGTGATGCTTTGGGAGGGAGGGGGGAGGAGGCAGCCATAACACAAACACAGACCATTAGAGGCAACATTCAACAGGCAAGGAGCGATACAGGGAGATAGAGTGGTGGGGAAATGGAGTGGGGGAGAGAGAGAGAGAGAGAGAGAGAGAGAGAGAGAGAACTTGTAAGTAAGACAATGGTAGGGAGGGCCAACCCAAATAAACAGTTAATCACTCGTGCCCACATTCGTCCGTGAGAATCCATCGGTTTCCCTCCTCCAGAGTATATTCGGTGAGCGTGTGTACACATGAGGGGGAAAGAGAAGCAGCAGCCATTGCCAAAAACAAAAGGAGGAGAGGGGGATGAAAGGAAACCTTGTGAGGGCTTTCTTAACCCCCATCACTAGTGTATTTTCCAAAGACCTCAAAGCCAAATCCAGCAACTATTTTTAATATAGGGCCAGCAAAAAACAAGTCTTTGGAGTGACACTAAGTATGCCTATTGTCAATTCTCTGATCAATTTCAAACTGCCCACAGTATTTCAATGAGGGTGTGGGAACTGGTGATTACACTAAAAGTAATGTATAGGAAAAGGCCTTTCAAAAGATTTTCGTGAGACTCATGCATATCAAGAGCGATTCAAGCACAGGATTGTGGAATAATGCAATGGGAGCGACATTTTGGGTATGTCATATGGTTCTGGCAATATCTACATAGAAACACCATCAGGAGGAAGGATGAGAGTGGCCAGTTTAGGCCCTTGCCTCCTATAAGACCCAATGATCAGTGAACTGTACATGATACACAACATCTTGGTGTCATTATACTCCTTATAGCGTGCTCTAACATATGGAGTATTTCAAGATTGTAAAAGAAAAATGTTAACATTAATTTATTCAACATTCAACATATTAATATAAAGTGCCCTTTTTTATTTAGTTAATTTTAAGACAATGTTTGCAACAATATACTCTAAAATTACATCAAATTTCCAGAGTGGGCTCTCTCCTAGTTTTGAAGTTATGATTCATTTAATGAGCACCACCAACACAGTGAATGGGAAAATGGATTCAAAGGGAACTCCCTCTGCTGGTGATTTGCTGAATGTGCAATCCTAAAGGTGGGCTGTGATTGGTAAATGACCTATAACGTCAATGTATAAAATTGGTCTTCATATGAATATATTTTATGTTGAATATATGAATGTGTAAATTTCAGAATCTAGTCATACTCCATATTTGAGAGCACACTATAAGGAGTACAATGGCAAAAATATGTTGTCTGTATCGTACGGTTCATGGATCGTTGGGTCTTACAGGAGCCATGTATACAGTGGTCTAAAAAGGGCCTAAATCAGACACTTTCATTATACAAATGTAAAAAGCATGTTAAACATCCTTCCTCCCAATGAAGTTTCTATGTCAGAATTCACAGAACAATCTGAGATACCCAAAATATTTTCGGGATGTCCTGACATGGAATCACCCAATGTTATACTGTACCTACATTTAGTCTGAATGGGGACAGTTTTTGGCACATAATGATGACACACAAAAATGAACAACACCCATGTTCAGAAGGTGGTGGTACACATCACTCGACTCTGAACTCCTCAAGCTATCTGGCTTTCTCATTTCTCTGTCTGGCTGGCTCTATCTGTTTGGTTCTCCTCTTTCTCCCATCACTCACCTCCTCTGCACATCTGTGGGTGAACCCTACCGAAACCGACACTGATATCAAACAAACAAACCCACAAGCAGTCACTATGAGAAGAGTAATGGTTCACTGGAAAGTTCTCTGCACGATCAAATTTAACTTGGACTCAGAGAGAGCAGTGAGAGAGTGTCAAAGATAAACATAATCTCAAGAGTCTGACAAACCTTCTCCAATGACTATAAACAGATATGCTTCTTAAGATGGGTGCCAATGATGGCTTTATTGATGTAGTATATCTATTCCTCTTTAAAAACATATTATTAATTATTTTATTATTGTTACACTACTGCCACCATTACTCCTACTGCTACTATATAGCTACCACTGTAACATCTAATGTTAACAACTTAAAACCAGAATGTGTGTGTGTATGCATGTGAAGAAGCATGTGGACGACATGCACCAATGCATGTGTTGGAGAGAGGAGGTGAGGTGTCAGTGGACAGGAAAGCAGGTCTTGGAGCAGTGAGTCACTCAGCCAAAGCAGCAGAAGCAGCGACAACAGGGACTCCTTCACCAGGTTTCATTCTAATCTGCAGTCAAGCAAAGTAGCTGAGGCCTTCCGGAGAATGTCAGTGAGAGCTCAGTTGGATGCCGGCTATAAAGCCCCTTAAGCCTGCTTAACTTATAACCCACCAGGACAAGTTCTCTAACCTTACCCCTGGTATAGAGGTAGAAAAAGATGGACCACCAGACCACAGCAGCCCTTCAATAGTATCCCTTTGTAGCCTCTTTCTTTACTGCCTGCCATTGCATTGTGTTGGCCAGCTAGGGAAGGGGGGCAGAAGGCGGGAGCATGTAGAGGGAGGAGAGGAGAGAGGGATGATGATGAGGAGGAGAAGGAAGATACTAGACTCACTCTCTCTGAGGTAGTGCAGATGGGAGAGCAGGATGTCTGCGTTGTAGCTGAGCGTGAGCCTCTGGAAGTCCTCCTTGCACATCTTGCACAGGTCTTTGCCGTCCACATTGTGGAAGAGAGCCATATCCACATCCAGCAGGCCATACTCCTTTACTGCCCACTCCAGCCACTGGCGCACATGCTCCGTGGACCACAGTGTGGGATCTGCCAGGCCATGGACACAACACAGAGAAAACTCTTACCTTCATTCTTTCATTCTTACTTATTTTCTTACAGTTCATACTTACTCCCATTCTTTATATGATAACAGGTTTGAGTGTACATTTGTAATGAAATTGGTTTTATTAACCAACATTTTCTAAATTAATTTAACATTTTGCAATTAAAATTGTCCAATTAGATGACTGCTGAGAATGTGTTTAGAACCGTGACACTCTCTTTCCCAGAGATCATGCACCTGGTACCAAACATCCCACTCACTCACAGGAACCCACCAGTTTGTCACACCTTCTTTTGGCACACACATAACAGGATTCAAAAACAGCTGACACGTACAGAAACAAACCACACCGTCGTCTGACCCTCCTTTACAGCCATACTTAGCAGCTCCGGCCCAGGGTCCCAAATGGAACCCTATTCCCTACATAGTGCACTATTTTTGACCAAAGCCCTATGGAGTAAACGGGATAACTTACACTGGCTCAGAGAGCAAGGAGCAAGAGGCAACGGTAACTCCGTGAGCATCCATCTCTACAGCACCACGAGGCAAGGATCAGTGGGTCGATCAGTGGGTCTGGCACTCGCAGTGTTTCCCCTTTATTCATTTAGCAACAGCGGGCCACTAATACTTTTTGTGATGGTAAAACGTTTTCAGTGGAAACCTAAACGACTAACACCAGATATAAAGTATGTAGAGAAAATAATGAACCTATATATTTTTTAATAAGATCATCTTTGAGAAGAAAAAATCACCAGCATATTAACTAGACAGTCAGGGATAATCTAACATTCAAAAAATGTCATGGCATGGGGCCTCCATTGATTTTGTTATAATGTTTGAGTCACTCAAATAGCATAAGAACATGGCATAAGCCATGGCAAAATGTGTAGAATTTTTTTAAACATTTGCTATAAAACAGCATTTTTTTCTCTCAGCCCCATGACAAAATATGGTAGAAATGCAGGAAATGTAACTAAAAGTTAAACGTTGTCTCTGCAGCCAAGAGGAGGGCCTCTAAAATGTTTGGTTGGAGACCACGCCATTGGCCATGTCCATTATAATGCCCCCACCACGCCCACCACCTATTCCCCATTTTGTTCCAGAAAAAAACCCTGGGGTGACATGTTACAACGTACAGTATATTTGTAGCAGCAGAGGCCCCTCAGAGGAGGAAGCGGAGGACCATCCTCTTCAGTGAATTTCATTACATTTTTATAGTAAAACATTTAAAAAGTTATACTTTTAAATAAAAGTATACTAAATGTATTCACGTCACCAAATAATTTATTAAAACACACTGTTGCAATGAAGGTCTACAGTAGCCTCAACAGCACTCTGTAGGGTAGCACCATGGTGTAGCCAGAGGACAGCTACCTTCCGTCCTCCTCTGGGTACATTGACTTCAATACAAAACCTAGGAGGTTCTTGGTTCTTACCCCGTTCCATAGACTTACACAGTAATTATGAGAACTTCTGGAGGATGTCCTCCAACCTATCAGAGCTCTTGCAGCATGAACTGACATGTTGTCCACCCAGTGAAAGGATCAGAGATTGAATCTAGTACTGAATGCATAAGCTACAGCTAGCTAGCACTGCAGTGCATAAAATGTGGTGAGTAGTTGACTCAAAGAGAGAAAGAGGCAATAGTTAAACAGTTTTGAACAAATAAATATCTTCAAAAATGAAGGAGAACCAAGAGAGAGAGAGAAAGAGAGAGAGAGACTTTCACTTTCACTTAGCTACTTAGCTAGTTAAATGCAGCTAGCTAGCTAGTTCAGCCTACACAAACACTCAGCTCAAACAGAGGAATGCTATGTTAGCTATGACTATCCAACACAACACTGGATCTCTCCCAAGTCAAGATAAGCTTTTGGCTTGACAAATTTATTGCCACCGGGGCCCGCCGGTGTAACTGCCAATCTGCTTATTGAACTGCACACTGTAACGTTACTGCATGATTGTAGCAGGTTTACTAACACGTTAGTTCTTCATTATTATTATTTTTTACCCCCTTTTTCTCCCAATTTCGATCTTGTTTCATAGCTGCAACTCCCCAACGGGCTCGGGAGAGCCGAAATTTGAGTCATGCGTCCAAACCGCGCTCCTTAACACCCGCCCGCTTAACTCAGAAGCCAGCTGCCCTAATGCGTTGGAGGAAACACCGTTCAACTGAAGACCGAAGTCAGCCTGCTGGCGCCCGGCCCGCCACAAGGATTCGGTATAGCACGATGAGCAAAGTAAATGCAATGTGTCCCTGAATAAAGGGCGGGGGGTCAAAATCAAAAATAACTGTCAGTATCTGGTGTGGCCACCAGCTGCATTAAGTACTGCAGTGCATCTCCTCCTTATGGACTGCACCAGATTTGCCAGTTCTTGCTGTGAGATGTTACCCCACTCTTCCACCAAGGCACCTGCAAGTTCCCGGACATTTCTGGGGGGAATGAACCTAGCCCTCACCCTCCAATCCAACAGGTCCCAGAGGTGCTCAATGGGATTGAAATCCAGGCTCCGCTGGCCATGGCAGAACACTGACATTCCTGTCTTGCAGGAAATCACACACAGAACGAGAGGTATGGCTGGGGACATTGTCATGCTGGAGGGTCATGTCAGGATGAGCCTGCAGGAAGGTTACCACATGAGGGAGGAGGAGGTCTTCCCTGTAATGCACAGCATTGAGATTGCCTGCAATGACAACAAGCTCAGTCCGATAATGCTGTGATACACCTCCCCAGACCAAGATGGACCCTACACATCCAAATCGATCCCGCTGACTACAGGCCTCAGTGTAACTCTTATTCCTTCGAAGATAAACGCGAATCCGACCATCATCCCTGGTGAGACAAAACCGTGACTCGTCAGTGAAGAGCACTTTTTGCCAGTACTGTCTGGTCCAGCAACAGTGGGTTTTTGCCCATAGGCGACGTTGTTGCTATGATATGTCTGGTGAGGACCTGCCTTACAACAGGCCTACAAGCCCTCAGTCCAGCCTCTCTCAGCCTATTGCAAACAGTCTGAGCACTGATGGAGGGATTGTGTGTTCCTGGTGTAACTCGGACAGTTGTTGTTGCCATCCTGTACCTGTCCCGCAGGTGTGATGTTCGGATGTACCGATCCTGTGCAGGTGTTGTTACACGTGGTCTGCCATTGCGAGGACGATCAGGTATCCATCCTGTCTCCCTGTAGTGCTGTCTTAGGCATCTCACAGTACGAACATTGCAATTTATTGCCCTGGCCACATCTGCAGTCCTCATGCCTCCTTGCAGCATGCCTAAGGCAAGTTCACACAGATGAGCAGGGACCCTGGGAATCTTTCTTTTGGTGTTATTCAGAGTCAGTAGAAAGGCCTCTTTAGTGTCCTGAGTTTTCATAACTGTGATCACAATTGCCTATTGTCTGTAAGCTTTTAGTGTCTTAACAACCGTTCCACAGGTGTATGTTTATTAATTGTTTATGGTTCATTGAACAAGCATGGAAAACAGTGTTTAAACCCTTTACAATGAAGATCTGTGAAGTTATTTGGATTTTTACGAATTATCTTTGAAAGACATGGTTTAGTAAAAATAAAGAAAAACCCTTGAAATAGTAGGTGTGTCCAAACTTTTCATTGGTACTGTATATGCAGGCAAGAGTGTGCCAAGCAGTATTGAATGTGTCACTGTCTGTCACCTTACATTTTTCATTGTAAACTTTAATTCATAGGCTAGGTTGTAGCAACTTCATGATGGGTATAGGGAAAATGTGAGTATCATGTAGCAGCCTACTAAGCCTATCGATGTTGCATTGAACTGGGTGAATGGGACATGAATGACACCCATCCAATAGGCTGTAATAGAAATAAAGCCATGGTCATGAGAATAATAAAAATAGTCCTTCCTGATCTTAAACAGGACTGACTGATTTGTAGCATTTGATGCATTGAGTCTTTTGGGGGTTTCCAATTAGGTAAATGCAGATGGGCAACCCCATGCTTTAGCCTATTATTTAAAGCCGATGTGTCGCATCAGATTTGCCTGACAACTCAAACGGAATTCTTCCGCTGCTCTATCTTTTGCAACATACTTCAGTCTGAGACTGCCATCGTTGAAGTTGTTTGTGGTGAGGTCAAAATGTGGGGTATAGCACAAAACAAGTATGAAATCCAATGACAAACTTTCAAATAACCGCTTTACCAACAAGTGTTCTGACTCTGGCACAACACATCCGTTTCTGGGACCAATCAGAACGGTTAGAATGTGTTTGCGTTCTAGAAATCGCCGGGGAGGTACTCAGATACAGACTCATTGCGGAGAAGAAACAAACGTACGTGGGCGTTTGGCTGGAGCAAGGAGTGTGGGTAGCAAGAAAAGCATCAGTTGGGCTACAGGTTATAATGTTTTAAAAGGGAAAGTTATATTTCAGATGGTGTCAACATCATTTAGTTTTGGAGTATAATGCCTTTACAAAAAGTAACCAGAGTGATCTTCTCACAACACAATATTTTCCTATATGGCAGAGATTGTGGGTCGAGGACGGGGGGGGCGGGGGTTGAGGCTTCTTAAAATGCCCTAAGGGATGCATTGTGCACCATATAGGAACAGCTCTGTATGTATTTGAAGTTGAGATTATCTCCCCAAGTCCCTATACCAAAATATCAGGAATGTGTTTCCTATACGTAGAGCAGAAAAGCCAGTTGAATGATGACCTCCCATTATATTCCATGAAGCAGTGTGTGCCTATTGTCCTCCTCTAACTAAACAGCAAAAACAGGATGTTCTTAACATGCCGTGTCATTGTCCTTGTCAGCTTCAGTTGAAGAGGAAGTTGCGCTACCCCAGAAAAACTGTGATGCACAACCCCCAGATAGAGAATACAGTGCTGCATGCCCTCAATGGACAGGTTTTTCTGTGGGGAAATTACTCTAAAAAAGTTACTCTATGGTGTTTTTCCATTGGAAACATTTCTGTGACAAAGGCTAACATGGAGCATGATCTAGTGTGATCTTTGGTTTACTGGATGGAGGATGGAGAATGATCTAGTGTGATATTTGGTTTGCGCTCCATGTAATTCATAAAAGTGTAGTCCTCAAAACCCTGATGCACATAGGCCAGGAATAGAAAATGTATACATCTAGTGACTATGCATTGTCGATCTTTAAATCAAAGAAAAACCTTAGTACAGTGCCTTGCGAAAGTATTCGCCCCCCTTGAACTTTGCGACCTTTTGCCACATTTCAGGCTTCAAACATAAAGATATAAAACTGTATTTTTTTTGTGAAGAATCAACAACAAGTGGGACACAATCATGAAGTGGAACGACATTTATTGGATATTTCAAACTTTTTTAACAAATCAAAAACTGAAAAATTGGGCGTGCAAAATTATTCAGCCCCCTTAAGTTAATACTTTGTAGTGCCACCTTTTGCTACGATTACAGCTGTAAGTCGCTTGGGGTATGTCTCTATCAGTTTTCCACATCGAGAGACTGAAATTTTTTCCCATTCCTCCTTGCAAAACAGCTCGAGCTCAGTGAGGTTGGATGGAGAGCATTTGTGAACAGCAGTTTTCAGTTCTTTCCACAGATTCTCGATTGGATTCAGGTCTGGACTTTGACTTGGCCATTCTAACACCTGGATATGTTTATTTTTGAACCATTCCATTGTAGATTTTGCTTTATGTTTTGGATCATTGTCTTGTTGGAAGACAAATCTCCGTCCCAGTCTCAGGTCTTTTGCAGACTCCATCAGGTTTTCTTCCAGAATGGTCCTGTATTTGGCTCCATCCATCTTCCCATCAATTTTAACCATCTTCCCTGTCCCTGCTGAAGAAAAGCAGGCCCAAACCATGATGCTGCCACCACCATGTTTGACAGTGGGGATGGTGTGTTCAGGGTGATGAGCTGTGTTGCTTTTACGCCAAACATAACGTTTTGCATTGTTGCCAAAAAGTTCAATTTTGGTTTCATCTGACCAGAGCACCTTCTTCCACATGTTTGGTGTGTCTCCCAGGTGGCTTGTGGCAAACTTTAAACGACACTTTTTATGGATATCTTTAAGAAATGGCTTTCTTCTTGCCACTCTTCCATAAAGGCCAGATTTGTGCAATATACGACTGATTGTTGTCCTATGGACAGAGTCTCCCACCTCAGCTGTAGATCTCTGCAGTTCATCCAGAGTGATCATGGGCCTCTTGGCTGCATCTCTGATCAGTCTTCTCCTTGTATGAGCTGAAAGTTTAGAGGGACGGCCAGGTCTTCGTAGATTTGCAGTGGTCTGATACTCCTTCCATTTCAATATTATTGCTTGCACAGTGCTCCTTGGGATGTTTAAAGCTTGGGAAATCTTTTTGTATCCAAATCCGGCTTTAAACTTCTTCACAACAGTATCTCGGACCTGCCTGGTGTGTTCCTTGTTCTTCATGATGCTCTCTGCACTTTTAACGGACCTCTGAGACTATCACAGTGCAGGTGCATTTATACGGAGACTTGATTACACACAGGTGGATTGTATTTATCATCATTAGTCATTTAGGTCAACATTGGATCATTCAGAGATCCTCACTGAACTTCTGGAGAGAGTTTGCTGCACTGAAAGTAAAGGGGCTGAATAATTTTGCACGCCCAATTTTTCAGTTTTTGATTTGTTAAAAAAGTTTGAAATATCCAATAAATGTCGTTCCACTTCATGATTGTGTCCCACTTGTTGTTGATTCTTCACAAAAAAATACAGTTTTATATCTTTATGTTTGAAGCCTGAAATGTGGCAAAAGGTCGCAAAGTTCAAGGGGGCCGAATACTTTCGCAAGTCACTGTATGTCAATTTCATTCTGGAAAATATCTACATTGATCTAATTTCAAAGATTTTGGCTTTATTTGGCTGCTTTACAGTCTTATGTGTGTTCCAGTCAGGATTCAGGTATTGTATTCTAGGTGTGTGAATGGGGAAATTATAATAATACCTTTCTCCAGTTTGGCAGGGACTCACAGCCCCCTCCTTCACCCTGATCCTTACTCCACCCCTTTGGACCAGAACCATAGGAAATGGTCTAGACAATGAACAGCACACTCGGCAACAAAATGCTGGAGCTTCTGTGCTGCAGATCACAGGAAGTCTCTCCTTGTGACAGATGAATGCACTGTACGTGAGAGACATGAGGTCCCCTTATCAAAGGCAGTGAGTGACCACATACTGGACCTGACTGACTGGGACTGGTATTGAAGGATTCTTTAACCAGAGATGGCAACGTCCTGCTTCTCATTTCAAAGTGGGTCCTCTTAAGCTATGTTTACATGTGCATAGTGATTATCATCTCAATTGAAGACAGGTGAGTCAACCCAATGTAATTGAGCAGATCCAACTAAGCGCTTCAGCTGTCTATAGAAAAGTGTTCTGGTGTTCAGATCACTGTGGTGTAATTTGGGGTGTTGACCTGTTCTGTTACCTGCGGGAACGATGACGCGGCGCTCGTTGGTGGTCATGTTGGGGGGAGCGATGAGCTTGTCCTCCAGGTAGCTGCTGTATGTGACGGGGGCAGCGCCCTCACCTCCGCTGGTCAATTTTCTGTTCTTCCCCACACTGCAGTCATCAGGAGAGTTCCTGTCGGGACAGAACACAGAGTGATGAGGTCAGTCAAAAAGAGGCGGAGTCACCCATATATGGGCAGAGTCAATCCCAGAGGGGTGAAATCAACCACCATTGCAATGCTCATCAAGAATTAGAATTAGAATAACTTTATTTTTCCAGTGAAGGAACTTCTTGTTTGGAGTGGTTCAAAAAGACTAAAGTTACAACAAAAAACACAGACATATCTGGCATCGCAGTAGACCCACTAGACACAAATCATAGTCTCACCAGACATTCTAGCCTGAGGACAAAGTTACACAAATAACAAACATCTAGGACAGTACAATACAATATTGTGAACATTCATGCGTATTAGCCAGGTCTTCCGTTGGTTAGCGATCTCAGGCTACCAAAACCAAAGGGTTTTGATTGCTGATATTGTAGCAGTCTCAGATAATCAGACTCGCCGTCCATTCATCACACTCACGGCAGCATTCTCTGAGACCTAGGCCCTAACTGATAACACTACATTGGAACATCTGTTTATCAACTGTTTGTTAACCATTAGTAAACTGTTTGTTGATGATTATTATCTGTTGTTCATGTATTTATCACATGCATTCATGTTTACACAAAAATCTCCCCATAACAATGCTAGCATGTGCATCAATGCCCAAACAGAGGAGACAGTGTAATTGTGATTTCAACTCTCCTCCCACCACAGACTGCGAAACAAAGCAGTCACAGATTTTTCATCTATACCAGCTATGGCTGCAACCTATGCCCCGCAGCTCTCCTGAAGCCACATAAAAAGAGTGGGATCTCCACTAAAATAAAGTAGAGGGGAGGGAGTAGTGCCAGAGGCCCTGGACCAAATAAATGACCCCATTCCAAATGACTCTTCTCCCCTTATTATAGCTGCTGATTCCCCCAGGGCGCGGTCAACAGATGGGACAGATTACCCATGGAATGTCACATAAATTCATATCAACCTCCCTTGGCCAAGATATTAACCATTTTGGGATCATTTATTGGAATCAAAGTCATGTGTCAACCAACTGTTGGCCTCTACCGACCCAGCCTTGATGGAGAGGCTGCCCTGCCACGGGTACAGGCCAGATGCATGTGATTTGGGAATAGCTGTTTCAAAGTTTTGAAAAAACACAAAAGTGATTTGTCAGATCTGTTGTTAGAGGGATTTTTTAATCCAGTCTTATTTCAATAGCGTGAACGCTAATGATTAATGTTAGTCCTAAAATTTACAGTAACTATTCTACAGCGCTTTCATCGAGAGAGGTTTTATACTTATTCTCAGGATTTAACTGCCTGTAGTGCTGGTAGTCCCAAAGACTGTCCATTGACAACATGTTGGTGTCCATTTCTTTTGATCCAGTTTCCAGATTGGAATGTTAACATGAGACTTTCAACTGAAATTACCACATTGCTGCTGCAACATAGACCGCCTTAAATACCTTCTGTTTTTTTCACTTGGCAGAAATGCGGCCTCCCAGAGGGGGTCTCTCTTACATATGTCCATAAACGTTAGCAACTAGGCTGCAGACACTAGAGTCAATGGGGTTCAGAGGGTCAACATATAAAAAATCAGGTGAATGCTTCACTACGAATATTTCAGGTGGAAGAAAATGTCACTTTCAGCCAAATAGCATAACCTGAGTGATTGCCTTCCCAGAATATGGAACTCTCATCATTAGGGAATCCATCATTATTAAGCCATAAGGATGTCATATCTGGATCTATGAGTTGAACAAGAGGTGAGAGATGTCCAAGGTGTGACTTGGGACTAAAAAGTCCCTTGAAATTTGCCTGATTGAAAAACATTTTAACAAAAACACAATATAATATCATATTTGTTTAACAAAAACAAAATATAATATCATATTGGGGAGTATTAGGAGTGAAGTTTCAAGCTGTTGCAAAAGAACGCCTGATACTAAACTAGGCCATAATAAAACTTCCCATACGAAAATGATGTTGGGGAGAATTCAGATGGCCCAAATTATTATAAAACGTACCCACGAAAAATATATTCTATCGCAGCCATGTTTTCACGATCAAATAAGCCTAAAACAATTCGTTTTATAGAACATTTGCACACAAATCATACTTCACATGCATTCCCAAAATGTAACGCATATAGCCCATACTTCAAGATTTCTAATCATATGTCATATCAGTCAATGCAGCATTTTTTCCAACTGGAGAGGTAGACAACCAAATTGTCTGTCTGTGATCAATTTACACTTGATTGAGTTGAACACTTTGGGCAGAAGATCATACTGCTGCAGCCTTCCCCTAATTAATTGTGAAAGTAGGCCTATCTGCAGTGGCATGTATTCATGAATGCCATGAGAAGCCAGGCTTCACCAAATATTTGACCAATAAAAAATACAAAATGTCTGTGTTTTCATAATTTTACGTCAATTTGCAAATCATCCGAGTGAGGGAAACAACGCCCTTGTCTCAGTACGTGTAGCCCAAGTATCTGATGCAGTCTGGAACAAAAGAGTATGGCATGTTGCCGCTGTAGCATTTGATTGATTGATGCCAGCAAGTATTTGGCCTCACTTGATAAAAACAATTGCAATCAGTGATGAGCTGAGGTCAATTGTGGGTTGTTCTGGAGCAGCAAAACACCCCCCCACGGGAGGCCAGTATGAAAATAGATTCACACCAACCAAATCCCATCCTGAGCAAAACGTCATCATTGTCAGAAAAATGTGTTTGTTTCTGGTCTGCCTGTGTTGATGTCCTGCAGTAGCTAGGGTACTAAATTCTGTAGTATACTGTAAAATACTATACTAAACAATATAGTATCCCTCAATCAGGTGTAGTTCTTACTACAGAATGTTGTAGTATACTGTAGAGTACTATAGTAAATACTGCAGCATTATCCGCAAAAAAACTATGAAGTAAATACTACAGTAATGTCTGCAAAAACACTACAGTCCGCAAAAACACCCTGCCCATTCCCCTCCCCATATCCCAATTTTTGCCACCCATAAGTAAGAAACTTACATGCCAAGTTTAGACCACACATTGTGTTCTGAACTATCCGTTCAGACCCTAGTCCTACCTACCTACCTACCTACAGGTTATGGAAAATTTGCTCTTTTAATATTTCTCCAGTAGCTTTCCTCAAGGAGAAGCCTCCAATGCCATGTAAAAGATAATAAAACAAAAAGACTATAGTAAATACGACAAATAATGTTCTCAAAACCCACCAGTAAATACTACAGTATAATACAATCTGAAAAAAAAAATGAATTACTATAGTATTAAAATGGCGCCGAAGAGGATGGCAGATATTTTACATGCCCGTAACCAATTGTGCAATTCTTTTTTTTGCGTTGTTTGTAACTTGTTTTTTTAAACTTATTTTGTACATAATGTTGCTGCTACCGTCTCCTATGACCGAAAGTAACTTCTGGACATCAGAACTGGGATTACTCACCACAAACTGGAAGAAGGTTTTTGCTTTAACGATTCCGAAGAGAAAGATATACTGCTCTCCCGGGAACAGGCCCAGATCCCCATCATTTGCGTGAAGAAAAGATGGAGGAAAACAGGACACAGATCAGGCTGCCTTTTGAGAATCTGTACACAAGCGAGTAAACCCCCATTGCCATCAATTCTACTTGCTAACATTTTTATTTTTTATTTTACCTTTATTTTAGTAGGCAAGTCAGTTAAGAACAAATTCTTATTTTCAATGACAGCCTAGGAACAGTGGGTTAACTGCCTGTTCAGGGGCAGAACGACAGATTTTGACCGACAGACCTTGTCAGCTCGGGGATTCGAACTTGCAATCTTTCGGTTACTAGTCCAACGCTCTAACCACTAGGCTACCCTGCCGTCCCATGCAATCATTGGAAGATAAAATTGATGACCTACAATTACGATTATCCTACCAAAGGGACATTAAGAACTGTAATATCTTATGTTTCTTATGTTTCACTGAGTCGTGGCTGCACGACGACACGGACAATATAGAGCTGGAGGGATTTTCAATGCCCCCGGCAGAACAGAAAAGCTATGTCTGGTAAGAAAAGGGGTGGGGGTGTGTGTTCAGTTTGACCAAATCTTTACCAGCATGTCACATGTGCAACCAGAGGGGAAAACAACTCTAGACCACCTTTACTCCACACACAGATGCATACAAAGCTCTCCCCGCCCTCCAAACGACCTGCCCTCCAGGACACTTACACCACCCGATGTCACAGGAAGACCATAAAGATCATCAAGGACAACAACCACCCGAGCCACTGCCTGTTCACTCCGCTATCATCCAGAAGGCGAGGTCAGTACAGGTGCATCAAAGCAGGGACCGAGAGACTGAAAAACAGCTTCTATCTCAAGGCCATCAGACTGTTAAACAGCCACCACTAACATTGAGTGGCTGCTGCCAAACTACAGACTCAATCCAGCCACTTTAATAATGGAGATTGATGGGAATTGATGTAAAAATGTATCACTAGCCACTTTACACAATGCCACTTAATATAATGTTTACATACCCTACATTACTCATCTCATATGTATATACTGTACTCTATACCATCTACTGCATCTTGCCTATGCCGTTCTGTACCATCACTCATTCATATATCTTCATGTACATATTCTTTATCCCTTTACACTTGTGTGTATGAGGTAGTAGTTGTGGAATTGTTAGGTTAGATTACTCGTTGGTTATTACTGCATTGTCGGAACTAGAAGCAGAAGCATTTCGCTAGTCTTGCATTAACATCTGCTAACCATGTGTATGTGACAAATACAATTTTATTTTATTTTACTTGAAATCTGACCATAATTCTATTCTCCTGATTCCTGCATACAAGTAAAAACTAAAGCAGGAAGTACCAGTGACTCGTTCAATACGGAAGTGGTCAGATGACACGGATGCTACGCTACAGGACTGTTTTGCTAGCCCAGACTGGAATATGTCCCCGGGATTCATCCAATGGCAATGAGGAGTATACCACCTCAGTCATCGGCTTCATCGATGACTTCTTCCCCACAACGACCGTACCTACATATCCCAACCAGAAGCCTTGGATTACAGGCAACATCCACATCGAGCTAAAGGCTCGAGCTGCAGCTTTCAAGGAGCGGGACACTAATCCAGACGCCAATAAGATATCCCGCTATACCCACAGACGAACCATCAAACAAGCAAAGCGTCAATACAGGATTTAATCTTACTACACCGGCTTTGATGCTCGTCAGAAGTGCCATGGTTTGAAAACTATTGCGGACTACAAAAGGAAACCCAGACGCGAGCTGCCCAGTGGAGCGAGGCAAGCAACACTGAAGCATGCACAAGAGCACCAGCTGTTCTGGATGACTGTGTGATAACGCTCTCGGTAGCCGATATGAGCAAGACCTTTAAAGAGGTCAACCTTCACAAAGCCGCAGGGCCAGATGGATGACCAGGACGTGCACACGGAGCAACTGGCAAGTGGCGTCACTGACATTTTCAACCTCTCCCTGACTGAGTCTGTAATACCTACATATTTCAAGCAGACCACCATAGTCCCTGTGCCCAAGGAAGCGAAGGTAACCTGCCTAAATGATTACCGCCCCGTAGCACTCATGTCGGTAGTCATTAAGTGCTTTGAAAGGCTAGCCATGGCTCACATCAACATCATACTCTAGACCCACTCCAATTTGCATACCGCCCCAACAGATCCACAGATGACGCAATCTCAATCGCACTCCACACTGCCCTTTCCCTCCTGGACAAAAGGAACATGCTGTTCATTGACTACAGCTCAGTGTTCAACACCATAGAGCCCACGAAGCTCATCACTAAGCTAAGGACCCTAGGACTAAACACCTCCCTCTGCAACTGGATTCTGGACTTCCTGACGGGCTGCCCCCAGGCGGTAAGGAGAGGCAGCAACACATATGCCACGCTGATCCTCAACACTGGGGCCCCTCAGGGGTGTGTACTTAGTTCCCTCCTGTACTCCCTGTTCACCCACGACTGCATGGCCAAACACGACTCCAACACCATCATTAAGTTTGCCGACGACACAACAGTGGTAGGCCTGATCACCGACAACGATGAGACACCCTATAGGGAGGAGGTCAGAGAACTGGCAGTGTGGTGCCAGGACAACAACCTCTCCCTCAATGTGAGCAAGACAAAGGAGCTGAACATGGCCTACAGGAAAAGGCGGGCCGAACAGGCCCCCTTAACATCAACGGGGCTGTAGTGGAGCGGGTCGAGAGTTTCAAGTTCCTTGGTGTCCACATCACCAATGATCTATCATGGTCCGAACACACCAAGACAGTCATGAAGAGGGCATGACAAAACCTTTTCCTCCTCAGGAGACTGAAAAGATTTGGCATGGGTCCCCAGATCCTCAAAAAGTTATATAGCTGCACCATCGAGAGCATCCTGACCGGTTGCATCACCAGCTGGCATGGCAACTGCTCGGCATCTGACCATAAGGCGCTACAGAGGGTAGTGCGTACGGCCCAGTACATCACTGGGGACAAGCTTCCTGCAATCCAATATAATAGGTGGTGTCAGAGGAAAGCCCATAAAATTGTCAGAGACTCCAGTCACCCAAGTCATAGACTGTTTCCTTTGCTACCTCACGGCAAACGGTACCGGAGCGCCAAGTCTAGGACCAAAAGCCATAAGACTGCTGAACAATCAATCAAATGGCCACCGGACTATTACATTGACCCCCCCATTTGTTTTGTACACTGCTGCTACTTGCTGTTTATTATCTATGCATACTTACCTACCTACTTGTACCAATTACCTCTAACCTGTACCCCCACACTGACTCGGTACCATAAAAATATATATCAATAAAAATAAAAATATACCCCTGTATATGGCCTCGTTACTGTTATGTTTTTGTGATACTTTTTATTATTTTTTACTTTAGTTTATTTGGTAAATATTTCCTTAACTCTTCTTGAACTGCACTGCTGGTTAAGGGCTTGTAAGTAAGCATTTCACGTTAAGGTCTACACTTGTTGTATTCGGCGCATGTGACAAATAAAGTTTTATTTGATTTGACTACCATTTTATTTTACTACAGTATTTTTATTTTTATTTTTTTACCACTTTTTCTCCCCAATTTCGTGGTATCCAACTGTTTTTTAGCAGCTACTATCTTGTCTCATCACTACAACTACCGTACAGGCTCGGGAGAGACGAAGGTTGAAAGTCATGCACGGTTGAAACACCATGCACCTGGCAACCTTGGTTAGCGTGCACAGGAGTCGTTGGTGCGCGATGAGACAAGGACATCCCTACCGGCCAAGCCCTCCCTAACCCGGACGACGCTAGGCCAATTGTGCGTCGCCCCATGGACCTTCCGGTCGTGGCCGGTTACGACAGAGCCTGGGCCATCAGAGTCTCTGATGGCACAGTTGGCGCTGCAGTACAGCGCCCTTAACCACTGCGCCACCCGGGAGGCTTTACTACAGTATTTATACTATAGTTAACTGTAAATACTACAGTATACTACAGTAAATACTACAGTTTTCACTGTAGTGTTTTTCAGATTTTAGTCCGCAAAAACACTACTGTGAATATTACAGTATTTCTAACACAGTATACTATAGTATGTTTTCACGTAGGCAGCACACTTTCTCTATTGCCTCCCACCCAATATGAGTCATCATCAGAGGCGACTTTAAACTGCTGTCCACAGGGCCCAGACACATGCTAAAACACATTTAACCCTGTCTATCACTTTATAGAGAGAGAGACAGAGAGAGATATAAGAAAGAGAGTGAGCTAGATAGAGTGTGTGAGAGAGAGCAAGAGAGACAAAGAAAAATAACAAACAATCCAAGGCAAACCTAGTGTAGAAGAGTGCAGGCGTCCCATCGGCCCTGTCTTGAATCTAACATTGTTCATTCTACTACAGGTTTGGGTCGGCTAATTAATCTGCGAAGAGGTTGGGCTCCTGGGCCCACTTCACTTCCCATAAACCCTGCTGCTGCTCACTGAGGGTACTGGAGTGGGGGAGCAATGGAGGGGGTCATGGGAGTGGTGGTCCACACACCCATTAAATCCAGATAATGAGGGTTGTCTCAGGACCCCCGCTAGCCCCCACATCAACATTCCCCGCAATAATTTCCATCGCTGAGGCTATCTGTCACCCAGCTGTACCCTTACACCTCCCATTTCGAAGCCATAACTCAGGCCGAAGAACCCCACTGCCATTGCATGTAACGGGATCTTTAAAATGATCCACTCTAGAAACTGGACCAAACTCCTGGGATGCTTTGGAACACTCCGGGTTGAGCTTTGGGTACCCAGATGCACACACACACACACACACCTTCACATGGACATACGGGTGTACACACACATGCTGTATCTTTATTTGGCGTTGCATTAGGCCTCCTTCTAGTAACCTAGTGAATACAGGGGAGGATGGTGGTGTGTGCAGGAGAAGCAGTGCTGTCTAAGTGTTGATCTCTGCTGTAAATCTTCTTCTGATCCTTGACTCGTCATTAATTGGAACAATCTTTCCCGTGTCTCACCGCCAGATAAATAAGGCACTCTGCCGGGGTGTCTGTGGAGATTCCTGCTCCAAGGATCGGGGATGGCTGTGTAGGGATGGGAGGGCTGAATGGATGGATGGAGGGGGGGTTCTTTCGTGTGTGAAACGTTATAAATATTACTGGCGGCACTTTTTTTGGGGGGGTACAGCTGTTTTGAGTTTGGGATTCAAACAGCAGCAACTCTGTCTTGGATTGGGACTCAGGCGGCTCTGCATTTTGTATTTTTCCCTCTGCTTCCTTCCCTCCTCTGAAAACGTCATTCAAGTTCCTCGTCTGTTTGGCAAGTAGTTCGGCTGCTGACTGTCACTGTGTAGGCCAAGCAAGACTCTTTACTATTGAAGGGCGGCTTTGGGTTTAAACAACAGACGTTCCTTTAACTAACTCTACACCACCGCACTACATTTTCTGCCCCCGTAATCCAAAATATTTACACTGTGAGTTTCGATTTCAGGCCGCAGCGACCCGCCTGTTTAAAGAACATTCATAGAAATGCAGACAATAGACAGGAAATCATGGCCACAGGCAGTGCGGCTGCAGCACAGTGCACAGTGGACCCCAGGGTGTAGCACTGTGACCCTTAGGAAGAGGTGGTTCTTTGTTACTACACCCCTTGTAATGCTAGCACTCTCCAGAGCACACAGGATATGGGCCAGACATATCCTACGGTATCATGTAGCTCAGTTGGATTACACTGTCCAGACAGATAAGTATGTGTTAGGGTAGAACCTTAGGCAAGCCATCCTTCAAACTAAATTATATAGAATTTGCATGTAAGTGGGATCTTAGTTAGCAGATTGTAACAAGCTAATGTGATGCTCCATTAGCAGTTACAGGATAGGTACTGTTTGGCGTAGCACGGAGAATTTTTCACCAACATTAACTTGGATACTATCTTTATTCTTGATTTGGCAAAACATGTGTCTTCTAAAATGTCCATGTCCAGTTGCAGGTGGTTTGTTTTGAATTGAGAAAATGCTCCTGAAAAAAAAAACAGTTTCCGGTGAGACCTAGTACCATGAAAAAACAGCTAGCTGGAGCTCATCTGAGTGGTCGGCCTGCTAACTTCTGCTCACTACAGTGTTGTCCGGTTAGAACACCATGTTGAGGCCCATTACTGTCTTAATTGTCACTACCACACACACACACACATGCTGACACAGCTGCTTCCATTGAAGGCTTTTAAATAGATGTGGTTCTACAAAAGGCGGAGTACACTATCATTAGGATCCATGCAGAGAAATACACAATAATATAGGCCTACACCATTGTAATAATATACAAAGTCTACATGCAAGTCAAGGAGATGTATAAACATAATGCATTATATTATAGCTACAAATGACTGCTGTAATATAGCATGCAATACATGGATATGTGACCCGATTCAGGAAACTAGGCATATGTCACAAGTCACGACTTCACAGGAGAGCCGTTTGAACGTAAAAAAATATTATTTTATCAAAATGCGGTTTTTGGCAGAAATGCCTTCTCGATCATATGAATTTTCATGTGACTTAATAACAAATGTTTATGCCATCTGTAAATATGAATAAAATTGTTAAATTACGAGCCTTGTTCCTTGTTGGTTAAGCCACAGAAAAAGAGAGCAACTTTCCCAATAATGAGTGGGCTGGACATGCCGAGAGATGATTTTGGATTGGTCTGCCATATAGTAGGCTTCTGTTTATTTGAGCTAGTCAGTCCGTGTTGGTAATCCTGCCGAACGCAGTTTACAAAAAATGTATTGTGTAGTGGAGCTGCATAAGTGTTGCCCTTCACTTTCTGGAGGATCAAGTTTTGAAATCAGTGGAATTAGAGTATGATAGCTAAAGAGATGGAGAAAACACCTGTCTCCAGATTACATCTTCAAACTAAGGGCAACCGGGTAGCCTAGTGGTTAGAGCATTGGACTAGTAACCGGAAGGTTGCAAATTCAAACCCCCGAGCTGACATGATACAAATCTGTCGTTCTGCCCCTGAATAGGCAGTTAACCTACTGTTCCTAGGCCGTCATTGAAAATAAGAATTTGTTCTTAACTGACTTGCCTAGTTAAATAAAGGTAAAATAAAAAATATAAAAAACGTGGTATGGCATTCCTGACAAGGAGATGTGTCCATCATGCATGATGATGTAAGATGGTCTAATGTTAGCTAGCTACATTTTCAGATATTACACGTTTCTAATTCTGACAGAAAGTGGTTTCATTTCAAGCTAAAGTGTACTGTTAGCTAGCTAGCTAATGTTAGCTGGCTGGCTCCCTAGCTGATGTTATTATTTGTATCCCAGAGCCGTTTGCTTTTCTAGTTAGAGCCTAATGTTAGCTAGCTAACATTGAACCTAGTAGGTTAGCTCCCAGCACTATGGCATTGTTGACACTGTGTTCATTGTTGTTTATCTAGCTAACCTTACCTGGCTGGCTCGTTAGCTAACGTTACGTGACGTGTGTACAACACCCATTGAATATGGCCGGTGTCAGTAAACATCAGCAAAAAAGCATATTGAAATTGTTGCCAGCTGAGCTGGTTAGGCTGTTTCATGTTATCCATAGATAAACAAATCATCGGCCAGAACGTCATGTGTGCGCTCCGAGAGCAAAACATGGGCTGGGCAAAAGCTTAAGAGGGTGTGAACGATGCTGAATGGGTGTAGACAAAAAAAAGCTATTCACTAGATACCAAAACAGATACCAAAAGTTGATCAACTTTCAAAGCAGAATTACTTTCCCATTGTTCCTCGAATGCAGTGTATGAAATACCATTTTGTAGCTCTGAGTCTCCACTTTTATCCAATATAAAAACCACCATTTCAAATGTTGCTACATAAGACCAAATCCAAGTGGTGAGTCACATATTTACACATCATAAGAAATAACCATGTGACAGAAAGAGAGAAATGGAAGACCTAAGGCCATTAAAGCATGGTTCGCTCTATGGCCTGGCTACAGATCTTATATAAGGCAATTAGTTACTGTGCATGTGCTGGTGCGCGAGAGCAGGCTGGAAAGTTCCTTTTAATAACAGTAGCAAATAATGCTAAATAAACCACTGTGGTAGCATGTGATAAACACTTATAATATAAAGGTCTTTAGCAACACTCAATAGGTAGTAATGCAATTGCCTACTGATAATATGGCAATACAAAGACATTAATGAATAACAATAGCACTAGCATTAGCTACAAGATAACCTTAACAAACTTCACTCTCAAACACCCGAAACCTAGCAAATAGGCCTAGTCCTGCAACGGTCAGACATTACACACACCTACACATATTTCACAACACTTAGATGTTCGATGGATGCACAAAACTTCAAGATAGGAAAACAGCATGTTGGAGTCTGTCATTACACAATACTTGCTCTTTTCGAGATGGCAGGTGAACATGCTCTAACTTGAGGTGTGTGGGCGAAGCCGGAATGCGTCCAAGCACTCTGATTGGCTGGATGAACAGAAGTGTGAAGGGTATTGACAGGGCTGCAGGCCAATCAGATGGAGGGGGCCGGCCTTTTGTACAGCCTCCCTTGGATTTCTTTGGAAATCCACAAAACTTAAAAGACCTCAGTGGGGGGCTTAGTCCTGAAAGGGCGTAGTCCTATCCTGCAGGACAGGCGGGGCAGAGGGGCAGAGCAGTGACTATACCAGATAAGTGAGTATCTGGCTGAACAAGAAGGGCAGCTGATTGATACTGTCACCTTAGAGGACCATGTGGGGTGCCGGCAAAGGTACACGTAAGGGCTTAGGGGCCACCCCGTGAGGGAGGTGCACAGAGGCTCAGAAACAGTTCTGGGCCGCCCCATGGACCCTCTAAGTCAGCAGTGCAGGAGGCTGGCCATAGCTAGAGGCGGTGGCTCACCTACAGCAGTGAAGGAATGCAAACCTTTCCTGAGCAGAGTACTTCTAGCCTAGCTCTAGTATAGGCGACTGGTTGCCGGCTGAGGCTGGAGGCTGTGAACTGGCTAGGGGAAAGGACTGCACACCTAGAGAAGCAGATAAGTCTGAGCCTAGCGAGCCGGAAGATACAGGGCCAGGAGCTAGGGCAGGAGGTGTGGTGTGTAGCATTGGGGGAGCTGACTGTTTACTGACTGAGGCTGACTCTAATTTGAGATGTGCGGAGCGGAGCCCTGGAGTGCATCCAAGCACCCTGATTGGTTGGATGAACAGAGGTGTGAAGGGTGATTGACAGGGTTACAGGCCAATCGGATTGAGTCGGCCAGCCTTTTGTACAGCTCCATTCATGAAATGAATACATTTCTTGCTCCATGAAGTAATCCAACAATGTGTTTACCGCCATCTTGTCAATTTAAAATCTATCACTGATCGAGACAGGTGAGTGCCATAATGACATGACTTTGGGGCAGACCCACCTGTCTCAATCAATGAGAGACGAAATAGACAAGATGGTAGTGTATACATTGTTGTATTACTTCATGGTAAATTGTATTTATTTATTTTAATACGGAGCATTTATTTAATTCAAAAGAACCACCTGCAACTGGACACGGACATTTTGTTTGGCCGAATCAAGATTGAAGACAGTATTTCCAAGTTAAGGTTGGCCAAAAATTCTCTGTGCTAAGCCAAAACAGTAACGGCTAATGGATCTGTCATGTAAAGCAGGTCCTTTTGTATTGGCTCACTGAGCAGATATTTCTGCAGTTGCTCAGCACTCCTGATATTTTACTGAAAAAACACTTTCTTCAATGACTTGACCAAACAGACTCATAAGTAAGTAGTTAGGTTTCAAACAAATTACATTTTAATACAATTTGAAATATTTATCCAAAGAAACTATTAGTTTCGCATTAAACCAACATGAAAGTCAATGTAGAAGTAAAGTTAATGGTGGACTGCTGTACCTTTTGACATTGACCTGTCCACTGTTGCACTCCATCTTGATGGTGACGCGGGCGGGTGGCTGGGACAGCCAGTCCTGCTGGTGCACCCTGGGGCTCATCTTGGCCGTCTGGCCGTACTCGCTGGCCGACGCTGCCGTCATTTCCGCCTTGGCGTGGTGGGGAGTTCCGTAGGCACACTCAAACAGCGACTGGTCCTCACTCACCACTGACAACGCTTCCTGTACGCAGAAAGAAAAAATACAGACACATCCCTCTTAGATCTCCATTACAATCAAAGCTTCATTAACTTGCTTTACAATCAACTGGTTCAAATCAAATCAAATCAAATTTTATTTGTCACATACACATGGTTAGCAGATGTTAATGCGAATGTAGAGAAATGCTTGTGCTTCTAGTTCCGACAATGCAGTAATAACCAACAAGTAATCTAACTAACAATTCCAAAACTACTGTCTTATACACACAAGTGTAAGGGGATAAAGAATATGTACATAAAGATATATGAATGAGTGATGGTACAGAGCAGCATAGGCAAGATACAGTAGATGGTATCGAGTACAGTATATACATATGAGATGAGTATGTAAACAAAGTGGCATAGTTAAAGTGGCTAGTGATACATGTATTACATAAAGATGCAGTAGATGATATAGAGTACAGTATATACGTATACATATGAGATGAATAATGTAGGGTATGTAAACATTATATTAGGTAGAATTGTTTAAAGTGGCTAGTGATATATTTTACATCATTTCCCATCAATTCTCATTATTAAAGTGGCTGGAGTTGAGTCAGTGTGTTGGCAGCAGCCACTCAATGTTAGTGGTGGCTGTTTAACAGTCTGATGGCCTTGAGATAGAAGCTGTTTTTCAGTCTCTCGGTCCCAGCTTTGATGCACCTGTACTGACCTCGCCTTCTGGATGATAGCCGGGTGAACAGGCAGTGGCTCGGGTGGTTGTTGTCCTTGATGATCTTTATGGCCTTCCTGTAACATCGGGTGGTGTAGGTGTCCTGGAGGGCAGGTAGTTTGCCCCCGGTGATGCATTGTGCAGACCTCACTACCCTCTGGAGAGCCTTACGGTTGTGGGCGGAGCAGGTGCCGTACCAGGCGGTGATACAGCCTGCCAGGATGCTCTCGATTGTGCATCTGTAGAAGTTTGTGAGTGCTCTTGGTGACAAGCCAAATTTCTTCAGCCTCCTGAGGTTGAAGAGGCGCTGCTGCGCCTTCTTCACGATGCTGTCCGTGTGGGTGGACCAATTCAGTTTGTCTGTGATGTGTATGCCGAGGAACTTAAAACTTGCTACCCTCCCCACTACTGTTCCATCGATGTGGATAGGGGGGTGTTCCCTCTGCTGTTTCCTGAAGTCCACAATCATCTCCTTAGTTTTGTTGACGTTGAGTGTGAGGTTATTTTCCTGACACCACACTCCGAGTGCCCTCACCTCCTCCCTGTAGGCCGTCTCGTCGTTGTTGGTAATCAAGCCAACCACTGTTGTGTCGTCCGCAAACTTGATGATTGAGTTGGAGGCGTGCGTGGCCACGCAGTCGTGGGTGAACAGGGAGTACAGGAGAGGGCTCAGAATGCACCCTTGTGGGGCCCCAGTGTTGAGGATCAGCGGGGTGGAGATGTTGTTGCCTACCCTCACCACCTGGGGGCGGCCCGTCAGGAAGTCCAGTACCCAGTTGCACAGGGCGGGGTCGAGACCCAGGGTCTCGAGCTTGATGACGAGCTTGGAGGGTACTATGGTGTTAAATGCCGAGCTGTAGTCGATGAACAGCATTCTCACATAGGTATTCCTCTTGTCCAGGTGGGTTAGGGCAGTGTGCAGTGTGGTTGAGATTGCATCATCTGTGGACCTATTTGGGCGGTAAGCAAATTGGAGTGGGTCTAGGGTGTCAGGTAGGGTGGAGGTGATATGGTCCTTGTGAGTGCTACGGGGCGGTAGTCGTTTAGCTCAGTTACCTTAGCTTTCTTGCGAACAGGAACAATGGTGGCCCTCTTGAAGCATGTGGGAACAGCAGACTGGGATAGGGATTGATTGAATCTGTCCGTAAACACACCAGCCAGCTGGTCTGCGCATGCTCTGAGGGCGCGGCTGGGGATGCCGTCTGGGCCTGCAGCCTTGCGAGGGTTAACACGTTTAAATGTTTTACTCACCTCGGCTGCAGTGAAGGAGAGGCCGCATATTTCGGATGCAGGCCGTGTCAGTGGCACTGTATTGTCCTCAAAGCGGGCAAAAAAGTTATTTAGTCTGCCTGGGAGCAAGACATCCGGGTCCGTGACGGGGCTGGTTTTCTTTTTGTAATCCGTGATTGACTGTAGACCCTGCCACATACCTCTTGTGTCTAAGCCGTTGAATTGAGATTCTACTTTTTCTCTATACTGACGCTTAGCTTGTTTGATTGCCTTGCGGAGGGAATAGCTACACTGTTTGTATTCGGTCATATTTCCGGTCACCTCGCCCTGATTAAAAGCAGTGGTTCGCACTTTCAGTTTCATGCGAATGCTGCCATCAATCCACAGTTTCTGGTTTGGGAATGTTTTAATCGTTGCTATGGGAACGACATATTCAACGCACGTTCTAATAAACTCGCACACCGAATCAGCGTATTCGTCAATGTTGTTGTCTGACGCAATACAAAACATATCCCAGTCCACGTGATGGAAGCAGTCTTGAAGTGTGGAATCAGATTGGTCGGACCAGCGTTGAACAGACCTCAGCGTGGGAGCTTCTTGTTTTAGTTTCTGTCTGTAGGCAGGGATCAACAAAATGGAGTCGTGGCCAGCTTTTCCGAAAGGAGGGCGGGGCAGGGCCTTATATGCGTCGCGGAAGTTAGAATAGCAGTGATCCAAGGTTTTGCCAGCCCTGGTTGCGCAATCGATATGCTGATACAATTTAGGGAGTCTTGTTTTCAGATTAGCCTTGTTAAAATCCCCAGCTACAATGATTGCAGCCTCAGGATGTATGGATTCCAGTTTGCAAAGAGTCAAATAAAGTTTGTTCAGAGCCATCGATGTGTCTGCTTGGGGGGGAATATATACGGCTGTGATTATAATCGAAGAGAATTCCCTTGGTAGATAATGCGGTCGACATTTGATTGTGAGGAATTCTAAATCAGGTGAACAGAAGGACTTGAGTTCCTGTATGCTTTTGTGACCACACCACGTCTCGTTAGCCATAAGGCATACGCCCCCGCCCCTCTTCTTACCAGAAAGATGTTTGTTTCTGTCGGCGCGATGCGTGGAGAAACCAGCTGGCTGCACCGACTCCGATAGCGTCTCTCCAGTGAGCCATGTTTCCGTGAAGCAAAGAACGTTACAGTCTCTGATGTCCCTCTGGAATACTACCCTTGCTCGGATTTCATCAACCTTGTTGTCAAGAGACTGGACATTGGCGAGAAGTATACTGGGGAGTGGTGCACGATGAGCCCGTCTCCGGAGTCTGACCAGAAGACCGCTACGTTTCCCTCTTTTACGAAGTCGTTTTTTTGGGTCGCCGGCTGGGATCCATTCCGTTGTCCTGGGTGAAAGGCAGAACACAGGATCCGCTTCGCGAAAGTCATATTCTTGGTCGTACTGATGGTGAGTTGACGCTGCTCTTATATTCAGTAGTTCTTCTCGACTGTATGTAATGAAACCTAAGATGACCTGGGGTACTAATGTAAGAAATAACACATTAAGTGTGGATTTTGCCATTGTACTTGCCATTAACCAAGTACAATTGATTGATTTGGGATCCTAGGGGCTCTGCAAACATTACAGGTAATGTGTGACCAGTCTGTGATTTAAACAGTAAGCTCTACACACATAATGTGGTGGATATGATAGTAGATTGCAGTCTGATGAATACCTCCTTGTGCACTCATTGTTTTGTTGGTAAAAAGCAGACAGAATGACCCCTGGAAAGTGCACCTGAAAACTAGGCCCCCTAATTATGGAGAGATTACCATGGCCAGTAAAAGTATTCTAGTTTCACTCACATCTACCTGGGTTGAATTAGAGCACAGCACAGAAGTATACGTTATGATTGAACCAGCAGGGTGTCTACCAGTCCTTATAATACATAAAGTTCTCATTATACATTAATAATATCCACAAATGATCGAGAACATGGGCAAAGAGCACCAATATTAACCAACCTGACACTCTTAACTTAGCCTCCAAATGCTAACCCTAGTAACCACTAACATTTCAGAGGCATTATGTCCAACCTTTCGTCTTCCTATTAGGACAATAGCTACATCTTGGCATCACAAAGCTGAGGTAACATTCACCAGAGCCAACCAGATGTGGATAGGCCTCCTTAAGAGTCTGGCTTCTTCCAAGGTAACTTCCTGTTCTTTCTTTTGAGGTGCCCCTGCTGGCCACTGTCGCCCAATGACTGCTTTAGGGGGTTTACACTTCTGACTTCACATTAAGTAGTCTGCACCAATGGCATGGAATTCAGTATGAATTTAATTAAACTTTTCAAGCTATCATAAATGTTCCGAATCTCCAAAGACTCTCCCCCGATTTAGCTATGAAAATAACTCAAGGCAAAGCAGGATAGTGTGGTAATGCACTGACACAGATTGAGAGAGAATCAGGTTTTGTGCCCAGGTATTTTTTAGGCTATTGGGTTTGGTAAGGACATAAAGAGGATATTCTGTATTCATCTCATACACTTTGACTGGTACAACTGCAGAGGAGTTTCAGTATACCGCTCCATGTTTTTACAGACTGACAGAGACGGCGAAAGCATGTCAGGAGTTTGTTGTGATGCTAGGAGACCCCAGTCCTGCTAATATGTGGTTATCTCTTCACTGGGTATCCTCCCTGAAATCACAATGGTGTCAAGGCCTCACTCATGTCCCCATACGTCCTTGGACGCATCTTGCTCCAAGAAAGATTGAATCACATACAGTCCAAAACACAAACCATTGGAAAAGGCCTGCCTAGAATATAACAACTATGTTTACAGTGCACAGTAAATCTTTAGGATTTTTTTCCACATTCAAAGATTAAATGCACGTTCTATCTATCTATCATAAATGTTGATTTGTCTACTGTTTATATTTCAAAGTTCTTCCTGTTTCTTTCCGTCCATAACAAATCAATGGGACCCCACAGTTACCAAGTCCATTAAACACCTATGACTAACACAAGCATACACCTTTTCCCACAAATGCCATGACGTGGCAACCTGTCTCTAATTTTCCCAGTATTGTTGTTAAATTCCTTTTGCCAAAACACTGTATTTTGGTTACATATACCAGAGTCCCACCGTTTCCTTAGTTCCTTCCTCTGTGCTCCTTAGCCCTCCTTAACCTGCCCTTCCTCTCTCTCTATTGCGGAAGAAGTGCCCCTTGAACATCTCGGAGTAAGTGACCCGCCCTGATCTGGTGACAGGTCTAGAACCTGGCCTCAAATCAGTTAGGAGGAAAAGGAATCCTTCTCGGAAAGCAGATTATTCTAGTGGGGACTGGTCTTCCCTGATATGTCAGCTGCAAACCACATTACAGAGCAGAGCAGGCCAGGCACATTGACCCTCACCTGAGAGAGGAAGGAGAGAGGGGGGCAGAGAGAGAGAGAGATGGAAAGGGATAGGAACATAGAAAGAGAGAAAGAAAAACAGAGAAAGAGGATCCAGTGGTTAGAGATAGAGGACAGCAGAGCATGATATACACGAGGTGACCCCAGCCAGCATGAACAAGGGGCACACACACACACAGCTTTTGTTCATCCAACACAAACAGAACAAAACCAAATCCACTCACAGCTTACAGTAGGTTCAGCCATTATCCTATGTAAAAGACTATAAAGCCAGGAACCAATCAAAAAGCAACCAACTGACAGGCTAACTGAGAGATCCGTCATCAATCACAGCTGGGATTTTTGATGAACGTGTGATATAAAACCAATTAGTGGCATTTTAACGCAGTCAGTTTACATTGTGTCTGGGAAACAAGTTATGGAAAACACTGGAAAGTAGTTATTGGAAAATACTTGGCCGTCATCAAGACAACAGGAATATGTGAGAAAACTAAACTAGTGGAGAGCACAACAGCACAAGAGTCTGTCTTGCCCAAAACTCAGTACAGTGCATTCCTCTATGGCCCATTATCCCTCTTCTGAGGAAAGTGAGAGATTGTTTCACAACCTTTGTGTCCCGGGCCAAAGAAAATGAACCCCGAATTAGCCAGGGAAGAAACAGGCTGCTCTAAGCCCAGTGTTCCAACTGAACACTGAATCCACCAGAAAATAATTTATATAATGTATACATTCAGGGAGGTCCTCTATGGTAGCATGTAGTGGAGTTCCACGGGCTGACACTCAAATGGGCAGCAACATGGCCTTCTGGGTAGGAAAATGAGCTGGTGACCAGAGGGCAGCTGGTTCAAATCAGAACTTGAGCCCCTCCAAGGCATTTATAGTAGATTATCCTCCATAAATATTGAGCTTTATAAGTGGAAAATTGGTGTAGTACACTGTTAATTTCACTTCATATAATGCTGTGCAAATCACATTTAGTAACAGTCAAAATAATGTTAGCCTGAGCTGGTTTACAGTACTTTTTGATGGCCATTTTGTCATAAAACATTCCTTCCAAAACCTGTCCCTTTAGCTCCAGTGTCTCCTGGGTAATTCTGACCATATAAAGTAACATACAGAGACATAGCCACAGTGCTTTAGTCCCTCAAGTCATGTAGTCCCTCTCAATGAGGCAATTGGACTCATTCATGCAGAATGTCCCAGGAAGCCTTCCCAATGAGATATGGTGTGGTGTGGCTGCTCACAGGAAGCTCCCCTTCTCCCAGCATTTCCTGCATTGAAAGTTCCTGATAGGTCAAGAGGGGTATCAGGAGGTGGGGAGTGCACAAGAGGAAGTGCTCGTCCATCGGCATTTTGATTGTGGCTGAAAGACTTGAAACACTAATGGAGATGATGGGTGGATGAAGAGAGGGAGAAATAGAGAGAAAAGGGGAGGGAGTACCTCCTACGATTTTAACACAGCAGGACATTGGGCAGTCAACCTTGCCGTAACGTCAGTAGTGCAGGTTAAGGCCTCACACTTCCCCCTCCTGCCATCGGGCGCATCAGTGATGTAGTGGAGGGTATATGCCGTATACCCGCTTAGTTTTCAGTGGGCATTGGGTATACCCACTTCCTAATCCCCACGTTGCATATCAAAATAGTGTAGTGGAGGTATACGCTGTATAGATCACAATATTTGAACTATTATTTTCTTACATTTTAGGAGCATAAATGTGCACCCGGCAGTAGGCCTACACACAAATGTTCCAAAATAATGATGCTAATGATAGGCCTAACCTAGGGCTGTTGCGGTGACCGTATTACCGCCACACGGTGGTCACAAGTCATGAAGGCAGTCAAATTCATTGTGACCATTTAGTCAAGGTAATTAGGCTTCTCTGATGCTGCTGATAGTCATTAGTAGCCTACCAAACTTGCTAACTGCCTGGTACTCAGCACTCTACTGTCCCTCTAATCACTCTGACATCAATGCAAATGTGTTTGAAAAACGAAAACAGAGTGATGGCCTCTATTGATCCCATCAGCTTTCTATAGGCTAGGCCTGCTATATTTATTTCTCAACTTTCATAATATTAATATATTTTTTTCTTCATATTATAAAATAATATAAATTAATGCCACAGAATCCTAAAGCAAATCTGGTCTGCTAAATGCGCTAGTGTAGCCCACAGCCATTTGGCATAGCCATATAAGGACCTAACATAAAGAATATGTAATTCTGTTCTTCTGAAATATACTACGTTTTCTTTACATCATGTTTATTTAGACCTGTCTAAAATCAATAATGTATTTATTGTGAAGATGTAGGCTATATTACATGGATTTATTAGACTTTTCAAAATGTAGACGTTCCAAAGGTCTGCATCAGTGACTTGTAGGCTATGTGTGGAAGCTAGGAGATGCTAAATGTGTTTATGTTAATAAACGGTCAATTATCGTGAGACCGACAGTTATTTGCTTGAAAATAACCACCTGACGAAATTTCGTGACCGCCACAGCCCTAGCCTAACCATATTCTGTTAGATGGAAAGGCTTTCCCAAAAACCTAACTTAAAAGTTAACTAGCTTCAAAATAGCCTATGCTTTTAATTAGCTGTTTCATGATTTTGATACTCTCTTGTGAAGTCTATGGTTTTTTACTAGATTTCCTGTAGTTGTTCATGTTGTCTGTCTGTAATTGTGTAATGACTTGGTGCTGCCTATCTTGGCCAGGACACTCTTGAAAAAGAGATTTCAAATCTCAAATCTCCCTGGATAAATAAAGGTTAAATAAAAAATAAATAAAAAATGCATAGCTGGCAGAATGACATCATGATTATTTGCATCAATCAAGTAACAACACAATGTCAAATGCAGGAAGCCTAGTCAAATAATTAGCATCCAATTACATTAACCGTTACTTTCTCGCAGGAATTCCACTAAGGGTCCGTATGTAGCCAAACGTAGCTGCTGCTCATTCCGTTTGCTCGAAAATGGATAAATGGTTAAAAAAAGTAAGGCCTGTGTCCATAGAGACACATACCAGTTCTACAGGTAGTACTGCTACCACTACCAGCAGTAGTGCACCTGTCAACGACACAAGTTGTTCTGCTTCCATGAGCACATCCAATGCTAGCATCAGTAATTTTACATTTGTTGTTAGCCCAGCTAGCATGGACACTGACAGTTGTGAATCTGATGCAGCCGAAGAGCTACTGCCCCCTTACCCGGGAAAGCACTGAACAACAGACAGGGACTTTGGACTCTAGAAGAGGCGCAAATATGATGAGAACTACATTGATTTGGGGTTCACTTATATTGGGAGTAGTGCCTTTCCTCAGTACCTTTGCACATATAACACACTGGCTATCTCACAACTAGATGAAACCTCCACTCTTGAGCAGACATTTAGAAACAAAACATGCCAATTTGAAAAATTGAAGGAGTTTTTGAGCGAGAATTAAGACGACTTTTGAGTAGTAAGACATGTATAAAAGCAACATATACCTTTAATAAGAAGGGGCTAGAAGTGTCTTATATGGTGAGCTACCGAGTGGCTAGGACAGGCAAGCCCCATACTATTGTGGAGGACTTCATTCTTCCTGCTGCCGCGGATAAGGATGCAACAATGCTGGGGGAAACTATACAGACAATTCCTTCATCAAACAACACTGTTTCATGATGCATCAGTGACATACCAGGAGATGTTTTGAAACAATTATTGATTTGCATACAAGACAGTGAATTATATGTTTTACAGCTGGATGAGTCAACAGACGTGGCGGGCCTTGCACAGCTCCTGGTATATGTCTGTTACGTTTATTGGGGGTTAATTAAGGAAGACATCCTCTTCTGCAAACCACTGGAAACCAGGACAACAGGAGAGGATATTTTTAAAGTACTAGACAGCTTTGTGACATCAAATTGACGTTGGTGTTCAAGATTTGTTGGTATCTGGACTGATGGTGCAAAAGCCATGACAGGGAGACATAGTGGAGTGGTAACGTGTGTGCAAGCAGTTGCTCCCAACGCCACTTGGGTACACTGCAGCATCCACCGAGAGGCTCTTGCTGCCAAGGGAATGCCTGACAGCTTGATAAACGTTTTGGACACTAGAGTGAAAATGGTTAACTTTGTTAAAACTGTTTCAATAGTGATGCCCTTTGCAACCACATACCTATGTGAGAGTGGATTCTCGGCCCTCACTAGCATGAAAACTAAATACAGGCACAGACCTGTGTGTGGACAGACCTTCTCATTAACCCGTGGTGAGTTATTCACAATTTTCAATGAACAAATAAGGTTTTATATGTAAGATGGTTAAATAAAGAGCAAAATGATTGATTTTCTTATATTATTATTTGTGCCCGGGTCCTATAAGAGCGCTTTGTCACTTCCCACGAGCCGGGTTGTGACAAAAACTCACAATCATTCTTATGTTTAATAAATGTATCGTAGTGTGTGTGTGGCAGGCTTACAATGATGGTAGAAAACAACATTTGAGAGTGCGCTGACCCTGGTACGCAGCTGGAGGTTGAGTGTTTGAAGGGGTACGGGACTATAAAAAGTTTGGGGATCACTGCTCTACACTATACTTGCTTGATTTCTCACATAAACTGAAATTATGCGAACTATTAGAATCTTAGCACCCAGGAAATGGCAGCGCGATTTCTGCATATTGTTATGGACTTAGAAGATCAAATGTTGTTGTTTTTCTATTAAAAAAAGTGTGACTTTGAGGCCAAACCTATGAATTTCTGACTCTGTTGACAGCCTCATTTATCTCTTTCAATAGTAGGCATACTATTAGCCTACTTGCACAGTACAGCTGTCACGCCCTGGTCAAAGTATTTTGTGTTTATCTTTATGTATTTGGTCAGGCCAGGGTGTGGCATGGGGTTTTTGTAATTGTGGTGTGTTTGTCTTGGGGTTTTGGTGGTGGTATTGGGATTGTAGCTTAGTGGGTTGTCTAGCAAGGTCTATGGCTGTCTGGAGTGGTTCTCAATCAGAGGCAGGTGCTTATCGTTGTCTCTGATTGGGAACCATATTTAGGCAGCCATATTCTTTGAGTTTGTCGTGGGTGATTGTCCTTAGTGTCTTACTTGTACTCTCTGTTAGTTTGCACTAGATAGGCTGTTTTCGGTTTTTCATTACGTTTATTGTTTTGTAGTGTTTAGTGTTTAGTCGTGTTTACGTTTTGTTTAATAAATATGGATCGCAATCGACACGCTGCAGTTTGGTCCGACTCTCCTTCATCACCACTAGAAAACCGTTACAGAATCACCCACCACCAACGGACCAAGCAGCGTGTTAACAGGCAGGAACCACAGGAGAGGCAACAGAGGCAGCAGCAGCAGGAGCAGCAGCAGCTGCAGTGGGAGAGGCTGCACCACCTGGAGAAATGGACATGGGAGGAAGAACTGGACGGTAAAGGACCCTGGGCTCAGCCTGGAGAATATCGCCGCCCCAAGGAAGAACTGGAGGCGGCGAAAGCTGAGAGGCGCAGATATGAGGAGGCAGCACGGCGTAGCGGATGGAAGCCTGAGAATCAGCCCCAAAAATTTCTTGGGGGCTCAGGGAGAGTGTGGCAGAGTCAGGAGTCAGACCTGAGCCAACTCTCCCTGTTTATCGTGAGGAGCCAAGGAGGAGACCAGAACCAGAGACTGTGAAGGAGTTAATGGGGAAATTGGAGGAGAGAGAAATGAGGGAGTTGCTGTGTTGGTGCTTTTTGCATGGAATTCGCCCGACGGAACGTGTTGGGGATTTGATGGCACCTGGGTTAGCGCTCCATACTCGTCCTGAGGTGCGTGTTAGTCGGCTGGTGAAGTTGGTGCCAGCCTCACGCACCAGGCCTCCTGTGCACATCCCTAGCCTTGCACATCCTGTGCCAACACTGCTCTCAAGATCTCCAGTACGCCTTCACGGTCTAGCCCATCCTGTGCTACCTCCACACTCCAGTCCTCCGGTAGCAGCTCCCCGCTCCAGGCTTCCTGTGCGTGTCCTCGATCCAGTACCACCAGTTCCAGCACCATGCACCAGGCCTTCAGTGTGCCTTGCCTGTTCAGCGCAGCCAGCGCTTTTCTCCTCTCCTGCGCTGCTGGAGTCTCCCGCCTGTTTAGCGCAGCCAGAGCCTTTCTCCTCTACAGCGCTGCCGGATCCTCCCGCCTGTTCAGCGCAGCCAGAGCCTTCCTCCTCTACAGCGCTGCCGGAGCCTCCCGCCTGTTTAGCGCAGCCAGAGCCTTTCTCCTCTCCTACGCTGCCGGAGTCTCCCGCCTGTTCAGCGCAGCCAGAGCTGCCAGCCTGCATGGAGAAGCCAGAGCTGCCAGCCTGCATGGAGCAGCCAGAGCTGTCAGTCTGCATAGAGCAGCCAGAGCTGTCAGTCCGCATAGAGCAGCCAGAGATGTCAGTCTGCATGGAGCAGCCAGAGATGTCAGTCTGCATGGAGCAGCCAGAGATGTCAGTCTGCATGGAGCAGCCAGAGATGTCAGTCTGCATGGAGCAGCCAGAGCTGTCAGTCTGCATGGAGCACACAGAGCTGCCAGTCTGCAAGGAGCAGCCAGAGCTGTCAGTCTGCAAGGAGCAGCCAGAGCTGTCAGTCTGCATGGAGCAGCCAGAGCTGTCAGTCTGCATGGAGCAGCCAGTCTGCATGGAGCAGCCAGAGCTGTCAGTCTGCATGGAGCAGCCAGAGCTGCCAGTCTGCATGGAGCAGCCAGAGCTGCCAGTCTGCATGAAGCAGCCAGAGCTGTCAGTCTGCATGGAGCAGCCAGAGCTGCCAGTCTGCATGGAGCTGCCAGTCTGCAAGGAGCAGCCAGAGCTGTCAGTCTACATGAAGCAGCCCGAGCTGCCAGTCTGCATGAAGCAGCCAGTCTACATGGAGCAGCCAGAGCTGCCAGTCTGCATGAAGCAGCCAGAGCTGTCAGTCTGCATGGAACAGTCAGAGCTGTCAGTCTGCATGGAGCAGCCAGAGCTGTCAGTCTACATGAAGCAGCCCGAGCTGCCAGTCTGCATGAAGCAGTCAGTCTACATGGAGCAGCCAGAGCTGTCAGTCCGCATGGAGCAGCCAGAGCTGTCAGTCTACATGAAGCAGCCAGAGCTGTCAGTCTACATGAAGCAGCCCGAGCTGCCAGTCTGCATGAAGCAGTCAGTCTACATGGAGCAGCCAGAGCTGTCAGTCCGCATGGAGCAGCCAGAGCTGTCAGTCTACATGAAGCAGCCCGAGCTGCCAGTCTGCATGAAGCAGCCAGTCTACATGGAGCAGCCAGAGATGTCAGTCTGCATGAAGCAGCCAGAGCTGTCAGTCTGCATGGAGCAGCCAGTCTGCATGGAGCAGTCAGTCTGCATGGAGCTGCCAGTCTGCATGGAGCTGCCAGTCTGCATGGAGCTGCCAGTCTGCATGGAGCTGCCAGTCTGCAAGGAGCTGTCAGTCTGCACGGAGCTGTCAGTCTGCACGGAGCTGCCAGTCTGTAAGGAGCTGCCAGTCTGCAAGGAGCTGCCAGTCAGCACGGAGCCGCCAGAGCGGTCAGTCTGTAAGAAGCCGCCAGAGCTGTCAGCCTATATGGAGCAGCTAGTGCCGCCAGTCTGCCCAGCGCCGCCAGTGCCCCCAGTCTGCCCAGCGTCGCCAGTCTGCCCAGCGCCGTCAGTCTGCCCAGCATCGCCAGTCTGCCCAGCGTCGCCAGTCTGCCCAGCGTCGCCAGTCTGCCCAGCGCCGTCAGTCTGCCCAGCATCGCCAGTCTGCCCAGCGTCGCCAGTCTGCCCAGCGTCGTCAGTCTGCCCAGCGTCGTCAGTCTGCCCAGCGTCGTCAGTCTGCCCAGCGTCGTCAGTCTGCCCAGCACCGCCAGTATGCCCAGCGCCGCCAGTCTGCCCAGCGCCGCCAGTCTGCCCAGCATCGCCAGTCTGCCCAGCGCCGCCAGTCTGCCCAGCGCCGCCAGATCTGCCAGTCAACCAGACTCTTCCAGATCTGCCAGTCAACCAGACTCTTCCAGATCTGCCAGTCAACCAGACTCTTCCAGATCTGCCAGTCAACCAGACTCTTCCAGATCTGCCAGTCAGCCAGGATCTGCCAGTCAGCCAGGATCTGCCAGTCAGCCAGGATCTGCTGAAACCACCAGCCAGCCAGGAGCTGGTAGATCTATCTACCTGCCTGAGCTTCCTCTCACTCCTGAGCTTCCTCTCACTCCTGAGCTTCCTCTCACTCCTGAGCTTCCTCTCACTCCTGAGCTTCCTCTCACTCCTGAGCTTTCTCTCACTCCTGAGCTTTCTCTCACTCCCGAGCTTCCCCTCAGTCCCGAGCTGCCTCGGTCCCGAGCTGTCCTTCAGTCCCGATCTGCTCCTCAGTCCAGTGGGGTTCTGGGTGGGGACTACTAGGCCATGGTCGGCGGCGAGGGTGGACTATCCAGGGACGAAGGGAGAGGGGACTAAGACATTAAAGGAGTGGGGTCCACGTCCCGCGCCGGAGCCGCCACCATGGACAGACGCCCACCCGGACCCTCCCTATTGTTTTGAGGTGCGTTCGGGAGTCCGCACCTTAGGGGGTTCTGTCACGCCCTGGTCAAAGTATTTTGTGTTTATCTTTATGTATTTGGTCAGGCCAGGGTGTGGCATGGGGTTTTTGTAATTGTGGTGTGTTTGTCTTGGGGTTTTGGTGGTGGTATTGGGATTGTAGCTTAGTGGGTTGTCTAGCAAGGTCTATGGCTGTCTGGAGTGGTTCTCAATCAGAGGCAGGTGCTTATCGTTGTCTCTGATTGGGAACCATATTTAGGCAGCCATATTCTTTGAGTTTGTCGTGGGTGATTGTCCTTAGTGTCTTACTTGTACTCTCTGTTAGTTTGCACTAGATAGGCTGTTTTCGGTTTTTCATTACGTTTATTGTTTTGTAGTGTTTAGTGTTTAGTCGTGTTTACGTTTTGTTTAATAAATATGGATCGCAATCGACACGCTGCAGTTTGGTCCGACTCTCCTTCATCACCACTAGAAAACCGTTACAACAGCTTGGGTTGGCTTGACTATGAAAGACCAATACGGGAATGATCATTTTATGTAATTCAGAGTGTATGTCACTGTTTCTCATATCATTTTTTTAAAGGGCTCCTTTCCTTTGCCGGGTGGGCCCTTTAAAAAAAAATTGAGTACACCCACATCTCCAGGCACCACCACACCACTGGCGGGCACCCATTCTGGATGTTGTTTTAGCAGCCCTCACCCTGATTCCACCATAAATGGTGGATGAATGAAGATGTCCCAATCAGGCTACTTACCATTGAAAATAAATGTCAGTTCCGGTCTAATTAACAAGGTGACTCTCCCATAGGCACCAGTGCCTTAGCAGCTGTGTCTGGTCTGCTTAGTTCATTGACTGTACATGAACCCTACTATAACTTGACAGAGACAAACCTTACTAGTCCATTCTTCTTAAAACAGGAAGATCTCCTGTGTTACATTTCCACAAAAGCCATTTCCTTAGCATAGAAAAGCAGTATGGTCTGTACATTACTGCTGGAAATAGTGTTTTGTTTCAGAACAGAATGAATGTTGTTGCATCGTTGATGTCCTATGATGAATCATTTTCAGAGGTCTTGATTTGGCAGTAACACATGTTATGGAGAAAGAGACGGAGCTGTTGCGTGTGGTACAGGCTACTTGTGATGTGTGAAACTATAATACAGTGTGAAACTTGGCTGTGGCCCACAATAAGCTTGGAAGCTGCAGTTTGAAAAATTATGGGTGCATTTATTTTCATAGGTCAGTGACAAAGTTTGGCCACGGCCTCAGACACAAAGCCACAGTGCTACAGAGATTGGTTAGCCACAACTTCCTGTATTCCCCTCTGGTATGTGCATTACACACACACATACAAGTCATCTGCATTGTTTGTCTCAGTTCTGTCTGCAGGCGGGCATGATAAGCTGTTTTGTTTGTGTCCTGATATCCTGATGTGGTTGACTCAATGAATCTTGTACAATGTATGAAGTTAGCTCTTATTTATTTTTGTACGTTTAGGACTAAAGAAGTGGCTATGGACTGAAACATTTTTTTTTAACCATTTTTCATTTTTTTTCTTTTCAAACAATAACAACCATGCAAAGTTAACAGGTAGGTCTACCATGAACATTTCTGATTGGTTCGGGATACGATCTGTTATCTGAATGATTAAAAAAATGTCCCTCCAAAAATGTTCCCTTATGTTCTGTGATCATTTCTTACTAGCTGTGTACTACATACATACTAGAAGTCCCAACTCACTGGCCTCAGAAAAAGCACTGTTTAAGACTATAGACTGTCCACGAAGGTTGGGTGGTATACCGTATATGCTATATATACTGTATATACCGTATCCTGGGGTATTTCGAAATACCCTAGGTATGATTTTCCAATAGTGTCAATACGTTTTTAGAATTATTATATATATTTATATATATATATATATATATATATATCTTTTATACTTTTTAAATAAATATCTGCAGTTAAGTTGTGCACTAGATAATAGATCAAGCAGATCGCGTTCATTATTTTGCCTGTTAGATAACTAGATAACTATGAAGCTTGCCGGTACTAGTTCCCCAAAACAGCTGTTCAAGCCAGTCATGTGTGTTTGTTTACAAAGAAACACAACGAGCAAACTGGGATGACTCCTGCAGCACAACTTAAGTGAGGTGATCAAAATCAAATCAAACTTTATTTGTCACATGCGCCGAATACAACAAGTGTAGACCTTACCGTGAAATGCTTACTTACAAGCCCTTAACCAACAGTGTAGTTCAAGAAGAGTTAAGAAAATATTTACCAACTAAAGTAAAAAAATAATCATCCTCAACACGGGGGTCCCTCAGGGGTGCACGCTCAGTCCTCACTGGTACTCCCTGTTCACCCATGACTGCATGGCCAAGCACGACTCCAACACCATCATTAACTTTGCAGACGACACAACAGTCTGATCACAACAGCCTGATCACCGACAACGATGAGACAGCCTATAGGGAGGAGGTCAGAGACCTGGCAGTGTGGTTCCAGGATAACAACCTCTCCCTCAACGTGATCAAGACAAAGGAGATGATCGTGGACTACAGGAAAAGGAGGGCCGAGCACGCCCCCATTCTCATCGACTGGGGTGCAGTGGAGCAGGTTGAGAGCTTCAAGTTCCTTGGTGTCCACATCATCAACAAACTATCATTGTCCAAACACACCAAGACAGTCGTGAAGAGGGCATGACAATGCCTATTCCGCCTAAGGAGACTGAAACGATTTGTCATGGGTCCTCAGATCCTCAAAACGTTCTACAGCTGCACCATTGAGAGCATCCTGACTGGTTGCATCACTGCCTGGTATGGCAACTGCTTGACTTCTGACCGCAAGGCACTACAGAGGGTAGTGCGTACGGACCAGTACATTCACTGGGACCAAGCTTCCTGCCATCCAGGACCTCTATACCAGGCGGTGTCAGAGGAAGGCCCTAAAAATTGCCAAAGACTCCAGCCACCCTAGTCATAGACTGTTCTCTCTGCTACCGCACGGCAAACGGTACCGGAGCGCCAAGTCTAGGTCCAAAAGGCTTCTTAACAGCTTCTACCCCCAAGCCATAAGACTCCTGAACAACTAATCAAATATCTACCCGGACTATTTACATTGATCCCCCCCCCCCCCCCCACCCCCCACCACCATTTTTAACACTGCTGCTACTTTCTGTTTATTATCGATGCATAGTCACTTTACCTACATGTACATATTACATGAATTACCTTGACTAACCTGTGCCCCCACACATTGACTCTGTACCGGTAACCCTGTATATAGCCTCGTTGCTGTTATTTTATTGTTGCTCTTTAATTATTTGTTATTTTTCTAGTTTCTACTTTTATTTTTTAACACTTATTTATCTTTAAACTGCATGGTTGGTTAAGGGCTTGTAAGTAAACTGTAAGGTGTACAACACCTGTTGTATTCGGCACATCTGACAAATAGAATTTGATTTGATTGGAATCTTTTTTATTGCAATCCATAAAATATGATGTATCTCCATCAGTTACAAACCAGAAGAAGCGTTGATAACTGGAATGAACCCTGCCAAAGTTAACAGGGGGAGGTCGACGACAAAGCAGCCTGCTTTAGAACTGTTTTAACAATGTTTTAACATTTCTAAATCAGTTCCACACAAAGCCAGCCAAAGCACCAAGAAGGAGTTTATAAACACCAGTCACACTCCTTTCTCCCTGGGACCTCAACTGAACCGCAGAACCAGTGCCACAATATAACAGGTCACAAAAGAACAAGCTCCCTCTCCAAACATTTGGATTCTACTCCCAAACTGCAACTGTTTACATCCAATGCCAGCAAGACAGCTGATTATGTAATTATTGCTTCCCTGCTTTGGTTTTATTGTTCACACTGTGTTTAAGATCAGGTTGTAAACATCTTTGTGCTGACACTGGCAGATGCACTAGAGAGTGGAAAGCTTAGATGCCGTGTTTAATTAGGTTTCCAGGTGACTTAGACTCCCTAGTCAGTTTGTTCAGTATGTGGGTGAGACACCAATTGCTGCTTTCCTCCTCTGTCCATTGTCTTATAGGTCTTCTTACAGTAACTAAACAAAGCTAGTTACTTGATAGACTAGGATAGCCATATCAAAGTATTAACTATTTACTACTGCAGTATTTACAACTATTTACAATTAATTTAGATTTTGACATTAATGCAACAATAGCATGACAAAAGTCTTTAAAAAATGTAAACCTCCAATAATTTTCAGTTTCTTCAGAACAGGATTACATTTTTCTGTTCAAAGCATAATTTTCTTAGATGGTTCTTTTTACAAATACCACAGATTTTGAAAATATTTGTATGAAAATTTGCAAATCTCAGAAAACATTGAACATATCAAACTGCATGACTTCCCTGAAACAAAATAGAGAACAATACAAATTATTTGATTTTCTTTGGTAAAAATATCACAGCAAAAATATTTTAACTTAAATAGTGGTGTCCCTCCAAATAATAATGGATAAAAATGTATAATCTGCTTCATTTGTTTAAAAGACAAGCCAGCTCAAATCACTTTAGCATCCGAAAGAATTAAATCGCAGATTTTGTCATTACCCCAAAGATTTTTTAAATCCGTGCAGGCCAGCCGAATAGGAAAAAGGACATTTGCAAAGAAATCTTGTCGTACCATTATGGCAGAAGGGTGTTACCCCTGCCTGTTTGGTAAGTATTTCTGTACAGTGCCACACAAACTAAAGACAATGCCCAAGCATTACAGAAAAGGACCAATAAAGTCCCCAAAGTTTGCGAAAACGTTCTAAAATGGATTTACCTTGATGGTGCTGGCCATATTTGTTCAGGACCTTTCAATCCTGGTAAAAGACAATGATGTAAATTTGAATACACTTTTTTTCTGGACAGCAAGCTAGTTGAGGTTCCACTAAGCGCCGTTTGGAGCGGATGAGATTGTGCTAACGTTGGGAAGTGAAGTCAGCCAATAGCAGGAAGAGGTTTCTATTGGTTCTGGCCACCGCAACTCGAAGAAACAGGATATTTGGGAGTGAGGAGATAAGAAGTGTTAAAAAAAAGTTGTTATTCTTGATGATGTGTGTTAGAAGTTTTATTTTTTAGTTAGGAGGGGTAAGGTTGTAGGGTGGAACTAGCCAAGAAGGCTGATCTGAGGGGGTCTCTACTGACACAGGCAGGTGCGAAGTGTGTGTCTGTGTGTGTCTCAGACAGACATAAACCCATGACAGGATGCAGATGTCTGATCCTACGGTCCATACTTGACACGCTTGCCTGCCATGGGCCTCTCTAGAGGCCTAACAGTTGAGGATAGCTACAGTGAGGACATCACTAACCTTGACACAGAGCACTCAACACTTTCGAGAAGCTCATTTCACCACTTTTGAACAAGGGACATTTCAACATTACTACACACTTTATTTTTTTAGCAGGTTTTTATATACTTTATATAATCTACTTATATAAACTCAATTGAGTAGCATGTCAGGTCACATTTATGCCTCAATTTAGTACACTACCTACATAATAAACAGAACAACTGAACATCCTCACAATGAATTCAAATCAAATCAAATCAAATGTTATTTGTCACATGCTTCGTAAACAACAGGTGTAGACAACAGTGAAATTATTACATACGGGCCCTTCCCAACAATGCAGAGAGAAAGAAAATTGTGAAATAATAGAAAAGTAAAACACATAATAATAAAAGTAATAATAAATACTCAATACGTACCGATATACATGGGGTACCAGTACCGAGTCGATGTGCAGGGGTACAAGGTAACTAAGAATAAATGACAGATAATAAACAATAGCAGCAGCATATGTGATGAGTAAAAAAATAGGTTTGTGCAATTAAAGGCCCCGTGCAGTCAAAAACATGATGTTCTTATGTTTTATATATATTTCCACACTATGAGGTTGGAATAATACTGTGAAATTATGAAAATTATGATAATGCCCTTTCAGTGTAGGAGCTGTTTGAAAAATACCTGTTTTGATGGGATGGAGTTTTGGCCTAACTGGGGACATCACCAGGTGGTAAATGAATTAATAGATCGATGCAAAACAGAGTTACAAACCTTTCTGCCAATAACAGCTAGTTTCCAGTTTTTCCCCACTCCCAGAAAGTCCTAGCAAAATTCTTGCTTGAGAAATGGATCTTTGCTAAGAAGCTATATGTTTATTTTTGACAATTTTAATTGAAAACAGTCACAGTAAGGTTCTTAATTGTAACACAGAAATTATTTAATATTTTACCTTTAATGGTAATTGAATAGAGAAAGGGATGTGAGCGGCTCAGCCCCTCCTTTCTTCAGGAGGGTCTGGTTGGGTCTGAAGACTAGAATTGAGAAAGCAGCAAAGCTGAGCAGCCCTGATAAGGAGGTGGAGTCAAGGAGCAAGTAAAGGAGAGGAAATCAGAGCGCAGCCTGACATCCTGCTGCCGACCTCTGTCAAAAGATTTCACACACACACAAACAAACAGGCGGGGGCATACCCAGCTGCACTGTGATCTCTGACCTGAGACCACTCTCAGGTGTGCGGTAGAACCACGGTTCAAACCTGCAAGCCCTACTCTCAGTAGGACTCCATTCTATTGACTGCAGTGGTTCTGTGGTCCGAGACAGCATGACAAGAGTTCAGATTGCATTGTAAACCGACTGTGGCTTTGCATCATATCAGTTACAAAGAGAGGAAGTGGCTGTGACAAGAACAGTGTTTTCTCAATTTTGAAAGGAATTTAGTAATTTAACACCTGATATGTGACCACTGTCTGCTATTGAATACAAGTCTGTTGGTTTTGCAACAAATTGAGTTTGGGAGGGGGCAAAATACATTACATGCATTATTTTGTACCAAAACCAACAAACACATGATAGCATTTTTAACTTGTGATTTGAAGTATTATTGATGGGTGTGCATTTTGTAAGACTTTGAAATGTTGCAAATATTTAGCATTGTCTTTCAACAAGATGACATTACATCAAAGAAGAGCAGGAAGAGAAAAATCCAACAAAAGATCAGAAAATGTGCTAGTTATCAAAAAGTTTCTGCTTCTCTCTCTCTCCCTCAATCTCTCCTGTTGTCTGACTGGTTTAATGGCCTTCTGCAGGAAGTCTGTAGGATATAACCCCTGTTCCCCTCTCTCACTAAACCTGGGCCGCCCAACACTGCCAACACATAAACACACACACACACACAAAACGTTTGATTTCATCTCATTTTAACATTCTGTCATAAAGAACACATGTTCAACTTCATTAAAAATTTATTTTTCCCATCTCAAATATTAGTGCCTATTAAGTGCCCAAATGTATCTTAAATCAGCCATAAATCCCCTGGGAAATGGAAGCTTGTTGTGTGCGTCTGTTCTTCCCATGTGGGGTCGCCTGATATGAAAATGGGATCGTGGGAGAATTTCCAAAATCTTGAAAAAAAATATATATATATAAACTCAGCAAAAAAAAGAATGTCCTCTCACTGTCAACTGCGTTTATTTTCAGCAAACTTAACATGTGTAAATATTTGTATAAACATAACAAGATTCAACAACTGAGACATAAACTGAACAAGTTCCATAGACATGTCACTAACAGAAATTGAAATATGTGAATATCCCTGAACAAAGGGGGGTGGGGACAAAATCAAAAGTAGCAGTCAGTATCTGGTGTGGCCACCAGCTGCGTTAAGTACTGCAGTGCATCTCCTCCTCATGGACTGCACCAGATTTACCAGTTCTTGCTGTGAGATGTTACCCCACTCTTCCACCAAAGCACCTGCAAGTTCCCGGACATTTCTGGGGGGAATGGCCCTAGCCCTCACCCTCCGATACTACAGGTCCCAGTGCTCAATGGGATTGAGATCCGGGCTCTTCGCTGGCCATGGCAGAACACTGACATTCCTGCCCTGCAGGAAATCACACACAGAATGAGCAGTATGGCTGGTGGCATTGTCATGCTGGAGGGTCATGTCAGGATGAGCATGCAGGAAGGGTACCACATGAGGGAGGAGGATGTCTTCCCTGTAATGCACAGCATTGGGATTGCCTGCAATGACAACAAGCTCAGTCCGATGATGCTGTGACACACCACCCCAGACATGACGGACCATCCACCATCTCCAGAGTACAAGCCCCGGTGTAACGCTTATTCATTCGACGATGAACGCGAATCCAACCATCACGCTTGGTGAGACAAAACCGCGACTCGTCAGTGAAGAGCACTTTTTGCTACTCCTGTCTGGTCCAGTGACAGTGGGTTTTTGCCCATAGGCGACGTTGTTGCCGGTGATGTCTGGTGAGGACCTGCCTTACAACAGGCCTACAAGCCCTCAGTCCAGCCTCTCTCAGCCTATTACGGATAGTCTGAGCACTGATGGAGGGATTGGGCATTCCTGGTGTAACTCGGGCAGTTGTTGTTGCCATCCTGTACCTGTCCCGCAGGTGTGATGTTCGGATGTACCGATCCTGTGCAAGTGTTGTTACACGTGGTCTATCACTGCGAGGATGATCAGCTGTCCGCCCTGTCTCTCTGTAGCGCTGTCTTAGGCGTCTCACAGTACAGACATTGCAATGTATTGCCCTGGCCACATCTGCAGTCCTCATGCCTCCTTGCAGCATGCCTAAGGCACATTTACACAGATGAGCAGGGACCCTGGGTGTCTTTCTTTTGATGTTTTCCATAGTCAGTAGAAAGGCCTCTTTAGTGTCCTAAGTTTTCATAACTGTGACCTTAATTGCCTACCGTCTGTAAGATGTTAGTGTGTTAACGACCGTTCCACAGGTGCATGTTCATTGGTTTATGGTTCATTGAACAAGCATGGGAAACAGTATGTAACCCTTTACAATGAAGATCTGTGAAGTTATTCGGTTTTTTACGAATTATCTTTGAAAGACAAAATCCTGAAAAAGGGACATTTGTTTTTTGCTGAGTTTATATACAAAAATATGTATTATAATATCATCTTTGTATCTCAAAATCATTGTAATGTGGTAAACCTTAAAAATCTAAATGAAAATTCAACCAGAGCGCTCCCTTAGATAATGGGATAAGGCGGCACTTGACCGTTGCACTTGAATCTTTCCTACAGTGAATGGCTAGGCCCGCTATCGAGGGGGTGGTTATTGAGGGGGAGTGTTTGAGAGAGGAACTGTTGTCAGAGGAAATGTGTCTCCGTGCCTATGTATGACACATATTTGGGAAACTGAACAAACTGAACGCAAGTGTGCAGGGGAAATACAAAAACATTCTTCAGGTGAGTGACAAAATCAGTGGATTCAGAGGAAATAATTATTATAGGAGAGAGTCTTTTAAAAGTGAACTGTGCCCCCTTCCCTTGGCTGTGCATGTTTCTAACAGAAAACAGCATCAGTAAGTGTCCCACACGAGTGATGAATGCTCACCTACAATGCTTCGAAGAGCACTTTGGGACCTACTCCCCAATCCATTTGACTGTGATCCTGGCTCAGTTGACATGCCGGTAAGTGAAATTGAACAGCTGATTGAGCTGTCATGTGATCTAATGCATTCACTGGACACTGTGGACAAGTTTTGGTTCCTGACTCAAAGTGAATACCCTGCTGTCTCCCTCTGAGCATTAATGCCGCGTTCAAAACAACTGGGAACTTGGAAATCTCCGACTTCCAACTTCAGTGCATTCAAGACAACTGGGATCTCGGGGGAAAAAAATGTGGAACTCGGGAACTCTGTTCAACTTGGGAACTCTGGCCTCTTTCTAGAGCTCTGACTTTCCGGCCTAATGGTCACTGATATCATGATTTGACCTTGCATTCCCAGTTGTCTTGAAAGCACCATCAGTGCTCTCGTCTACATTAAACCCAAATATTGATTCAGGTTGGTTGTGACAGCAGAGATGAGGTGTGCACAGTCGACCACATTCCCTGACTTTGAGAAGCTCCGTCACGACATGCAACAAACACACCCATTTCATTAGTGGTGGTGAGATAAGATATATTATGTCAGACTAATTTGCAATTGACTGTCATAGCCCCACATTAAAGTGCAAATGAAAGTGCTAGTTAAGTGTTTTTATGTATTTTTAAAAAAACATTTGGGGGGGGTCGAGGTGAGGAGGAGGATTATTTAAGCTACCTTTTGTATAGGTAGGGTTCCAGATGTTTTCGGAAGATGGGCAGGGGGAAACCATTGGGGCTCCAGGACAGAGAAGAGCATAGCCTGAAGGTAGGGAGAGGCAGTTCCTCTTGCTGTCCGTAGGTAAGCACCATGGTCTTGTAGTGGATGAGAACTTCGACTGGAAGCCAGTGGAGTGTGCAGAGGAGCAGGGTGACATGAGAGAACGTGGGAAGGTTGAAAATCAGGCGGGCTGCTTCGTTCTGGATAAGTTGCAGAGGTTTGATGGCACAAGTGGGAAGCCCAGTCAACAGGAAGTTGCAGTAGTCCAGAAGGGAGAGGATAAGTGCCTAGATTAGGACCTTAGATTAGCTTCCTGTGTGAGGTAGGGTCGTACTCTACGGATATTGTAGAGCATGAACCGGCAGAAGCGAGTCACTGCTATGATGTTTGCAGAGAAGGACAGGGTGTTGTCCAGGGTCACGCCAAGGTTCTTTGCACTCTGGGAGGGCGACACTGTGGAGTTGTCAACCATGATGGAGAGGACTTTGAGCAGGCAGGCCTTTCCTGGGAGGAAGAATAGCGCCGTCTTGTCGAGGTTGAGCATGAAGTGGTGGGCCAACATCCAGGACAGTATGGGGAGCACTGAGATAATGTTAGATGATTGTCTGGCTGGTTGGCTGTTACTGCCTGAGCAAAGATCAGATGATGACTTTAAGAAATGAAAAATAATAAAGTCATCAAATAAAAACGAAGTAATATACACAATATGAAATATTGTATTTATTGTATAGTAATTTCCTTTTTTTCTATTGATATCTACCCAATGTGGACCTGACAGAGACAATTAAATGTTTTTAATGTTTTGGCAACTATTTCATTGAACGTTCACTATATCTGGCTTTGGAATTTCCATAAAAAAGCTCTAGAATATATTTTTTCTGTCATTATTTCATGAAAACCATGACCTCAAAAAGCACTAATTGCTCAGCACTAACGCACACACGCACACAAACACACACACTTTCACTTGGCCCGTTTATAAATACAGCAGCCCTACTCCACACAGCACATCCTCCAATTCAGGGGCTCCAGAAGAGGAGGAAGCTCCACTATAGACTTGTGTGCGTAAAAAGCCATATTGATGCTCTTGGGCAAAATGCTTGGTGTCACAAGTGAATGTCTGGTTGTATGGGCTAGTGTGTTTGGACCTGAACAATAGAGGAAGAGTGTGAAGGTCTTGGTCACATGCTGGGTACAGTATGTGTGGATTGTGGAGCACTTGGGCACACGGCTAATGCTAATGGAAATTGTCTGTTAATCCCAGTACAAGGGCAGGGCATTGGCAGATAACCTACTGCAGGTAAAAGTGGAAGTGTTCCTAAGATGTGCCTCAATGGTACGTGACTCTGAAAAGTCCTCCATGTAAATAGGTGAGGCAAAAGTGTTAACTGAATGAAAAATATTGACATAGCAGACCAAGTTAAGGCTCTAACGATCAATCTACCTTTCTCTCCCTCTCCCTCCATCAATGAATGACTCACACTCTGCGCTGTCTACATGGCTTGTTCGTGTTCAGCTCCTAGTGGAGTAAAGGGCCTCAACAGAGGTTCTCCATCGAACACCCTCTGACGTAAACTACTGTAAACAACCAAACGTTGCTCTCTATGTTCAGCCTAATGACCAGGTATGTGTGCCTCCTGTGGCACAGGGCTCATAAACTCCATTAATAGTTGGCTGACGGCTAGAGCTCCTCCATTACCGTCTGAGAGCAGAGGGTTGAACAGATCCCAGTCTGTGTGCTGGTGGTCTGCCTGTTGGTCTGCCTGTGGTAGCCCTGTGGGGAGGCAGGGTGGTCACAAGAGAGAGAGCAGGAAACCAGCATCCCTCTGCCATCCGACATACACTATATGCCCGGCTGCCACAGACATTTATGGAGACTTACAGAGTGAGTAGTAGTACACCCATTCTGATGCTTTATAAGCATGTTTATGACCTTTTGTTAACGTTAATAAGGCTCCAAAGTGGCATATTGTGCATAAAAGATTTGTAGGTTAGATTACAGTTCATGACGAGTATTATAATTCTGGGTCGGTTATATCATGTTAGCCTACCTTCTCTGCATATCAAATCAGATCAAATTGTATTGGTCACATACACTTATTTAGCAGATGTTATTGCGGATGTAGCGAAATGCTTGTGTTCCTAGCTCCAACAGTGCAGTAGTATCTAACAGTTCACAACAATACACACTAATCTAAAAGTAAGATAATGGAATTAAGAAATGTATAAATATTAGATGGGCAATGTCGGAGTGCAATTGACTAAAGTACAGTAGAATAGAATACAGTATGTGCATATGAGATGAGTAAAGCAGTATGTAAACATTATTTAAACATTATTAAAGTGACTAGTGTTCCATTATTAAAGTGGCCAGTGATTCCAAGTCTATGTATATAGGGCAGCAGCCTCTAAGGTGCAGGGTTACGTAACCTGGTGGAAGACGGCTAGTGATGGCTAATTAACAGTCTGATGGCCTGATGGCTGTTTTTCAGTCTCTAGGTCCCAGCTTTGATGCATCTGTACTGACCTCACCTTCTGGATGATAGTGGGGTGAACAGGCCGGATGGTTGATGTCCTTGATGATCTTTTTGGCCTTCCTGTGACATCGGGTGCTGTATGTGTCCTGGAGGGCAGGTAGTTTGCCAGTGATGAGTTGGGCAGACCGCACCACCCTCTGGAGAGCCCTGCGGTTGGGGGGCGGTGCAGTTGCCGTACCAGACGGTGATACAGCCCGACAGGATGCTCTCAATTGTGCATCTGTAAAGGTTGTGAGGGTTTTAGGGCCAAATTTCTTCAGCCTCCTGAGGTTGAAGAGGTGCTGTTGCGCCTTCTTCACCACACTGTCTGTGTGGTTATCAGCCTCTTATTTTGATTATTCACTTCACTAGAATTTTCTTTTTTTCTTCTTTACCCCCTAATTCACCATGTTTTCCTTCTTCTTTGTGTAAATCTCCAATCATTTGTTTATCTCTCTTAGAAATCTAATTCTGTAATTTTTTCATGGTTTTGTTCTATAAACATTGAAAGGGGAAGGTGATTACAAGCAAGATCAGGGTTTCTTACCTCTCCTGCTCATGTTATTTTTGTTGACCTTTTAAACATACAATCATACATTTTTGGTGGTATTTTCTTGTGTGCAAATAAATAAATACAAATAAATAAAATAATTGATTTTCTTATTCACTGTGAGTATTACTTCAGCAGTCCCATTAAAAAAATAAAGACTAAAAAGTTCCTGCCCACAATCCAGATAGACAACATTTCAAAGAATGTGCATTGGATTTAACAGCAGCTCATCTCTCTTGAAAGCCACTGCGTGAAAGCTTTGAGCTCAATGTATGAAAAGGACTTTGTAAATAAAGTTAGCAATATTACTCGCTATTAGGTATAAAACAAAACTGATGGGCATGTATCGTTTCCATTACAGAACAGTAGTATATACAAATCAATTCTAACTTTTAGTTTCCCTCAGCCCAGCTCTATCTCGGTTCCTAAGCACTGTAAAACACTGCCTGAGCCTGTTGAGACTGAAGGAGTGAAGGGGGACATTTAAGGACATTTACACCTAAACACAGCCTGGCAGTATCCTGCAGCAGCACTGCATGGATGCTCAATTAGCATTCCACAGCCTCCTGTAGCATTGTATTCATACAGGAAGAGGGAGGGAGGGAGAGAGGGAGATAGACAGAGAGCGAGAGAGAGAACCCCATATTATTTGAATTAATCACTATGGCCAGACGGTTATATTAAAAATAACATAAATGTTTTTGCCTTCGGTCATGATGGCTCGTCTGTTGCTTGCCAAAACACTGGCCTGAAGCTGACGTTATAAGGGGCTGTGGGCGCTCTCTGGGTCTTTCTGGCAAGCCACATGACCGTCATGTGTTTTCTATTTGACAGGAGCCATCCAATCTCGCTACGCGACATCATCACAATGATATATGATAGGATTGGACGGCACAGGGCACCAGTCACAGCACAGGCTCTATGGAACCTGACCCTGAAGTGATGGGATACGGTTTTAGATACAACATCATGTCACTCATTCGTAATACAAAGAAGGTTTTGTCCACAGTGTGTGTGATCGACTCATAATACAACGAAGCACGTGTCTACACTGATTTCAATGGGAGATATTAAACCATATCAAAATAAGCACAGATCAGGCTTTACTGTGTTCCAAATTTGGCCTCGCAAGTTACAGTGTAGGAATGATGTGTGCAGTCGAGGAGTAATCTCACCCTAGATGTGTAGGGGCGAACCAGGAAGTGGTACACCACACGACCTGCCTCTGTACAGTCCGGGAGGAGAGGCGGTTGAAAGTTTGGAAAAAGTTAACTCAGAGAGGTCGTTTGGAGCCCAGCCCAGCATGTTCACTTCCTAGCTACAATCTATTTGTATTTATTCTACAGTGATAGATTAAAGACAAGCAAACAAACTAGAAACTATCCTAAAAGAAAACCTTGGGTTAACGTAGGGTATAACTGTTAGGATGAGAAAAGCCAAAGTTTTACAGACATACAGTACCAGTCAAAAGTTTGGACCCACCTACTCATTCAAGGGTTTTTCTTTATTTTTACTATTTTCTACATTGTAGAATAATAGTGACGACATCAAAACTATGAAATAACACATATGGAATCACGTACAAACCAAATAAAGTGTTAAACAAATCAAAATATATTTTATATTTGAGATTCTTCCAAGTAGCCACCCTTTACTTTGATGACAGCTTGGCACACTCTTGGCATTCTCTCAACCAGCTTCACCTGGATTGCTTTTCCAACAGTCTTGAAAAAGTTCCCACATATGGTGAGCACTTGTTGGCTGCTTTCCATCACTCTGTGGTCCAACTCATCCCAAACCATCTCAATTGGGTTGAGGTCCGGTGATTGTGGATCTGATACAGCACTCCATCGCTCTCCTTCTTGGTCAAATAGCCCTTACACAGCCTGGAGGTGTGTTGGGTCATTGTCCTGTTGAAAAACAAATGATAGTCCCACTAAGTGCAAACCAGATGGGATGGCGCATCGCTGCAGAGTGCTGTGGTAGCCATGCTGGTTAAGTATGCCTTAAATTCTAAATATATCACAGATAGTGTCACCAGCAAAGCACCCCCAAACCATCACGCCTCTTCCTCCGTGCTTCACGGTGGGAACCACACATGCAGAGATCATCTGTTCAACTACTCTGCGTCTCACAAAGACAAAGACACGGTGGTTGGAACCAAAAATCTCAAATTTGGACTCATCAGACCAAAGGACAGTTTCCACTGGTCTAATGTCTATGTCCTTTAGTAGTCATTTCTTTGCAGCAATTCGACCATGAAGGCCTGATTCACGCAGTCTCCTCTGAACAGTTGATGTTGAGACGTGTCTCTTACTTGAACTTCGTGAAGCATTTATTTGGGCTGCAATTTCTGAGGCTGGTAACTCTAATGAACTTATCCTCTGCAGCAGAGGTAACTCTGGGTCTTCCTTTCCTGTGGCAGTCCTCATGAGAGCCAGTTTCATCATAGCGCTTGATGTTTTTTGCGACTGCACTTTAAGACATGACTGACCTTCATGTCTTAAAGTAATAATGTACTGTCTTTTCTCTTTGCTTATTTTAGCTGTTATTGCCATAATATGGACTTGGTATTTTACCAAATAGTGCTATCTTCTGTAGACCACTCCTACATTGTCACAACACAACTGATTGGCTCAAATGCATTAAGAAGGAAATAAATTCCACAAATGTACTTTTAACAAGGCACAACTGTTAATTGAAATGCATTCCAGTTGACTACCTCATGAAGCTGGTTGAGAGAATGCCAAGAGTGTGCAAAGCTGTCATCAAGGCAAAGGGTGGCTACTTTGAAGAATCTCAAATATTAAAAAAAACACTTTTTTGGTGACTACATGATTCCATATATGTTATTTCATAGTTTTGATGTCTTCACTATTATTCTACAATGTAGAAAAATTAAGAAAAGGGGTGTTCAAACTTTTGACTGGTACTCTACATTCCTCTCCAGCTAACCTCCTTTACGTTGATTAAGGAAGAGTGCTGTTCTTCCTCCATAATTCATAATTCTCTATACACCAATGGAAGGTACCTTATTCTTGAAGGGGACCTGTTCTTCTCTTCTAGCTATCCAGGTTGAAGTAGCTACCTATAAGTCTACCTGTGTTATCACAAGGGCAGAGACCCAGGCAGACTGCCTGCCACTCTGTGACATATTTCATTCAGCTAGACCCAGACCACTGGCATGCCAGCCCTCCGTGAGTCTCGCCACAAGACTGGCGGGGTGAAGCCACGAAGCAGGAAAGAATGTCCATGGCCAGGAGGGGAGAGGGACAGAATTCCTGCCTTCTCACATCACCTTGCCAATTTATACTGTATATTCAGCTAGGACCAAGTCAACAATAAACAACGGATGTAGTCCTCATGTATTGTTTTGTATTGTGCTGAGCAGGTTATGAAGTATGATATTATAAATGGGGCATGATGATGAAATCATCAATGGTCTATTGTCATGCTTCTTTTGAATTCACATCTCAAGAGATGCTTTTACATTCTTTGGCAACCTGCAGGTAACTGATGGAAACATTTGAGTAAATGACCGATACAAAGTATATTGAAAGCAGATGTTTCCACACAGGTGTGGTTCCTGAGAAATTAAGCAATTACCATCCCATCATGCTTAGGGGTCAGGCATAAAAATACTGGGCAGGCTATTATTTTGGCTACCATGGCTATTGGATGACAATGCCCTCCATCCACAGGGCACGAGTGGTCACTGAATTATTTAATAAGCATGAAAATTATGTAAACCATATACTATGGCCATCTCAGTCACCAGATCTCAACCCAATTGAACACTTATGGGGGATTCTGGAGTGGCGCCTGAGACAGCGTTTTCCTCCACCATCAACAAAACACCAAATTATGGAATTTATCAACGAAGTATGGTGTAGCATCCCTCCAATAGAGTTCCAGACACGTGTAGAATATATGTCAAGGTGCATTTAAGTTGTTCAGGCTCGTGGTGGCCCATTAAGACACTTTATGTTGGTGTTTCCTTTATTTTGGCAGTTACCTGTACGTATCTGCCAAATGTGAGAACAGAAAGTCATGTCACCAATTCCAAATGATCAATACATGATGGGTGCATGTCATACATCCTTCCTTTGTAATTGTGATTTAATATTAATAAAGTACTATTCATAAAGCATATGCATATTTAATAACTATTTCAAATCGAATCAAATCAAATTTTATTTGTCACATACACATTGTTAGCAGATGTTAATGTGAGTGTAGCGAAATGCTTGTGCTTCTAGTTCCGACAGTGCAGTAATATCTAACGAGTACTCTGACAATTCCCCAACAACTACCTAATACACACAAATCTAAAGGGGTGATGAGAATATGTACATGTAAGTATATGGATGAGCGATGGCCGAGCGGCACAGGCAAAGTGCAATAGATCCTAAACAGAGAGTGTAACCAAGATGTATTGATGGTATGATTTGACGTTTTAAGAGCACACTGTGAAAAGCTCCAACACAGGGTCACGAGCCTACAAACAAACAATCCATGCTAGAGGAAAAACAGCAACATAGCGTAACCCTTCTTCCCAACGTCAACCAAACCCAACCAGTGGAATTTCCCAGAACCTCCAGTCCAACCCTCTAGCTGTCTGTTCGGGTCACTCTACCAGACACTCCAATAGAGTCATTTGGCACCCTGCAAAGTGGTCCTTTTGAGAGCAACCTGCTGCAGGCTGGTTTCCAGGCAGGGCCTCTGCCTTTGTCCCTCGCTCCATGCCAGGAATGGAGGACTTAATGTTTTTAGCTGAGCAGGGCCGGCGGGGCCGGGGCCCTGAGACACTACACACAGTGTGCTGAAAACTTGGAGTCCTCAGTGGGATAGCATCAGTCATCCTGATGGTGGAAATAAACAGTCATTCCTGACTGCTGCTGTTGCTGCTTCTGGAGCTAAGATTGGCCCAGCCTGTGACAGAGCCTGGACACAGAGCCTGCACATTGAGCCTAGAGAGACTCTGAGGTTTATTTATGCTCCTCACATCCATGAACCCAGAGGCTTGTTCTGCCAATTAGGCAGAAAATGACTAGGAATTGCTATTGTATGGAGGATGGAATAGCTACACTCTTAGAAAAAAGGATTCCAAAAGGGTTCTTTGGCTGTCCCTATAGGAGGACCCTTCTTGGTTCCAGGTAGAACCCTTTTTGGTTCCAGGTAGAACACTTTTGGATTCCATGTAGAACCCTCTAGGATTATACCTGGAACCAAAAGTGTTCTACCTGGAACCAAAAAGGGTTACTCAAAGGGTTCTCCTATGGGGACAGTCGAATAACCCTTTTAGGTTCTAGAATGCACCTTTTTTCTAAGAGTCTACACCTGGTTATTTTTACATATGGGATTGCAGTTCATGTTCTAGTTATTCCACTGTAATTGGACAGGCCTGTTGCGTAATGAAGCCTGAATTTTAACTTGAGGCTAACGAACACATACAGTGCATTCAGAAAGTATTAAGAACTCTCGACTTTCTCCATATTTTGTTACGTGACATCATTTATTTCATTAAGTATTCAGATCCTTTGATATGAGACTCGAAATTGAGCTCAAGTACATCCTGTTTCCATTGATCATCCTTAAAATGTTTCTACAACTTGATTGGAGTTCACCTGTGGTAAATTCAATTGATTGGACATCATTTGGAAAGGCACACAGTCTCCGGATGTCTTTGAGTGGCCCAGCCAGAGCCCGGACTTGAACCCGATCTAACATCTCAGGAGAGACCTGAAAATAGCTGTGCATTGACTCTCCCCATCCAACCTGACAGAGCTAGAGAGGATCTGCAAAACTCCCCAAATACAGACGTGCCAAGCTTGTCGCGTCATATCCAAGAAAACACAAGGCTGTAATCGCGGCCAAAGGTGCTTCAACAAAGTACTGAGTAAAGGTTCTGAAAACGTATGTAAACATGATATTTCCGAATGCACTGTATAACCCAAACTTTCGCACACAACTATCCCACTGACACAAAAATGCATGCCTTTGTAGACTACATGATAAGATCTATTTCAGAGAAGAAAAAGCAATCGCCCACTGAAGAACTGCAGCATTAATTTGTGACTTTTTATATAGGCTGCTGAAAATAGCACAGGAAGCCAGAGATTGCCTCCCAGACCCCCCCACTCACACAGGAACACATAAAACAACCTGTGGTCTCTAACCCAGAGCCTTACACAGGATACACAGACTGAGAACCTGAGAAGGCAAAGAGTCAGAGAAACAGAAACGGGGTGAGAGACAAAAGATGAGAGAATAATACTAAGAGAGAACAGAGAGGAGATGAGAGGCAGGAAACGAGAGGAGATAGAGAAGAAAATACATGACAGAGGAAAGAAAGAGTGGGCACGAGAGTAAACTATGTCAGGAAAGTGTAGACAACAGAGCAGAGATAGAATATAGGAGAGGAGGAGTGCGGGATGGATTACCTCGGTGTGCTGCGGAGCACTGTCTGTCTATCTCTCTCTCTAGCTGCCACGCTTAGCAGCACATCTGGCCTGGCTGACTGACTGCCTGCAGCCGGGGCCATGTACAGATGTGAGCGCGTGTGTCAGCGTCTTGGTCACAACTTGGCAACCACTCCCACCCTGCGCCGAGGCTGCCGGGTAACAAATGACTGAAATATCTACCCAGGTTTGCTCCACATGCCGGGCCTGCACAGAATTGAATTGAAACGTGACCAGACCGCAAGTTTCTCTCCCTCTACCCCACACTCCCCCTCCTTGGTCTTAAAAAATACACATGACCGAAGAATCCAAAGAAAGAAAAAATAGAGAGAGAGAGAGAGAGAGAGAAGGGCTATGGTCTGATCCCCGCGCAAATAAAATTCCTGAAATCTCAGATTCTCAGTGTCTCAGATTTCTTGGAACGATGGGCGAGAAGTCTAATCTGCTCCTCTTTGTCAGACTTGGAATTGTGAGGAATTGACGTGTGGGAATAGCAAGTATAGACACGATTATAGACCAGCAAAACACAGGATCAACCAGTCAGTGAGGATCTATGGTTTCCACAAGGTAGCAGTCCATTCAACTCAATGGTGACTGCAGAGTCCCTGGAAATGTGTACAATGTTCCCATTTAGAATATACTTCCACAGAGGAAGCAGATCCCCTGAAGAGAAAAGAGAGGTGGATATAACACACAGATCACTGAGTCTCTGTATCCACAGTCTCTCCCAGTCTGTCCCCTACTCCCACAACTCAACAGTCCTTCACTCATACACAGACTTTGAGGCCTTTTACAGTGATATTAGATAGGGCTGGGCCCCACGATACAATATTACAACTCTACTTAGGTGCCGATACGATATGTATTGCGATTCTCACAATTCTATATGTATGAAGCTCATCCATGACTGCTGATGTTGCTGCTTATGTTGCTAAGAATGGACCAGCTGAATGCACAAAACATTAGGAACACCTGCTCTTTCCATGACCAGGTGATTCCAGGTGAAAGCCGTGATCCCTTATTGATGTCACTTGTTAAATCCACTTCAATCAGTGTAGATGAAGTGGAGGTGACAAGTTAAAGGAGGATTTTAAAGCCTTGAGTGAATTGAGACATGGATGTGTGCCATTCAGAGGGTGAATTGGCAATACAAAATATTTAAGTGCCTTTGAACGGGGTATGGTAGTAGGTGCTGGGTTTTTCACACTCAACAGTATCCCGTGTGTATCAAGAATGGTCCACCACCCAAAGGACATCCAGTCAACTTGACATAACTGTGGGAAGCATTGGAGTCAACATGGGCCAGCATCCCAGCATCCCATGCCCCAACGAATTGAGGCTGTTCTGAAGGCAAAAGGTGTTGCAACTCAATATTAAGAAGGTGTTCCTAATGTTCTGTACACTCATTGTATGTCTGCTGCAGAGAGACAAGAGAGAGCATGAGAAATAACGTACTTTTTCTAACCTACTGTTACCCATCATTCAGCACCATTAGGAAGCACAGACCTATGGAGGACATCAAATCACACATAACTTATTAATGTCCTAACTGACTTATGTCATATGACACAGTCTCATGACTGTTGGCATTAAATTGTCACTTGTTACGACCAAATGCTGGGACATGCAGACTTGTTAATAGTATGTCAGATGCAGTACATGTAGACAACGACGTAGACTGCAATCTGCAGACTCCACAGTCCCAGGCCTGCAGCCAAACCAAATAGGAGTGATCACACACTGGAGCCATCCACAATGGCCCTATTGCTTCCCTCAAAAGACACAATCTACCGATCATTCACTTGAGTCAACCCAATGCATTCACAGATCTACTAACCTAAAATGTTAAAAGGTGAAATAATGCTACGATAACGTCACAATAGCGCTACACACAGGTGTGAGGCTAACAGGGAGCCCAGACCTGCAGACAATACCACAAGGGAAACGTAAACATCAGGTTTCATTGTCCAATACTGGATCATGAATAGCTACAATCCTGGACTATTTCCTTTTGGAAAAGTATTCTCCAGGCTGATATGAAACCCTATCCTGTGAATAGGATCCTTGGGGGACCCCCATCTGGTCATCCTCTGTATTACTGAGGAGAGAAGGGGAATTTATGGAGATAAAAAGCGGCTCTGCAGCTAGTAAAATTAATGCCCAGCAGTCACACAGTACACTGTCATGGCTTTAAAATAAACAGACATAACACTGCTGGAGAGAGTCAGTTGGCCCACTCTAATCCACTGGTATGGAGAGAAAGGAAGAGGATGGGAAAAGCAGTCCAGCTCAATCATTCCCAGAAGAGGCCATGGAGTTACTCACTCACACACATACCGGTCACTCACACACTTACGGCATGCATGTGCAGTGCGCACATGCACACAAGCACGCATGCACGCACACACAGTGTATACGGATTCCACACTCTACTTCTCTGCTTTGATACACTTGTGCATCTCCTCCATTCACAGTATCCAAATGAACTGAGGAGACTCTTTCAGTAACAGAATATGTCCAACAGAGTACTCTCTCTGACTAATAAGTGACAAGCAATTGACTAAAATTGATAATGTTATCTACGTAATCCCCAAATGTAATTATTTATCATGAGGGCAATAAACAATAACTAGTAATGCTGCATACTCCAAGAAAGGTTAACTTCTCAGCTTTCAGTTAAAACTAATTATACATTGCTGTGGTGTAGTCACTTTTAAGGACACAAGCTCAAGTACACAGTACAAAAACGATCAAAATATAAAATATGAAATCATTTATGTCTTTTTTTTTGTGATTAAGATTTTGTCTAATCGCTGCAAATCCCCAACGGGCTTGGGAGAGGCGAATGTCGAGTCATGCGTCCTCTGAAACTCCCTTAACCCGGAAGCCAGCTGCATCAATGTGTCAGAGGAAACATCATTTAACTGATGACCGTAGTCAGCCTTCAGGTGCCCGGCCCGCCACAAGGAGCCAAGTAAAGCTCCCCTGCCAAACCCTCCCCTAACCTGGATAACACTGGGCCAATGGTGCACCGCCCTATGGGACTCCCCGTCACGGGCGGTTGTGACATAGCAACAGTAGTCAAATCAAATCAAATCAAATTTTATTTGTCACATACACATGGTTAGCAGATGTTAATGCGAGTGTAGCGAAATGCTTGTGCTTCTAGTTCCGACAATGCAGTAATAACCAACAAGTAATCTAGCTAACAATTCCAAAACTACTACCTTATAGACACAAGTGTAAGGGGATAAAGAATATGTACATAAAGATATATGAATGAGTGATGGTACAGAGCGGCATAGGCAAGATACAGTAGATGGTATTGAGTGCAGTATATACATATGAGATGAGTATGTAAACAAAGTGGCATAGTTAAAGTGGCTAGTGATACATGTATTACATAAAGATGCAGTAGATGATATAGAGTACAGTATATACGTATACATATGAGATGAATAATGTAGGGTATGTAAACATTATATTAGGTAGCATTGTTTAAAGTGGCTAGTGATATATTTTACATCATTTCCCATCAATTCCCATTATTAAAGTGGCTGGAGTTGAGTCAGTGTGTTGGCAGCAGCCACTCAATATTAGTGGTGGCTGTTTAACAGTCTGATGGCCTTGAGATAGAAGCTGTTTTTCAGTCTCTCGGTCCCAGCTTTGATGCACCTGTAGTGACGCCGCAACACTGTGATGCGCCTTAGACTGCTGCACCACTCGGGAGGCCGCATGATGTATTTCCTATTCAACAAAACTGGATGAATAAAGCCTGAAATGACTTATATTTGTCTAAATATAATATAATCAATTTATAAAATTACACGATAAGATTTCACCTTCCTTATAACTGTAAAATACATATTTGTATAATTAGTGTTAGAGGAAATGTGCATATTTTCTAAAGGTCTCAAATGATCAAAATGTCTGCCCTCATCGCTGTGAATGTCTCGCAGATCTCTAGCTTGGCTTCCTGAACTCGTTAAGAACTTGCCTTTCACGTCGTATTAATATTGTCTGTCTATGACAAACAGAAAAAGGGTTTTGTTTAAAATCTATTGATTTAGATTACCGGCTATAAATCAATCTCTGCATGTGATACAGCGAAGAAACCACTCTCTCCTGCTGCATTACCATGTAAGGATTCTAGGCATATACGTTGTTAGTGGCTGTGATGTAGGGTTCAGCCAGGAGTTAATGGACAGTCAGAAGAGCGAATGAAATGGTAGGAGGGACATCCTCCTACCATCACACAGGCAGAAGCGACGTACTCACGTGCCGTGAGAATCAGGGCTACTGCTCAATGCAAGCCATTTCGATATATGGTGTCCACATGTCGATTTATAAGCGTAAATGTCGGTCGGAACCGGTACCAGAACAACGCAGGTCCCCAAAATAGGGGACTGAGAGGCTTTAATGGTACAGCTGATCCAATGCAGTATGGACAAGGTTAAGTGTAGAGATGTTGTCTGGACCAGTGGACTTACTTTGGTGGGGCCTGCAGGATCTGCTCCAGTCTGAATCATGACCCCCGGCTGACATCAGAGACACGAGCAGCACACACAGCCTTCTACCTGAGAGAGAGAGAGAGAGAGAGAGAGAGAGAGAGAGAGAGAGAGAGAGAGAGAGAGAGAGAGAGAGAGAGAGTGAGAAAGAGATGGGGATATTGCCATTCAATATCAATAATATTGAGAAATCATTACTAATATATGTCTGTGTGTACTGTATTACTGTGTATTATAGGGACTGTTCTAATCATTTTGGTAATGACCTGTGTCCCCTAGCCACTGGGGGACACCCATCGGTTAACAAGGGCGTCTAGCCTTGGCAGGACCCACATAGACGACACAATGCTGACACCGTGGATGAGCACTAACCGCGCCATGGGGAAACGACTCTAGACAGAGACCTCCATTTAGCGTGACGGGGCAATCCCCCCAGTTCCATAAATCATAAATAAACAGCTTGTGCAGTCACGGCCGACTGTCGCTGTGAATGTCAGGCACATAAAAGCTCCATTGGGTCATAATATGTGGCCCATTAGGGTTAACCAGTGGGGCTGGAGAGGTAGGCACGTCTCCCACTCGCCCTGGGCTCTGCTCGCCTCTCTTCCGTCCCACCAGCCACATCTGGGAGCCATCAGGGCACAGACAGCAAGCGGCCCCCCGGCCACTGGGAGCTAAGCCGGCTGTAATTACTTACGCATGATTACGCATGTTAATCATAGGCTGGGCCCAGACGCCACCGCCGCACTTGTTTATTATTTATACTTCGTTAAGCAACGGGACGCTCTGATTATCCCGTGTCATTGCTTCATTATCATTGTCATGGAGAGGAGGGGAGTGTGCGGAGGGGTGGGGCGAGGGGAGAGTGTGTGTGTGTGTGTGTGTGTGTGGAGGGGTGTGGTGTGTGTGAGGTGTGTGTGTGTGTGTGTGTGTGTGTGTGTGTGTGTGTGTGTGTGTGTGTGTGTGTGTGTGTGTGGGAGAAGGAGGCATGCAGTCTAAGCAGCTCTTGAACAGCCCACACTAACCACAATGGGCCGTATGTAGAGGCCACTGACCTCCAACAATTACACTCCATATTATTTATAGAAAAAAACATCTTGCCCAAAGAGTGTCTGCTTCCTTTTTCTTTCTCTGAGGGACACTGGTATGCAGCAGGTACCAGTGAAGCGTGGATTCAAGTTAGGCCTTGCTAAGGTGATGGCCAACAGGCCAGGTGACGTCATACCCTGAGGATGTCATAATGGGTGCCCTTTTGGCCCAACATAGTGGCCTCCCACTCACTCTGTCGCCCTACTGCCTGCAGTACTCTGATACCCTGTGGGGAACCAAAGGCAACCAGGAGGGCCAATTTATCATCACACACATACATGCCAGAGCACACACACTTATCATAACAGCACACACAGAGCAGGGAGTCACGACACACAGAGAACACAGAGAACATCCCAACATATTCCAGAACACCCATGGAGGCCAGCCACCACAGCAAACGGAGCACACATGCACACACACACAAAATATACCAGGGAAAGGTACTCCTGAAACCTAAATAAAGCAAGAAAAAGATACCACAGAATAATAACTCTTTTGCAATATGCCACATTCATAATTGGTTGGTGTTGGCCTATAAGAAACATGATATTGGAATCTGCCAATAATCTTTCATTGCCAGTTAGACATAGTGTTAGTCACTCAGTCACTTAGATATCACATTCAAAAACTGCAAACATTTCTCTCCACCACATGAAATTAGTTATAAAATTGCTAAATCTACTCTCCGCCCCATTGCAAAAATGTGTAGAATTGCAGGAAATTAACTTTCTCACCGCTGCCAAGATGGATGGCGCTAAAATGTTTTGCTCACAAGCTGGGGGGAGGCACTCCAAAAAATTTCACGTAGGGACCCCAAAAGGATATGAATGTGGGTACGCAGACCCGCGAGTCACTGCCGGCCCTCATGATGAATTCAGATTTTATTTTGGCCCCCAACCCCATCAAAGTTGCCCATCCCTGGTGTAGAGTGAGTGACAGGCATACCCAGCCAGGGATAGAGTTATGCTGCTGCTGCTGCAGCCAGTGGCATGTCATTTCAGCCAGAGCACTTATAATTATGCCCTGTTTTCTTTAAGAGAAATAAAACTTTCCAGAGAGTAAAAATGCTCCAGGCAAGGAAAAGAGTGGCGAGTGACATCACAGCCAAGTAATTCATTTTAAAGTGGCTCAGATTAAGATTGAGATTAAGCACTAAATTGAAAAGGTATGGCGGTAAGAAAAAATTAACAAGAGCACACTTTGGACTCTATTTTAACAAGCTTAATGCAATGGTAAATCTAAGCTCTGGCGGTAGCGCTATAGGTCCGGGGGGGGGTGTCGCAAATGTTTTTGCTATTTTCACAGCCGTTATTATGAGCGCAATGGCTTGCGGTGGCGTGAAAGGGCTGGGTTTTGATGAATAAACAAGTTGTAGGCGTGACGAGGGCTTGGCCATTCACTGGCCAATCAAGACGTTCCATGGCTTAATACTGCATGTGTTTGTCTCAAATTCTGTAGGTTAATGACTGTCTTTGCATTGTCATCAATTACAATTACGAAATATTCTCATTGTAGTCTATTGTGAATTGATACTACAGTTTATTAAATAGCATAAACTGCAGTAACAAGTGATAGCAACATCCATTGTTTGTTTTAATATGTTTGGAATGTTGACAGCCAACATTGTTGTAATTGGCTTCAACGTGTATAGTCCTTTACGCATCGTACTTCTCCTCAAATAAAACATACTAGGCTTCCGTATATTGTATTGTACAGTGCATTCGAAAATCATTCAGACCCGTTGACTTTTTACACATTTTGTTACGTTACAGTCTTATTCTAAAATGTATTAAATAGTTTTTTCCCCCTCATCAATCTACACACAATAACCCCATAACGACAAAGCAAAAACTGTTTTTTAGAAATGTTTGCACATTTATTAATAATAAAAAACTGAAATATAACATTTGCATAAGTATTCAGACCCTTTACTCAGTACTTTGTTGAAGTAACTTTGGCAGCAGTTAAAGCCTTCGAGTCTTCTTGGGTATGACGCTACAAGCTTGGCACACCTATATTAGGGGAGTTTCTCCCATTATTTTCTGCAGATCCTCTCAAGCTCTGTCAGGTTGTATGGGGAGCGTTGCTGCACAGCTATTTTCAGGTCTCTCCAGAGATGTTCGATCTGGTTCAAGTCCGGGCTCTGGCTGGACCACTCAAGGACGGTGAACCTTTGCCCCAGCCTGAGGTCCTGAGCACTCTGAAGTAGGTTTTCATCAAGAATCTCTCTGTACTTTGCTCCATTCATCTTTTCCTCTATCCTGACTAGTTTCCCAGTCCCTGCCGCTGAAAAACATCCCCACGGCATTATGCTGCAACCACCATGCTTCTCCAGACGTGACGCATGGCACTCAGGCCAAAGAGTTCAATCTTGGTTTCATCAGACCAGAGAATCTTGTTTCTCATGGTCTGAAAGTCCTATTGGTGCCTTTTGGCAAACTCCAAGCGGGCTGTCATGCCTTCTACTGAGGAGTGGCTTCCGTCTGGCCACTCTACCATAAAGGCCTGATTGGTGGAGTGCTGCAGAGATGGTTGTCCTTCTGGAAGGTTCTCCCATCTCCACAGTGGAACTCTAGAGCGCTGTCCGAGTGATCATTGGGTTCTTGGTCACCTCCCTGACCAAGGCCCTTTTCCCCCGAGCGGCCAGCTCTTGGAAGAGTCTTGGTGGTCGCAAACCTCTTCCATTTAAGAATGATGGAGGCCACTGTGTTCTTGGGGACCTTCAATGCTGCAGAAATGTTTTGGCACCCTTCCCCAGATCTGTGCTTCGACCCAATCCTGTCTCTGAGCTCTATAGACAATTCCTTCGACCTCATGGCTTGGTTTTTGCTCTAACATGCACTGTCAACTGTAGGACCTTATATAGACAGTTGATGATTTATGGAAACAGGGTGCACCTGAGCTAAATTTAGTCTCAGCAAAGGGTCTGAATACTTATATAAATAAGGTATTTCTGTTTTTGTTTTTTTATAAATATGAAAAAGTTTCTAAAAACCTGTTCTGACTTTGTCATTATGGGGTATTGTGTATAGATTGACGAGGAAAATATTTTATTTAATCCATTTGACCTGTAACAACAAAATATGGAAAAACTGAAGGGGTCTGAATACACTGTATGTATGAGGCATGTTCTCAGCACATGGTGTGGTTTTTAGGCACATCCAAAATAATAACAGGATCTGGTTAAAATAATGTAATAGCCTACATAGTTATAGAGGGATGTTTGCTTACTGTTTTGCTGCAGCCAAACTTGAACTTTCAATAAAGCTTTGATGAGTAAGATATATTTTGAAGCCGTCTCATGAGCCAAACCCTTTATCGATTGTCTTAACTACTTGGCTAATGTATTGGGAATGACCAAAAAACAGCCCTCATTGAGAGGAGGCTACGCTTGGTTTTTAGGAAGATTAAATAAATAAATAAATAAATATATATATATGCGCACACACACAAATGGAGTCCCACTGGGCACAGACGTCAATTCAATGTCTATTCCACGTTGGTTCAATGAAAGTTCATGGAAACAACATTGATTCAACCAGTGTTTGTCACATCATATTTTGAATAGCTGTGGTGCTGCTGATGACAGTGTGTGTTGTAAATGTAAACTCAGAACCAGCCTGTTACATTAACAACCAAAGCCAATGGGCATTGTGTGCTGCTCATACTGACATCATTGGCCCCAGTCAATCTCAGTGGTGCCATCATTAGGTTACAGAGACCACAAACTCCACCATTTAATGTCACATTAGTTGGAAAACAACAAAATGTGCCCGATCACCTCTCCCAGACTCCCACGTAACCTATCTTTAGCTATTTAAAAAAACATTTAAAGGCATTTAGCGAGTCCTACTTAGAGGAAGCCACCCACATTCACATAAAATGCAATTTGCACAGCCCTCTTTATTATTTATACGTCCTTTAAAAGAAAGGAAAAAAGCACACTGGCATGGATCAGCATTTTCAGTCATCTGTATCTCATTCATATTTGATCTAATTTTATTTCTCTAAAATTGCCCCATGATCTCAGTGTGGGGCTGTGCTGCATGGCTGACTGATGGTGTTGTTTTACAGTGACACACACAAGATAATTAATTTAGAAAAAACACTGGTAGATCTTGGAGAGTGTATTGGGAAGTTGTAGGGTGAACTACTATGTATTTGTGGGGTGAACTGTGTCTTTGATAGAGTAGTCAGCATACGCAAGTTCCAGCCTTGCTCTAATAGTCCTTAAAGAATTACACTACTTAGCATACAGAACTTTCAGTAAATTAGGCACATTTGGTTGTGGAGAAAGGTTGGCCTGCACACACACTGACGCAGACAGACACAGACACAGAGACACACACAGGCACACTTTGGTCTCGTGATGCTACTATGATATTCTTTAGAAAGATACAGTATATTATACAGTATATTATGCCTGTTGATATCTGTCTGCAGAAGTCCATGTTACTCTATCTATCTCACTTTCCTCAAGCTATGTTCTGTCTCCACTTTTATGCTTAGAATAGCACATGCTATAGCACAAGAGGAACACCTACTGTATATATATGCGAATGATGTTCACTGACTACCGTTCACCATTCAACACTATTGTTGATCCTGGACTTCCTGATGGGCAAACCACAGGCTGTGAGGATTGGCAACAACACCTCCTCCACATTGGTGATTCTCCCAAACTTGGTATTACTCTTGGTAAATTTTGAAAAGACAAAGGCAATTTATTTTTATTTTGTTATGGATAAAATACCATCTCAAATTATTGACCATGTTAAATTATCTTAACTGTTCAGATTTCCAAGATTGTGCACAGAACAATCTCATTACCGTAAACACTTGTAGAGTTTGAAAAAACCCATAGCAAGGTTAATACAATATTTCATTAAAAAATATGAAATTGAGGTATTAAGTATATTTTCATTTAAATCAGTTATCTCATTACTGTAACGCGTGGCATGTTCATAACCTGTTTTTTTTATATTTATTTATGTTAATTAATATAAAAAGTACACAAATGACCCATTTTATGCACAGCTTAAATATTTTTAATTGTATCATATTATTCAAGGAATATTTTATCATTGATGACACATTTCAGTAATGAGATCCATGTTACGGTAGAGACCGCATTATGGTAATGATCAAATGAGCAAACGGTACTTCATCAAAAGCAAAAAATATCATTTTTAACCATATTAACTAATTCCCCACCGCCACCCAGCACAGCTACCTGCCGCCCCAAATCAGCATGCTGTTTGTGCAACTGCATTTTCTGAATCAGATAGCCTATTCTAAAATGTTTGCTTAAATGCTATTCGAATGTGATTAAACACCGACCAACACTTTAGTTCCTACGCTGTCATAACACCTAATTGGCTTTTGAATTTGTTGTCATGCCAAATAACACCAACCATAGCATTAGAATAATCCTTCTATTTCTATGATTCCAACAGTTCATCCAAGTGTTTTGATCTATATTGCAAGTCAAATAATAATCTTTGGTATAAAAATCGCAAGTAGATTATTTACCCATATTGTGCAGCCATACTAACAACCTGTTAACTTTACTAGTATATGCAAACATTTGTTGGCACAGAAAGAAAGGAAAATGTATATCTTCTTCAGGGGAAGTGCTTAAAAAGTAAGTAGGATTCACATAGGCCTAATGTAGACTACATCTCAATCAATTTAAAAATCTAATATTATGTTGTGCTCCTAACTTTTCTACCAATGAAAACCACTGTTACCAATGAAAATGTGTAATTTAGAGCCCTGGTTACAACACAGGTATATAAAAGCAATGTAATGTGCATTGTTACCAAACCTTTCTGTAAGGGCGGCAGGTAGCTTAGTGGTTTGAGCGTTGGGCCAGTAACTGAAAGGTTGCTAGATCGAATCCCTGAGCTGACAGGGTAAAAATCTGTCGTTCTGCCCCTGAACATGGCAGTTAACCCACTGTTCCTAGGATGTCATTGTAAGTAAGAATTTGTTCTTAACTGACTTGCCAAGTTAAATAAAGGTCTCAATAACACTCTTGTCTGCAATTTTCCTCTCTTTCCTTTCTTCTGTACTCCTCAAGCAGCTCTGGATTTCTGTACAGTTGCTCTCAATGCTTTTGATGCAGCCCTCTTCTTTCCTTATCTGCCAATCTTAATAACACCAAGTTTAGATTAATCCAATTGTTCTGTTTATTAGACTACCTCCTTATTACACAATCCCTAAAGTGGCATTACACTCAAATGTTATGTTTGTTAGATCTTTCATACCTCAAAAGTAGTCTTATGGGCATAGGTCACCCGAATTACAAAATTACATTGGTACAGTACATTGGTTTCCTTACCCTGTAAGCAGTCGATGGACAAGGTAAGACAGCAATCCATGCTTGGTTTTCTTTTAGCATTTAAAGCACAAAACAAATGCAAGTGGATATCCCCGATATAAGCATTTCAACATTCCATCTCCAAATCATCCCAAAGTGTCAAAAATGTATTGCATAGCTCCTTTAAGATGATTTGTAAATGAAATGAGAAAAATATTCACTTACATTGGTTTCGTGCTATAAATGCTAAAAGGTTGGAGACAGCGACAAGCTAAAGAAAACCCAAGCATGAATTGCTGTCTTAACTCATTCATGGACTGTGTACAGGGTAAGGAAGCCAATATGTATTTTCTTAATTTGTGGGAACTACCCCTTTAAGTCCACATCTCAGGCCATTCATTGTGTAGATAAACATGTGCAAAAAAAATACAAATAAATGAAAACGATAAGCACCGAATAAGATCTGGAAATGATATGGTGTTCATCTTTTCCTGTTGGTGTTGAGGCATACAGCTGGCTCTACACAATCAATGGCATGGGGTGTGTATTTATCTTGTGAAAAGCATGATCTGGCACACACCCTAAAAGTTAGTACAGGTGCTGACTAACAGCGAGTAAGCTGTAGGTTATCAAAAATAAAAAGAGTCGCACACTCTATATGCAGTATAACTCCCAGTAATCTAGTGTGTAAACCACCAAAGGTTCGGCATCATCTTGTATTCATCTTGACAATTAATCTTTGAATTGTTTTGTGTAATGCCCCTTTAACACAGTTTATATCAATGTTTCTAGTGTAAAAGTAGTGTAATGTCAAGAAGAGTCCACTATGCATGCCAACAATTAAAACATCATGCTTTATGCCTCAACCTCTAGTGATTCATAATTTTTTGGGGGGACATTAGCTGTTGATGAAGCAGCAGCTATTCTTCCTGAGCGCCACACAAAACATGGAACATAACAAAATACAGCACACTAATGGACAGGATCTGCAACACAAACCTAAACTAAGAACACTACGATTAAAGAACAATACAAATATTTTTAACATTTATAAGAAAGAGAATAGAAAGAAGAGGAAAGAAATTAATAATACTATGAATAATGTGTGAGTCTGTGTAGAGTATGTGTGTCAGTGTGTACGGGTGTGTGTGTGTTTATTTTATTTTATTTCACCTTTATTTAACCAGGTAGGCCAGTTGAGAACATGTTCTCATTTACAACTGCGACCTGTCCAAAATAAAGCAAAGCAGTGCGACACAAACAACACCGAGTTACACATGGAATAAACAAACGTACAGTCAGTAACACAATATAAAAGTCTATATACAGTGTGTGCAAATGAAGTAAGACTAGGGAGGTAAGGCAATAAATAGGCCATAGTGGCGAAACAATTACAACTCAGCAATTAAACACTGGAGTGATAGATGAGCAGAAGACGAATGTGCAAGTAGAGATATTGGGGTGCAAAGGAACAAAAAAATAAATAACAATATGGGGATGAGGTAGTTGGGTGGGCTATTTACAGATGGCTATGTACAGGTGCAATGATCTGTATGCTGCTCTGACAGCTGATGCTTAAAGTTAGTGAGGGAAATATGAGTCTCCAGATTCAGTGATATTTGCAATTTGTTCCAGTCATTGGCAGCAGAGAACTGGAAGGAAAGGCAGCCAAAGAGGAGTTGGCTTTGGGGGTGACCAGTGAGATATACAGTGCCTTGCGAAAGTATTCGGCCCCCTTGAACTTTGCGACCTTTTGCCACATTTCAGGCTTCAAACATAAAGATATAAAACTGTATTTTTTTGTGAAGAATCAAGTGGGACACAATCATGAAGTGGAACGACATTTATTGGATATTTCAAACTTTTTTAACAAATCAAAAACTGAAAAATTGGGCGTGCAAAATGATTCAGCCTCCTTAAGTTAATACTTTGTAGCGCCACCTTTTGCTGCGATTACAGCTGTAAGTCGCTTGGGGTATGTCTCTATCAGTTTTGCACATCGAGAGACTGAAATTTTTTCACATTCCTCCTTGCGAAACAGCTCGAGCTCAGTGAGGTTGGATGGAGAGCATTTGTGAACAGCAGTTTTCAGTTCTTTCCACAGATTCTCGATTGGATTCAGGTCTGGACTTTGACTTGGCCATTCTAACACCTGGATATGTTTATTTTTGAACCATTCCATTGTAGATTTTGCTTTATGTTTTGGATCATTGTCTTGTTGAAAGACAAATCTCCGTCCCAGTCTCAGGTCTTTTGCAGACTCCATCAGGTATTCTTCCAGAATGGTCCTGTATTTGGCTCCATCCATCTTCCCATCAATTTTAACCATCTTCCCTGTCCCTGCTGAAGAAAAGCAGGCCCAAACCATGATGCTGCCACCACCATGTTTGACAGTGGGGATTGGTGTGTTCAGGGTGATGAGCTGTGTTGCTTTTACGCCAAACATAACGTTTTGCATTGTTGCCAAAAAGTTCCATTTTGGTTTCATCTGACCAGAGCACCTTCTTCCACATGTTTGGTGTGTCTCCCAGGTGGCTTGTGGCAAACATTAAACAACACTTTTTATGGATATCTTTAAGAAATGGCTTTCTTCTTGCCACTCTTCCATAAAGGCCAGATTTGTGCAATATTTTTATTTATTTTTTTATTGCACCTTTATTTAACCAGGTAGGCAAGTTGAGAACAAGTTCTCATTTACAATTGCGACCTGGCCAAGATAAAGCAAAGCAGTTCGACAGATACAACGACACAGAGTTACACATGGAGTAAAACAAACATACAGTCAATAATACAGTATAAACAAGTCTATATACAATGTGAGCAAATGAGGTGAGAAGGGAGGTAAAGGCAAAAAAGGCCATGGTGGCAAAGTAAATACAATATAGCAAGTAAAACAATGGAATAGTTTTGCAATGGAAGAATGTGCAAAGTAGAAATAAAAATAATGGGGTGCAAAGGAGCAAAATAAATAAATAAATAAAAATTAAATACAGTTGGGAAAGAGGTAGTTGTTTGGGCTAAATTATAGGTGGGCTATGTACAGGTGCAGTAATCTGTGAGCTGCTCTGACAGTTGGTGCTTAAAGCTAGTGAGGGAGATAAGTGTTTCCAGTTTCAGAGATTTTTGTAGTTCGTTCCAGTCATTGGCAGCAGAGAACTGGAAGGAGAGGCGGCCAAAGAAAGAATTGGTTTTGGGGGTGAGTAGAGAGATATACCTGCTGGAGCGTGTGCTACAGGTGGGAGATGCTATGGTGACCAGCGAGCTGAGATAAGGGGGACTTTACCTAGCAGGGTCTTGTAGATGACATGGAGCCAGTGGGTTTGGCGACGAGTATGAAGCGAGGGCCAGCCAACGAGAGCGTACAGGTCGCAATGGTGGGTAGTATATGGGGCTTTGGTGACAAAACGGATTGCACTGTGATAGACTGCATCCAATTTGTTGAGTAGGGTATTGGAGGCTATTTTGTAAATGACATCGCCAAAGTCAAGGATTGGTAGGATGGTCAGTTTTACAAGGGTATGTTTGGCAGCATGAGTGAAGGATGCTTTGTTGCGAAATAGGAAGCCAATTCTAGATTTAACTTTGGATTGGAGATGTTTGATATGGGTCTGGAAGGAGAGTTTACAGTCTAACCAGACACCTAAGTATTTGTAGTTGTCCACGTATTCTTAGTCAGAGCCGTCCAGAGTAGTGATGTTGGACAGGCGGGTAGGTGCAGGTAGCGATCGGTTGAAGAGCATGCATTTAGTTTTACTTGTATTTAAGAGCAATTGGAGGCCACAGAAGGAGAGTTGTATGGCATTGAAGCTTGCCTGGAGGTTAGTTAACACAGTGTCCAAAGAAGGGCCAGTAGTATACAGAATGGTGTCGTCTGCGTAGAGGTGGATCAGAGAATCCCCAGCAGCAAGAACGACATCATTGATGTATACATAGAAAAGAGTCGGCCCGAGAATTGAACCCTGTGGCACCCCCATAGAGACTGCCAGAGGTCCGGACAACAGGCCCTCCGATTTGACCCACTGAACTCTCAGTCATTTGAGGCAGTCATTTGAGAAACAAAGGCTGTTGAGTCTGTGTTGAGTCTGTGTGTGTGTGTGTGTGTGTGTGTGTGTGTGTGTGTGTGTGTGTCTTCACAGCCTGCATTGTTCCATGAGGTTATGTTTTATCTGTTTTTTTTTACTGATTGTATTGCTTGCCTGAGTTACCTGAGATGGAAGAGATGTCCATGTACTCATTGCTTTATACAGTACTCTGCATCTCCCAGCCTCCCAGCCTCTGACTGGACTTGATTGCGTGTCTTGTGGGTATGTGTAGGTTTTGAACTGTGTGTTAACTGGCTGAACAGACAACTTCAACATCAATACTTCTTACAAAGACAAGCATTGATGCAATCAATCTCTCCTCCACTTTGACCTAGGAGAGATTAACCTGCATGTTATTGACATTGGCCCTCTATGTACATTTGTGGGCCAGACGTGCTTCTCTGTTCTGGGCCAGATGCAGCTTTTCTAGATCCTTTTTTTGCCGCACCTGACCATACAACTGTGCAATGGTCAAGATGCAACAAAACCAAAGCTTGCAGGACTTGTTTGGTTGCATGTAAGGTTAAAAAAGCAGAGCATCTATTTATCACATACAAACCTATCCCCATCTTTAATACAATAGAATAAATATGTTTTGACCATGACTGTTTACAATCTAATATATCATCAAGAAGTTTAGTCTTTACCATTAATTTTGGATTGCATACAGCTGAATCTACATTTTACATTTACATTTGAGTGATTTAGCAGATGCTCTTATCCAGAGCGACTTACAGTTAGTGAATTCATCTTAAGAGCTAGGTTGGACAACCACATATCACAGGCGTAGAAAGTAGGGGTGGGTGGGCCAAGAGACCTGAGGTGGCATTGGGGGGTAGGGTTTGATCATAACCTGAAGGTAGGGAGGGGCTGTTCCTCTTGCTGTTCCGTGGGTAAGCACCATGGTCATGTAGTGGATGCGAGCTTAGACTAGAAGCCAGTGGAGTGTGCGGAGCGGAGTGACATAAGAGAACTTGGGAAGGTTGAAAACTAGGCGGGTTGTAGCATTCTGGATAAGTTGCAGGGGTTTGATGGCACAAGCGGGGAGCCCAACCAACAGCGAGTTGCAGTAGTCCGACGGGAGAGGACAAGTGCCTAGATTAGGACCCTGCGGCGCTTCCTGTGTGAGGTAGGGTTGTACTCGACGGATGTTGTAGAGCATGAACCTGCAGGAGCGGGTCACTGCTTTGATGTTTACAGAGAACGACAGGGTGTTGTACAAGGTTACACCAAGGTTCTTTGCATTCTGGGAGGGCGACACTGTGGAGTTGTCAACCATGATGGAGAGGACTTTGAGCGGGCAGGCCTTCCCTGGGAGGAAGAGCAGTTCTGTCTTGTCGAGGTTGAGCTTGAGCTTGAGGTGGTGGGCCAACATCCAAGTTGAGATTTCAGCCAGGCACGCAGAGATGCGTGTCGCCACCGGGGTGTCAGAAGGGGGAAAGAGAAAAGTAGTTGAGTGTCATCCGCATAGCAATGATAACCCTACCCCCCAATGCCAGAGACCATGTGAGGATATGATGGAGCCAAGTGACTTGGTGTATAGAAAGAAGGTCCTAGAACTGAGCCCTGGGGGAAACCAGTAGTGAGAGTACATGGTGCAGACACAGATCCTCTCCACATCACCTGTTAGGAGCAGCCTGCCAGGTAGGATGCAATCCAAGAGTGTGCAGCGCCTGAGATGTCCAGCCCTGAGAGGGTGGAGAGGAGGATCTGATGATTCACAGTGTCGAAGGCAGTGGATAGATCTAGGAGGATGAGAACAGAGGAGAGAGAGTGTCAGCTTTGGCAGTGGGGAGAGCCTCCGTGACACAGAGAAGAGCAGTCTCAGTTGAGTGACCCGTCTTAAAGCCTGACTGGTTAGGGTCAAGAAGATCGTACCGAGAGAGATAACGAGATAGTTCATCAGAGACAGCAAGCTTAAGTGTTTTAGAAAGAAAAGAAAGAAGAGATACAGGTCTGTAGTTTTTGACGTCAGATGAGTCGAGTATTGGTTTCTTTAGTAGGGAAGCAACTCGGCCATTTTGAAGTCAGAGGGGACATAGCCAATTGTCAGGGATGAGTCGATGAGGGAAGTAAGGAATGGGAGAATGTCTCCAGAGATGGTCTGGAGAAGGGAGGAGGGAAAGGGGTCGAGTGGGCAGGTTGTGGGGCGGCCGACCTCACTAGTCACCTGGAGGCGTAGGGTAGTTCTGTGTGAATGAGACTAGTGGACTCAATAGGCTGAGTGAATGAGTAGCAAAACAGATGGTCTAGGATAGGGACATTTGTTAACAGAAGACCACTTTGAGTTCTGACAACAACATACAACTTTAGATTTTAAGTGTAATGTGCCTTTTAAAAGTCTCTAAATTATAAATGATAACTCAGTGTTTCCCCCAGATTTTTTTTTAGCAGTGGTGAAATGCGAAAGTGTCGTGAAAGGGGCAGGGTTGGTAAAAACATATATATTCAGGTTTTTTCTAGCAAAATCACACTTTTCAAATAGTCAAACAAAAGGAAGGCATGTGCTAACAATGCTTAAATCACACCAGGAGACAATGTTTTAGGTCTGGGAAAAATCAACAATAAAGAAAATGGTGTAGTTACCCTTTAATAAAATTGTGCATGCACCTAGAACTGCTGTTTGGTTAGCGTGTATCTGTTGCACACATAATGAGAAACAGTCATGAGAAATGGGCATTACGGTAATGAGAAGTCCTTCGCAAATTTTGCTAACAATGGCAGAAGCAATTATGACTCAGCAACAAAAAAAATGACATCATCAACTCATACTCTTTCTAATCTATTATACTGTAAATTGTTAAATAAATAACTTTGCTCAAACATCAAGTATTACACAGTTATGGTAATGACAATATAAAATGGGTAAATGGGGTGTACGAGAGCAATTATCAAATGTAAATTGTAGACATATTTGATCTTCTCTTCTTGGAAATGCATTATGGGTCGAAAAAAATGTATAACAAAAAAACACTGTACTTGTACAGGAACTTGAAGAAATTCTACAGTAATGAGAACCATGGCTTGGACACATGTTTTGTTTCTAAAATATGACTAGTTTGTAATGTGAATATCCAGAAATGATAACTGTCTTTGAATATGTACTGTACCACTTAAAACAATATTTAATTGGTTTTAATTAAATATGTTAGTTATTTTTATAAATTAAATGCATGTGAAGTCCTACAAAATTGACCTGGACGCATTACAGTAATGAGATTTTGAGAAAACATTTTATTTAAAAAACACTAAAATAAGATTTAAGCCCAAAACAAGTTAAAGAGCCAGAAATCAAATATAGTGAGCCTTAATATGATAGTAAATTGTTTACTCTTTTTAGAGACTATATAGCTGAATTCATCACAAACATGGTTTCAGTTGGTTTCATGAGAATCACCCACACTGACTTAAAAAAGGGGCCCACTGGGGTTGTGTCCTCAGTCCTCTGCTGTACTCCCTGTTCACCTATGACTGCCTGGCTTTGCACGACACCAACTCGATCATCAACATTGCTGACAACACCACAGTTGTAGGCCTGATAACCAACAACAACGAGTCAGTCTGTAATGGAGGTAAGTAAACTGACATTGTGCTGCCATGACAACAACCTTTCCCTCTACGTCAGCAAAACAAAGGAGTTGACTGTTCACTTCAGCAAGCAGAGGAGGGAACGCCCCGATCCACATTAACATTTGAGGGATCCACATCAATGTTATTTTCTCCCATCCAGGACATCTACTTGAAACGGTGCCTAAAGAAATCCCACAGCATCATGAAGGACCACACACACCCCAGCCATGATCTGTTCACTCCCTTACCGTCGGGCAGATGGTATCGGAGCATGAGGTCTAATAGAAACAGTCTCTGAGCCTGCTTGTATCTACAAGCCATCAGACTAACACTTGAACTGGACTGACCTCCTGCACTGAATCACCACACCTTAGCACACATGCCCTTTCCTGATGCATGTGTAAATATTGTACTATAAATGATGCCTTCCTGTATTATACTGATGCTAAAATATTTATTCAATTCTACTGATCCATTTACTTTGTTTGTATTCCTCTCTTTTATTATTTCTTATTGTTGTTATTTCTTATTGTTGAATTGTTGAGAAGGAACATGCAAGGAAGCATTTCGTTGGAAGGTGTACCATGTGTAAACTGTACATACAACTAATAAAACTTACAACTTAAAACTATGCTTATCTGGTGAACACAAGATCTAAACAAATGTATAATGAGCACCAATAACTTTGGGTTATTTTGGCTTTTCACAGTGCGTCATCTCATCTGGCTGCCTGGAGTCATAAAGCATAGCATTCTAACCCCATACATGCCTGTGGCCCTCATGGTCTATAGTCCTCTCCACATATAGGCTAAAAACAGACAGGGAATCCAGCCTTCTCACTCCCTGTGAACCACTAACATTACGACAAATTTTACTTAACAAACAATCTCTTTTTTCTCTCTCAACTATAGGAAGAGGACTGCCAGGTAGAATTTGTCATGGTGGAAATGATTGATTTTGTATGCAATCTAATAAAGCTCACCATAAATCCATCCAACCATCTGGCCAGCTGGCTGGCTCTCTGTGTGTCTGTGAGTCTGTCAATCTCTGTCTGTCTGTATGTCTGGCTGGCTGTCTATCTGGCTGTCTGTTTGCCTGTCTGTCTATATACAGAAATTAAATCAATACATGGACAATCTGATCATGTGCAGAGAAGCTCTATCACTTCCCTAAGTTTAGCAGGGATGGTTGAATTTAAGCCTGGGGCAAATAAATGCATTTAAAGCTTCATGGAAAGCTGTAACAATACCATTGCTTTGACTCCACCTACGCATGCATTAGATATTTCTAGAGCAGTGCGCCAAATTATTCAGCCTTTCCAGCTAACCACAAACGTCTTTCATTTGAAATGTAACAGTGTCAGTTTTCTGAGAGGGAAAAACAAGAATACAACTTAATGACTTAATACAGCTAAAAGGGAATCAGATGTCATACGAGGAAAAGCTTGAACACTGTGACACTTTACATTGACAAATGGGCTTTGGAAAAACAAAAGTTATCTGAAGGGCTGATCACATGTAAGATCAAATCTGTGTTTATAATATAGGAGTCAAAGAGGCTTATGCAAAAAAATTAAGACAAATAAATATAGCCTACACACTAAACCACAATACAATGACTCAGTCAAATTGAAGTACATTGAGAAACATATGCATGAGCCATACTATAGTCAGTGTATATTTATTTCTATGGGACAATCAAACAAATGGTACAGCACCAATACATTGACTGACTGGATATTCTCTGACATTATCTGACATACAGTCCATTCGGAAAGTATTCAGACACCTTGCCTTTTTCCCCCTCATCAATCTACACACAATACCCCATAATGACAAAGCAAAAACAGCTTTTTAGAAATGAAAAAAACAAAACAAAACTGAAATATTACATTTACATAAGTTTTCAGACCCTTTACTCAGTACTTTGTTGAAGCACCTTTAGCAGCGATTACAGCCTTGAGTCTTCTTTGGTATGATGCTACAAGCTTGGCACACCTGTATGCAGATCCTGTAACTGGCGTGCAAAACAAACACTCAACTTTGGCGCCATATGTCAAAGTATTGTTGGCAAACGACATGCGCTCCATGACAGGGTCTGAATAATTTTCAAATGCACTGTAGCTGGTATCATTCGCCTAAATAAATGTAGTTCTCAGGTAGTAACCGGAGGACTGTTGGCAGGCGGCATGTCTTTGAACTTGCCTACCAATCTAATAGAACATGTCCAGCAAAACACTAAACACTGATGTTAGCCAACAAGGTGAATCAATCCACCAAAGAGGAGAAAGAGAATGACCTGGAGAATGACCTGTTGCTACCAGAAAAGGGCAACTAGTGAAGAACAAACACCATTGTAAATACAACTCATATTTATGTTCCCTTTTGTACTTAGCTATTTGCAAATTGTTACAACACTGTAGTCACTAATGTAGACATAATATGACATTTGAAATGTCTGTTTCTGGAACGTTTGAGGTAATATTTACTATTCACTTTTAATTGTTAATTTCACTTTTATTTATCCATTGCACTTGCTTTGGCAATGTAAACACATGCTCCTTGAATTGGAGAGAGAGAGACAGAGAGAGACAGAGAGAGAGAGAGAGAGAGAGAGAGCGCCAAGGACTGTTCACCCCAATCCATAAAAGTGGAGACAAATTGGTTAAAATTAGCAAAAACAGACATATCCCCCCCCAGTTGAAGTCGGAAGTTTACATACACTTAGGTTGGAGTCATTAAAACTCGTTTTTCAACCACTCCACAAATTCATTGTTAACAAACTATAGCTTTGGCAAGTTGGTTACTTTGTGCACGACACAAGTAATTTTTCCAACAATTGTTTACAGACAGATTATTTCACTTACAATTCACTGTATCACAATTCCAGTGGGTCAGAAGTTTACATACACTAAGTTGACTGTGCCTTTAAACAGCTTGGAAAATTCCAGAAAATGATGTCATGGCTTTATAAGCTTCTGATAGGCCAATTGACATAATTTGAGTCAATTGGAGGTGTACGTGTGGATGTATTTCAAGGCCTACCTTCAAACTCAGTGCCTCTTTGCTTGACATCATGGGAAAATTTTTAAAAATCAGCCAAGTTCCCAGAAAAAATTGTAGACCTTCACAAGTCTGGTTCATCCTTGAGAGCAATTTCCAAACGCCTGAAGGTACCACGTTCATCTGTACAAACAACACTACGCAAGTATAAACACCATGGGACCACGCAGCCATCATGCCACTCAGAAAGGAGACGCGTTCTGTCTCCAAGAGATTAACGTACTTTGGTACGAAAAGCGCAAATTAATCCCAGAACAAAAGCAAAGGACCTTGTGACGATGCTGGAGGAAACAGGTACAAAAGTACCTATATCCACAGTAAAACGAGTCCTATATTGACATAACCTGAAAGGCCGCTCAGCAAGGAAAAAGCCACTGCTCCAAAACTGTGATTTAAAAAGCCTGACTACAGTTTGCAACTGCACATGGGGACAAAGATCGTACTATTTGGAGAAATGTCCTCTGCTCTGATGAAACAAAAATAGAACTGTTTGGTCATAATGACCATCGTTATGTTCGGAGGAAAATGGGGGAAGCTTGCAAGCCGAAGAACACCATCCCAAAAGTGAAGCACAGGGGTGGCAGCATCATGTTGTGGGGGTGCTTTGCTGCAGGAGGGACTGATGCACTTCACAAATTATATGGCATCATGAGAAGGAAAACTATGTGGATATATTGAAGCAACATCTCAAGACATCAGTCAGGAAATTAAGGCTTGGTCGCAAATTGGTCTTCCAAATGAACAATGACCCCAAGCATACTTCCAAAGTTGTGGCAAAATGGCTTAAGGACAACAAAGTCAAGGTATTGGAGTGGCCATCACAAAGCCCTGACCTCAATCCTATAGAACATTTGTGGGCAGAACTGAAAAAGCTAGGGCGAGCAAGAAGGCCTACAAACCTGACTCAGTTACACCAGCTCTGTCAGGAGGACTGGGCCAAAATTCACCCAACTTGTGGAAGGCTACCCGAAACGTTTGACCCAAGTTAAACAATTTAAAGACAATGCTACCAAATACTAATAGAGTGTATGTAAACTTCTGACCCGCTGGAAATGTGATTAAAGAAATAAAAGCAGAAATAAATCATTCTCTCAACTATTATTCTGACATTTCACATTCTTAAAATAAAGTGGTGATCCTAACTGACCGAAAACAGGTAATTGTTACTAGGATTAAATGTCAGGGATTGTGAAAAACTGAGTTTCAATGTATTTGGCTAAGGTGTATGTAAACTTCCGACTTCAACTATATATATCAATGAATTGGCGAGGGCACTAGAACAGTCTGCAGCACCCGGCCTCACCCTACTAGAATCAGAAGTCAAATGTCTACTGTCGCCAACTGTAACGGCCGTCGTCGGTGGAAGAAGGTGAGGACCAAGGCGCAGCGTGGTAAGTGTTCATGATTTTTAATATAATCAAAACTGAACACTAAACAAAATAACAACTAGGAAGAACGAACAAACTAAACAGTCCTGTCTAGTGATGACACACAAAACAGAAAAGAAACACTCACGAAACACAGGTGGAAAAAGGCTAAAAAGTATGATTCTCTTTTTTTATTTTATTTTTACCCCTTTTTCTCCCCAATTTTGTGGTATCCAATTGTTTTAGTAGCTACTTTCTTGTCTCATCGCTGCAACTCCCGTACGTGCTCGGGAGAGACAAAGGTTGAATGTCATGCGTCCTCCGATACACAACCCAACCAAGCCGCATTGGATCTTAACACAGCGCGCATCCAACCCGGAAGCCAGCCGCACCAATGTGTCAGCGGAAACACCGTGCACCTGGCAACCTTGGTTAGCGTGCACTTCGTCCAGCCCGCCACAGGAGTCACTGGTGCGCGATGAGACAATGATATCCTTACCGGCCAAACCCTCCCTAACCCGAACAACGCCTTGCCAATTGTGCGCCGCCCCAAAAAGCTGTGAACGAGCTGAGAGACAAGGCAAGAAGGGCCTTCTATGCCATCAAAAGGAACATAAAATTCAACATACCAATTAGGATCTGGCAAACAATACTTGAATCCGTTAACCCATTGCCCTTTATGGTTGTGAGGTCTGGGGACTGTTCACCAACCAAGAACGCACAAAATGGGACAAACACCAAACTGCAAGCAATTCCCAAACCTAACATTAAAAAGCCTTAAGTCAGAATACCTGACCACTGTGACTCACCCAAAATTAAGGAAAGCTTTGACTATGTACAGTCTCAGTGAGCATAGCCTTGCTATTGAGAAAGGCTGCTGTAGGCAGACCTGGCTCTCAAGAGAAGACAGGCTATGCGCACACTGCCCACAAAATGAGGTGGAAACTGAGCCGTGCTTCCTAACCTCCTGCCAAATGTATGACCATATTAGAAATAAAATAAATAAAACTAAAACAATTTTGATAAACTTCCATATCTACTGGGTGAAATACCACGTGCCATCACAGCAGCAAGATTTGTGACCTGTTGCCACAAGAAAAGAGCAACCAGTGAAGAACAAACACCATTGTAAATACAACCCATATTTATTTGTTTTCCCTTTTGTACTTTAACTATTTGCATATCGTTACAACACTGTACATAGACATAATATGATATTTGAAATATCTTTATTCTTTTGGAACTTCTGTGAGTGTAATGTTTACTATTACTTTTTATTGTTTATTTCACTTTTGTTTATTATCTACTTCACTTGCTTTGGCAATGTTAACATATGTTTCCCATGCCAGTAAAGCCCTTAATTTAATTAAATTAAATTGAGAGAGATAGAGACCCCCAGCTGTGAAAGGAGGTGATTACTTGCAGATTGGGTGAGCTCTCTCTGACTCACTCACTCTAGTCCAGCAAAGTAGATGACTCATATCTGACTGGACTTTCATTCACTTCTACATTATATCATCTTTGTGCATTTTCCGTCAGAGTGGAAACCAAATTTATCTCTATGTTGTGTAATACTACAGTATACTGTATGAATGTATCTGAATAGCCCTGAGTAGCTTGAATAGTCTACATCATTACAAGCAATTCGTAATTTTAACTGTGGTCCCAGCATTGATATACACTGCTCAAAAAAATAAAGGGAACACTTAAACAACACAATGTAACTCCAAGTCAATCACACTTCTGTGAAATCAAACTGTCCACTTAGGAAGCAACACTGATTGACAATAAATTTCACATGCTGTTGTGCAAATGGAATAGACAACAGGTGGAAATTATAGGCAATTAGCAAGACACCCCCAATAAAGGAGTGGTTCTGCAGGTGGGGACCACAGACCACTTATCAGTTCCTATGCTTCCTGGCTGATGTTTTGGTCACTTTTGAATGCTGGCGGTGCATTCACTCTAGTGGTAGCATGAGACGGAGTCTACAACCCACACAAGTGGCTCAGGTAGTGCAGCTCATCCAGAATGGGATATCAATGCGAGCTGTGGCAAGAAGGTTTGCTGTGTCTGTCAGTGTAGTGTCCAGAGCATGGAGGCGCTACCAGGAGACAGGCCAGTACATCAGGAGACGTGGAGGAGGCCGTAGGAGGGCAACAACCCAGCAGCAGGACCGCTACCTCCGCCTTTGTGCAAGGAGGAGCACTGCCAGAGCCCTGCAAAATGACCTCCAGCAGGCCACAAATGTGCATGTCTGCTAAAACGGTCAGAAACAGACTCCATGAGGGTGGTATGAGGGCCCGACGTCCACAGGTGGGGGTTGTACTTACAGCCCAACACCGTGCAGGATGTTTGGCATTTGCCAGAGAACACCAAGATTGGCAAATTCGCCACTGGCGCCCTGTGCTCTTCACAGATGAAAGCAGGTTCACACTGAGCACGTGACAAACGTGAGAACGTTCTGCTGCCTGCAACATCCTCCAGCATGACCGGTTTGGCGGTGGGTCAGTCATGGTGTGGGGTGGCATTTCTTTGGGGGGCCGCACAGCCCTCCATGTGCTCGCCAGAGGTAGCCTGACTGCCATTAGGTACCGAGATGAGATCCTCAGACCCCTTGTGAGACCATATGCTGGTGCGGTTGGCCCTGGGTTCCTCCTAATGCAAGACAATGCTAGACCTCATGTGGCTGGAGTGTGTCAGCAGTTCCTGCAAGAGGAAGGAATTGATGCTATGGACTGGCCCGCCCGTTCCCCAGACCTGAATCCAATTGAGCACATCTGGGACATCATGTCTCGCTCCATCCACCATGTCACGTTGCACCACAGACTGTCCAGGAGTTGGCGGATGCTTTAGTCCAGGTCTGGGAGGAGATCCCTCAGGAGACCATCCCCCACCTCATCAGGAGCATGCCCAGGCATTGTAGGGAGGTCATACAGGCACGTGGAGGCCACACATACTACTGAGCCTCATTTTGACTTGTTTTAAGGACATTACATCAAAGTTGGATCAGCCTGTAGTGTGGTTTTCCACTTTAATTTTGAGTGTGACTCCAAATCCAGACCTCCATGGATTGATAAATTTGATTTCCATTGATGATTTTTGTGTGATTTTGTTGTCAGCACATTCAACTATGTAAAGAAAAAAGTATTTAATAAGAATATTTCATTCATTCAGATCTAGGATGTGTTATTTTAGTGTTCCCTTTATTTTTTTGAGCAGTGTATTTTGCTTCTTCGTCTCATGGAGACTAGATACTTCCACTATGAGAAGGGTGATGATTATGCTAACCAAGTTGTTCAAATTACAAACTCCTCAGGTTAACACCTTACCATTGGTGAAGAACAGGACCAAAGTAACAATACCTTCACAGCAGCTGATTTAATGACATCAACCACTCTTGTCATTAAAGTAACAGTAAGTACTGTCATTAGTGTGACCCCCTCATCATTAATGTGACCTTCTTTGCTGTTACTGTTCCTGTGGTTATTGAGTTGAGGAGTAGGCTCTAGTGTACAGTAGTGTGGACCAGCAGAGAGCAGGTTTACCACGTGATAAAAGGCCTTTAACGGGCGAGAGGCGGCCCGTAAAGCTCTTCTTTACCAAGCTTTACCATGGCCTCTGTGCACGCCACACTATAGCCACTGCCCCTCGTAACCCCTTGGGCCCCCTCCTGCAAGTGTGCTAGCAATCAGACACAACGCTGTGCTGAGCAGGAAATCTAAAATTAAGTTTTACTACCTATAATGGAATATTTACGGGATGGTTTAATTAGCCGTCACAGGGCGAAGAAACTGCAGCTCGCCGACAAAAACAAAGATGTTGGACCTGGTTCATGGGGATGGTGAAGCTGGGATAGAGGGGTAGGTGACGTTGGTGTGGCTAAGGCACTGGTGGACATATCGCCATGAGCGCAGACAGACTCATACTTGTGCGATGTCTCGCTCGCACTTATACACATATACTTTAACAGGCTCACACTGCACTTACACTCACACACACATACACACACGCACAAACATATACACACATACACACACGTTTTCAATTAGCCAGCCAGCCAGGCCTGTGCTGTGTCTGTGCAGGGCCAAGTGTGGGGTTTACCACCTCATTCCTTCCCCCTGGTTCAGCCAGGCCTGGCCTTTATGGCCGTCTACAGCACCATTCCTCGGCTTTTATATGGTAGCTGCATGCATTCTATTGTGTCACAGTGGCCGACTGCGACACTGCTGCGCTTCACTTCACACATAAAAGTATACGCACATGTGCACATGCACACAGCTACCCTGATACACAGACAGGTATTCACACTGTACTACCCTATGGCTGTGTATCTGAAGATTCTATTGCACTTTTTCTGTGACATTGCTGTGCCTCAGTTCACTCTCTCTTGCAAGCACAGTCGCACACACACACACACACACACACACATACACACACACACATATACACACACACACATACACACACACACATTAATACAGTGTATGGTGGCTGTGAGGATTAGAATGCATCAGACTGCCTTTACTCTACTCTGCATTTCCAGCATTCAAAGATGTGTTGAAGACCCAGCTCCCATCACCTCAGCAGAAGAGGACACTTGAACCCATAATTGTAAGAAATACAGTTTCCATATCTCAATATTGACAAAAAAATGTTTGCAGTAAATCAGCCATTACAATATTTGCTTTGGTCTTTGTAATTGACCGTTGTCTGTCTATCATATTTCCCAATTGTCCATCTATACCTGAGATGGAAGAGGAAGAGAGGAAGATAAAATATAATCTGTCGGCTACTTGGGGAAATGACAGAAAGTGGGTCTCTCTTTCTCTCTTGCTTTTCTCTATCTCTCTTTCTCTGACACTGAACCAACAACCCTGACAAAAAATGCATTCTCATGTACAGCCTCAATACTTGTATACACACTATCATTACTGTATTTCTACTGTATGAGGACCTTCCTGAGCCACTCTCATGTCCTCTGCACCCTCCCTTTCCCCATACATGCCACAGCTTGTGTGTGCCCAGACAGGGCTGTGGCTGAGGCGAGGACAGAGCTGGGCTAGACTGGTTGATAGATTGGGTGTTGGGGTCCAATATGACTTGTATAAATCTATACAGCCCCATAGGCAACTACGAATAAACATTGCGACACCACACCTCTCAGAAATCCCATCACATCTTTCTCACCATCACCAGTCCAACCATACATTTTTTACATTTTAGTCATTTTAGCAGATGCTCTTATCCAGAGTGACTTACAGTAAGTGGATACATTTTCACACTTTTCATACATACTTTTTCACAAGTGTTGCTCAATATCGAGGCTTCTGTGGTGGCTGGGGCATAAGCAGAGGTTGAATTGTTTAAGCTGTCTGCCAGGTGCTCCGACAGTGGTGAGTTTTTCGAGTGATTTCTCCCTAATTCCACCCCTGGGCGGTACCAATGATGTGTATAAATCCTGGATGAATGACAGGGGGCGCTGTATTGAAGCCCCTGTGCAGCTATCTTGGTACTCCAAAATTTTGGAAGCTATAGAAATGCATTTATTCATGTCTTCATTCATTTTTTGACACATTTATTCTATTATATACACATGCAATAGGAAAGTACATTACAGCCTTATTCTAAAATGGATTAAATAGTTTTTTCCCCCTCATTCATCTAGACACCACACCCCATAATGACAAAGCAGAAACAGGTTTTTTTAAATTTTACTAATTTATGAGAAAATATCAACTGAAACGTTACATTTACATAGGTATTCAGACCTTTTACTCAGTACTTTGTTGAAGCACCTTATGCAGCAATTACAGCCTTGAGTCTTCTTGGGTATGATGCTACAAGCTTGGCCCACCTGTATTTGGGGAGTTTCTCCCATTTTTCTCTGTAGATCCTCTCAAGCTCTGTCTGGTCGGATGGGGAGCGTCGCTGCACAGCTATTTTCAGGTCTCTCCAGAGATTTTCGATCGCGTTCCGGTCAGGGCTCTGGCTGGGCCACTCAAGGACATTCTGAGACTTGTACCGGAGCCACTCTTGTGTTGTCTTGGCTGTGTGCTTAGGGTCCTTGTCCTGTTGGAAGGTGAACCTTTGCCACAGTCTGAGGTCCTGAGAGCCCTGAAGCAGGTTTTCATCAAGAATCTCTCTTGTTCTTTGCTCCGTTCATCTTTCCCTTGTTCCTGACTATTATCCCAGTCTTTGCCGCTGAAAAACATCCCCACAGCATGAAGCTGTCACCACCATGCTTCACTGTAGGGATGGTGCCAGGTTTCCTCCAGACGTGACGCTTGGCATTCAGGCCAAAGAGAAAAGTCTTGTTTCTATTTGTCTGAGAGTCCTTCAGTTACCTTTTGTCAAACTCCAAGTGGGCTGTCATGAGCCTTTTACTGAGGAGTGGCTTATGTCTGGCCACTATCATAAAGGCTTGATTGGTGGAGTGATGCAGAGATTGTTGTCCTTTTGGAAGGTTATCCCATCTCCACATACTCTAGGAAGAGTCTTGGTGATTCCAAATGTATTCAATTTAAGAATGATGGAGGCCACTGTGTTCTTGCGGGTCTTCAATGCCGCAGAAATGTTTTGGTACCCTTCCCCAGATCTGTGGCTCGACACAATCCTGTCTCAGAGCTCTATGGACAATTCCTCCAACCTCATGGCTTGGTTTTTGCTCTGACATGCACTGTCAACTGTGGGACCTTATATGGGCAGGTGTGTGTCTTTCCAAATCATCTCCAATCAATTGAATTTACCACAGGTGGACTCCAATCAAGTTGTAGAAACATTTCAAGGATGATCAATGGAAACAGGATGCACCTGAGCTCAATTTCGAGTCTCATAGCAAAGGGTCTGAATACTTATGTAAATAATAAAATTATGGAGTATTATGTGCAGATTGCTGAGAATAAATGAATATTTAATACATTTTAGAATAAGGCTGTAATGTAACAAAATGTGGAAAAAGTCAAGGGGTCTGAATACTTTCCGAATGTACTGTACATATATATATTTAAAAAAATGTTCTACTGTAGGTAACGTTAGCCATCTTTAGCCAGCTGTACCTGTGCCAAAACAACAGAATTTGTATCATATAGCTTGCTGTCCAACTTGTTTTTAAATAGTGAGCCAACATGTTTTCAGCACTTTTATTTCCATGACTGATCAAAACATTCTTATACTCTCTCTCATCTCTCTTCAGCAGACATACAGTGAGCAATAAGTTTGGAACATCAAATCGGAATAGAATCGCGGTGTCGAATCGCAATACATTGTGAGAATCAGGTGATTTGTGAGAATCACAATACATATTGTATCGGCACCTAAGTATTATGATAATATTGTGAGGTCTGTGGCAATAAGCCCCCTCTCTTTCCGTTTACTGTAACCAGCATCTTCACCCACTGAGCCCCTGACTGACACCACCATCACACTAAGATGGCGCCGGAGCAGAAGGCAGACGTTTTATGTGCCCCCAACCGATTGTGTTTTTTGTTTGTTTATCTGCATTGTTTGTAACTTATTTTGTTACATTTTTTGAACATAATGTTGCCGCTACCGTCTCTTATGACCGAAAAATAACTTCTAGACATCAGGACTGCGATTACTCACCACGGACTAGCAGAATCCTTTTTCTTCTTTCAAAAATCTGACGAGCCCGAGGTGGAAGATATACGGCTCCCTTGGGAACATTGGCCCCGTCCCCAGTGATCTGCATGAAGAGGAGGTGGAGAAAAAGAGGCGGGAGGGCGGGCTGCCATCTGAGGAGTCGGAGGCGATCGAATAAACCCCCACTCCCCTCAATTCTGCTTGCAAACATGCAAACTTCCAACAGGACATTAAAAACTGTAACATCTTATGCTTTGTGGAGTCATGGCTGAACGACAACAATATCAACATACAGCTGGCTGGCTATACGATACAACAGCAGCGTCTGGTAAGACAAGGTCTATATATTTTTTTAAACAACAGCTGGTGCACGATATCTAAGGAAGGCTCGAGCTATTGCTCACCTGAGGTAGAGTTTCTCATGATAAGCTGCAGACCACATTACCTACAGAGAGAGTTTTCACCTATACTCTTTGTAGCTGTTTACATACCACCACAGTCCGAGGCTTGCACTAAGATAGCATTGAATGAGCTGTATTCCGCGATAAGCAAGTGAGAAAACGCTCACCCAGAGGGGGCGCTCCTAGTAGCCGGGGACTTTAATGCAAGGAAACTTAAATCAGTTTTACCAAATTTCTATCAGCATGTTAAATGTGCAACCAGAGGGAAAATAACTCTGGACCACCTATACTCCACACACAGAAATGCATACAAAGCTCTCCCTTGCTCTCCATTTGGCAAATCTGACCATAATTCCATCCTCCTGATTCCTGCTTACAAGCAAAAATTAAGCAGGAAGCACAAGTGACTAGATCAATAAAAAAGTGGTCAGATGAAGCAGATGCTAAGCTACAGGACTGTTTTGCCAGCACAGACTGGAATATGTTCCCGGGATTCCTCCAATGGCATAGAGGAGTACAGCGCTTCTGTCATTGGCTTAATCAATAAGTGCATTGATGACTCCGTCCCCATAGTGACCATACGTACATAACCCAACCAGAAGCCATGGATTACAGGCAGCATCCGCACTGAGCTAAAGGCTAGAGCTGCCACTTTCAAGGAGCGGAACTCTAAGCCAGAAGCTAATAAGAAATACTGCCCTCTGACAAACCATCAAACAAGCGAAGCGTCAATACAGGACTGATATCGAGTCGTACTACACCGGCTCTGATGCACATCGGATGTGGCAGGGCCTGCAAACCATTACAGACTACAAAGGGAAGCACAGCCGAGAGCTGCCCAGTGACACAAGCCGCTTCGAAGCAAATAACACTGAAACATGCATGAGAGCACCAGCTGTACCAGAAGACTGTGTGATCACGCTCTCGCCGCCCATGTGAGTAAGACCTTTAGACAGGTAAACATTCACAAGGCCATAGTAGCCAGACGGATTACCAGGACGTGTACTGTAAGTGTCTTCACTGAAATTTTCAACCGCTCCCTGTCCGAGTCTGTAATACCAACATATTTTAGCAGACCACCATAGTGCCTGTGCCCAAGAACACTAAGGTAACCTGCCTAAATGACTACCGCCCCGTAGCACTCATGTCTGTAGCCATGAAGTGCTTTGAAAGGCTGGTCATGGCTCACATTAACACTATCATCCCAGAAACCTTAGACCCTCTCCAATTTGCATACCGCCCCAACAGATCCACAGATAATGCAGTCTCTATTGCACTCCACACTGCCCTTTCCCACCTGGACAAAAGGAACACCTATGTGAGAATGCTATTCATAGACTCGAAACTGGATCGTGGACTTCCTGTAATAACACACCCGCCACGCTGATCCTCAACACAGGTGCCCCTCAGGGGTGTGTGCTCAGCCCCCTCCTTTACTCCCTGTTCAGTCATGACTGCACGGCCAGGCACGACTCCAACACCATCATAAAATTTTCAGATGACACACCAGTGATAGGCCTGATCACCGACAACAACGAGACAGCCTATAGGGAAGAGGTCATAGAGCCAGGACAACAACCTCTCCCTCAACGTGATCAAGACAAAGGACATGATCGTGGACTACAGGAAAAAGAGGACCGAGCACTCCCCCATTCTCATCGACAGGGCTGCAGTGGAGCAGGTTGAGAGCTCCAAGTTCCTTGATGTCCACATCACCAACAAACTAACATGGTCCGAGCACACAAGACAGTTGTGAAGCGAGCACGACAAAACCTATTCCCCCCCCAGACTAAAAAGATTTGGCATGGGTCCTGAGATCCTCAAAACGTTCTACAACTGCACCATCGAGAGCATCTTAACTGGTTGCATCACTGCCTGGTATGGCAACTGCTTGGCCTCCAACCGCAAGGCACTACAGAGGGTAGTGCGAACGGCCCAGTACATCACTGTGGCCAAGTTGCCTGCCATCCAGGACCTCTATACCAGGCGGTGTCAGAGGAAGGCCCTAAAAATTGTCAAAGACTTCAGCCACTCTAGTCATAGACTGTTCTCTCTGCTACCACACGGCAAGCGGTACCATATAGCGCCAAGTCTAGGTCCAAGAGGCTTCTAAACAGCTTCTACCCCCAAGCCATAAGACTCCTGAACATCTAGTCAAATGGTCAACCGATTATGATTTTTCAACGCCAATACCGATACCGATTATTGGATGACCCAAAAAATCCGATGCCGATTAATCTGCCAATTAAAAAGAAATGTATTTGTAATAATGACAATTACAACAATACTGAATGAACACTTATTTTAACTTAATATAATACATCAATAAAAATCCATTTAGCCTCAAATAAATAATGAAATATGTTCAATTTGGTTTAAATAATGCAAAAACAAAGTGCAGTATGTAAAAGTAAAAGTGCAATATGTGCCATGTAAAAAAGCTAACGTTTGAGTTCCTTGCTCAGAACATGAGAACATATGAAAGTTGGTGGTTCCTTTTAACATGAGACTTCAATATTCCAAGGTAAGAGGTTTTAGGTTGTAGTTAATATAGTATTTATATGACTATTTCTCTCTATACCATTTGTATTTCATGTACCTTTGACTATTGGATGTTCTTATAGGCACTATAGTATTGCAAGTGTAACAGTATAGCTTCCGTCCCTCTCCTCGCCCCTACCTGGGCTCGAACCAGGAATACATTGACAACAGCCAAGGGGAATAACTACTCAAAGTCTCAGAGCGAGTGACGTTTGAAAAGCTTTTAGCGCGCACCCCGCTAACCAGCTAGCCATTTCACATCGGTTACACCAGCCATTAGGCTTGAAGTCGTAAACAGCGCTGTGCTTACGAAGAGCCTCTGGCAAAACGCACAAAAGTGCTGTTTGAATGAATGCTTACGAGCCTGCTGCTGCCTACCATCGCTCAGTCAGACTGCTCTATCAAATCATAGATTTAATTCTAACATAATAACACACAGAAATACGAGCCTTTGGTCATTAATATGGTCAAATCCGGAAACTATGATTTCAAAAAAAAACTTTTATTATTTCAGTGAAATACGGAACAGTTCGATATTTTATCTAATGGGTGGCATCCCTAAGTCTAAATATTCTTGTTACATTGCACAACCTTCAATGTTATGTCATAATTACATAAAATTCTGGCAAATGAGTTCGCAATGAGCCAGGCTGCCCAAACTGTTGCATATACCCTGACTCTGCATGCAATGAATGCAAGAGAAGTGACACAATTTCACCTGGTTAATATTGCCTGCTAACCTGGATTTCTTTTAGCTAAATATGCAGGTTTCAAAATATATACTTCTGTGTATTGATTTTAAGAGAGGCATTGGTGTTTATGGTTAGGTACAGTCGTCCAACGATTGTGCTTTTTTCACAAATGCGCTTTTGTTAAATCATCCCCCAGCGTTGCATCAATTATATGCAACGCAGGACACGCTAGATAAACTAGTAATATCATCAACCATGTGTAGTTATAACTAGTGATTATGATTGCTTGATTGTTTTTTATCAGATAAGTTTAATGCTAGCTAGCAACTTACCTTGGCTTCCACTGTATTCGCGTAACAGGCAGGCTCCTTGTGGAGTGCAATGAGAGGCAGGTGGTTAGAGCGTTGGACTAGTTAACTGCAAGATTGGATCCCCCGAGCTGACAAGGTCGTTCTGCCCCTGACAAAGGCAGTTAACCCACCGTTCCTAGGCCGTCATTGAAAATAAGAATGTGTTCTTAACTGACTTGCCTAGTTAAATAAAGGTATATAAAAATATATATATATAATAAATCAATTGTAAAAATCTGCAAAATCGGCGCCCAAAAATACCGATTTCCGATTTTTATGAAAACTTGAAATCGCCCTAATTAATTGGCCAGATTAATCGGTCGACCTCTAACCTCAACTAGCCGGTGCCCCCGCACATTGACTCTGTACTGGCACCCCCTGTATATATTGTTATTTTTTACTGCTGCTCTCTAATTACTTGTTACTTTTATCTGTTATTCTTATCCGTATTTTTTGAAACTGCACTGTCGGTTAGGGACTCGTAAGTAAGCATTTCACTGTAACGTCTACACCTGTTGTATTCGGCGCACGTGACTAATAAAAATTTGATTTGATTTGATATCCATGGATGTTGAAAAGTAGTTGAAATTTGGTCAGTCCACCCTGGTCTTGATGTTAATGTCAACAGACAGACCAGACTGGACCAAATCTGAACCTATTATAGACGTATGTTTCACAAGTTTGGATAGCACAGTACAGTACACTACTTAGAGCACAGTACGTAGAGCACATTATAGTACAGTACAATACAGTACAACACAGTACAGTACTGAGTACAGTTGGGCGATGTCAACCTTTGTCCTATCTTGACTAAGTACCCATAAAAAATTTGTGATATATAATGGTATCGCCCTCTATTGACCAAATCATAAAGGGCCTGGCTGCAGAGTACGCAACTCTGCTGTCTCCAGAATTATTCAATAATTAGCATTTTTGCCTAATCTTCCTCTATTATTAGGCCTAGACTTCTATACGTTGTAGGTAGGTTGTACCCACATTCCTAATAATAGGCTATGGAAATAAGCCTCTACAGATCGTTTCTTTCATAAGCTTTGCTCAGCTGTAATTTTTCTTTTGACTTCTTATAGAATTCTGATACCTAAGTTAGCGTCTGCACAGTTCTTCCACTAAATTTGTTTTTGTAAATTTTTCAATTTAATTATTAAAATAAGTCTGTGTGTATAGAGTTGTATGGTTTGTTAAACTTTGAAATCAATGTTTTTGTTTGCCATTCATTTATAGTAAAAACGTCAAACGTAATTCCGTTACCGTGGAATTACCCATAAGTAACCAATTTTGGAATTACGAGTAAATAAAAAAACTAAATCGAAGTCATATTTTTTGAACATGCACTTTGTTGAATCATTGGATCAGTTATTTCACTCAGAAACAAAGAGCCTACTGGGTAAATGTTCCGCCAAAATCTAATTCAGAAGACGTGACACATGGACCGGAAAAGACCTGGCAACCCAATGTTAAATGTTGCCTTTGGAATGGTGATCTACATTTTTATACGATAAAGGAGTAAACCAGATGTTGCAGAAGCGATCCCCACCACATAAATCACCAAGACATAAGCTTACAAAACAGCAGTAAATGATTTAATTATGCAGAATGGTCTGGGGTGTTAGTGGCTGTGTGTGTTACGTGTATGTGTATGTGGGATAAATGGGCTTTAACTACTAGCCTTGAGAAGAAAAAGTTGATTGGAGGAAATTTTAAGACATGACATTGTGGAAATATCTTATATAGTTTATACTGGTTCAAAAGTAGTTTTAAAAAATGTATTCATGTATATATCTATACATTATTGTGTTATAAATGGCTTATAAACAGTTGATAATATCTATAAATGTAGGTTTGGCCATAATTTATGTGCTCTCTGTCACCTGGAGCAGCAATGCAAATGGTCCAGGAACACAAGGAAAGCACAAAGGACAATGCCCAAGGACTAGTCACCATTGTGTATCTCTCTGTTACAGTATCTAGAGGACTGACTAATGTGACTGAATAATGATATAGTATCCATGTTTGATATCGCCCTGAAACGTGTTCACTGAGGATAACTGTGATGCTATCTATAGGGACGTATTATCTCTATGGTTACTTGTATCTGTACAGGGTGGACTCTGAATGACTGTATTATGCAAAGGTTTTCATTGTCTTCTCAGGAATTCTGTCTTATTTACATGAGTCTGATCTCCCACACAAGCCTTTAAATGCTGTGACATCCTGTGGAGATCAGGCCTGGCAGTGTTTAGGTTATTGTAAAATTGGTATCGTTTGATTGGTCAGTGGTGGTTGGTTTTGGATTGAAAGGTTGCACCTTCAGATGTTATAAATGGAATGAAATACCTTTGTTCGCTCGCTTATCCTGGTTCCAGTCCATGGAGGAAGGTTGTATGATCAATCCTCATTTCCTAGGCTTCTAGGCCTCTGGCCTAATAGGCATCTCTTTGTTCATGCTTTGTCTTCTAAGTTAACCTTAGGATCTACACTACCGTTCAAAAGTTTGGGGTCAATTAGAAATGTCCCTGTTTTTGAAATAAAAGCACATTTTTTTGTCCATTAAAATAACTTCAAATTGATCACAAATACAGTGTAGACACTGTTAATGTTGTAAATGACTATTGTAGCTGGAAACGGCAGATTTTTAATGGAATATCTACATAGGCGTACAGGGGCCCATTATCAGCAACCATCAATCATGGGTTCCAATGGCACATTGTGTTAGCTAATCCAAGTTTATCGTTTTAAAAGGCTAATTGATCATTAGAAAACCCTTTTGTAATTATGTTAGCACAGCTGAAAACTGTTGTACTGATTAAAGAAGCAATAAAACTTACCTTCTTTAGACTAGTTGAACATCTGGAGCATCAGCATTTGTGAGTTCAATTACAGGCTCAAACTGGCCAGAAACAAGGAACTTTCTTCTGAAACTCGTCAGTCTATTCTTGTTCTGAGAAATGAAGGCTATTCCATGAGAGAAATTGCCAAGAAACTGCAGATCTCATACAACGCTGTATACTGCTCCCTTCACAGAACAGCGCAAACTGTCTCTAACCAAAATAGAAAGTGGAGTGGGAGGCCCCGGTGCACAACTGAGCAAGAGGACAAGTATATTAGAGTGTCTAGTTTGAGAAACAGACGCCTCACAAGTCCTCAACTGACAGCTTCATTAAATAGTACCCGCAAAACACCAGTCTCAACATCAACAGTGAAGCGGTGACTCCAGGATGCTGGACTTCTAGGCAGAGTTCCTCTGTCCAGTGTCCGTGTTCTTTTGCCCATCTTAATCTTTTCTTTTTATTGGCCAGTCTGAGATATGGTTTTAGCTTTGCAACTCTGCCTAGAAGGCCAGCATCCCGGAGTCGCCCCTTCACTGTTGACATTGAGACTGGTGTTTTGCGGGTATAATTTAATGAAGCTGCCAGTTGAGGACTTGTGAGGCGTCTGTTTCTCAAACTAGACACTCTAATGTACTTGTCCTTTTGCTCAGTTGTGCACAGGGGGCCACCCACTCCCTTTTCTATTCTGGTTAGAGCCAGTGCTGATTCTCCAGATACTCAACTAGTCTAAAGAAGGCTAGTTTTATTGCTTCTTTAATCAGTACAACAGTTTTCAACTGTGAACACAGGAGTGATGGTTGCTGTTATTAATTAATGGGCCTCTGTACGCTTATGTAGATATTCCATAAAAAAATCTGACGTTTCCAGCTACAATCATCATTTACAACATTATCAATGTCTACACTGTATTTCTGATCAATTTGATGTTATTTTAATGGACAAAAATGTGCTTTTCTTTCAAAAACAATGACATTTCTAAGTGACCCCAAACTTTTGAACGGTAGTGTATATGCCTAGAAGTATGCTTTGTAATGCTTGTTAATGCTTGTAACTTTAGGTTAATGCCTTGTATAATGTTATCATTCATTGTATAATGTTAATTAAATAGCTGCCTTTGATATAGACAATTCTCAGACCAATTCTTGCTAGTCAGCATCAACTCATTGCCTAATGCTTGCTTGTACTGTATATTTTAATTATCTTTATGGAGTCAGATAAACATTTTAATAGGCTAATTGCTTAGTCTCATTACAAGTCGCATGTGATGTTTTTATAATATACTGTATATACACATGTCGAACTTCACTGCCCACTATATAAATCACTGTGTAGATTTAATTATAAATAGATGTAATAAATTGTGATTCTGCACTGAAAGCTAAGTTACAAAAATGATGACAGTACTGTACTGTTCTCATTACAAAAGCAGCTGATGGACTGATAACTCATTATTTAACTGATAAATGAAAGACATAGGCTATGTATATTTCCTTATGGTGGATTCTCTTCATCCTCAGATTTGCAACTTCTCTGTTTACACTAGCCTTGTATTTTGCCACATTGCTGCTTCATGTGTGAATGCAGCTATTAGCATACCGTAAATACCATAGTATATAGACAAACAAAATAATGATAGCAAATCAAACTATACAAGGAGCTTCTCATCTAAACCATATTGCACATAATGTTGCACACTTGATTAATGCAATTATTCACAAATGTGTGGGTATTTTAAAAGCCTTTAATTCAATTTGGCTAACAGAGCAAAAATGCTGTCTTGCAGGGACATGTGGTGTGGGAGAGCCGTTGTCTTTACTGTACGACTCAGAGGGAAGTATGTGGTGTTGATGTCTCCCACACTACCTCCGGAGGTAGCGTGGGAGACATCTCATAGCCCTGTCCTGTGGTCAATGACCAAAAGCACCATCTATAGTCTCATGGGTGGAATGTTATTCATATTTTTCATAATATCATAATTAATAAATAATACTTTTTAAAAAACAGATGAAAATCCGGTGTTTTGATGTTAAACAGTTTTGATATATTTCAATCTTCTGTGATGTATATAAAGTATAATATTTGGATGCAACCTCCAAATGGAATACATTTTAACTCTATTCATGACATGGTACAGGTGTCTTCTTTTTTTAAGCCAATAACCATGTGTTTGAGGTGTATACTTTTGTTTCAAAGTAGATTTGTTTAAGTCTACCAAGAATCCCTCTGTGTGACCCTGATTTAGCAGTCAGTGGTGAACAAGTATTCACATTGTTGATATTATTATACAGGGAGACAATTTCAGTTGTAAGTTGTGTTAGTTTGTTGCAGTCTAGTATTGATCATAACTAGAGCTATCGTATACTAATCATTATGATTAGTAAATGAGTAAATTGGCCTTGGCTGCTCAATATTCCAGGAATATTTCAGAATAGTCAATGAAAATCCCCATAAATCTGTTGTTGCATTCAGCATAGTTTTTAAAAATCCAAACATCATATAGGCCTAATTGTCAGATTGTTGTTATGTCCTATGAAATGTTAGACTCAAACCCCACTAAGGATAATACTAATAATAGCCCACAATTACCACATATCCACAGCAACTTTTGTCGGTATTGCATCAATAGTAGTAGGCTACGTGACAAATCCATAGCATACTCAATTGAAATTCAACCTTCTCATGTGAAAGGTTTTGATACAGGATGGTAGACTTTTTAAGAGAACAATAACACATTGTATTTTAAGTAATTCTAACCTATTTAGTCTACTTATTTGATCTCCTTTAGGACTTTCTTTATTCTTAAAAATGCTTCAGAAATTGTAAACTTGTAATGTTATGAACTAATGACAATTCATCAAATAAAATTATAGTTTCTAATTGACCTTTGGTTTCTTTGCAATTGTTTCACTAAAAGGTCTGCCATAAATGTAGCTAGCCTACTCATCAGGGAGCGAACAAACTATCTGACCTGTCAACTGTCACTCGCGGACCATCACTTCGGGGCATAATGCATCATCATTGAACATGCTCAATGCCCTCCCTTCCTAAAATTCACTACAAACTTTTCCATTGAAAAAGTTTGATAGAAACATTATAATGTAATACACTACAATTGAGATAAAGCTGCTCGGTCCAGATCAGCTACGGCGAAACATGCACAAACCGATACATCAACTTTTAGTTGTAAAAGTTTTGATAATAACGCTTCGACTTACAGTTTGGTCGTGAAACGTTGAATCGTTTTCGGTGAAGGAAACAGAAGGTGCCACACCGAGGGAAAGAATAAAGAACGAGGTTTCAGTTTTTTGTTGTCTCAATGAACTAACTGCTGGTTCAATGCGGCCAAACGGCATCTACTACTATGATATTGGAGAAAGGAGGCAAGTCATACACAACACACCACTGTGCGCACGTGAGAGAGAGAAAGCGTGAGCGAGAGAGAGACAGAGAGCCAACAATAACTTTTTGTTTGTTATCTCTGAATGTTATTTATCACGACTACCTCTTTTGAAAAAACAGATTTTTAATCTAAATGTGTTTTAGTGAGCATGCTTTTCTAGTATGTGTAAATGTATACTGCATTTGTAGTATAAAGTAGCCTATATATTAAAAGCCTATAGTTTAAAAATTATGTCATGTGACTACTTCATTCATATCAAATAGTAAAAACTATTTTGATTCAACCGGTGAAAGTGGAATTGAATGTATTGACAGGTAGGTAGGGTGTGGATGGGAATGTGTAGGCTACAGTGAACCCCTTCAGAACCTTGAAGAATGCCAGCTCTTGTGCCTAGACCACCAATGTTCTTTGGTGGAGTTGGAGACAAAGATTGGTTTGTGCTTGACCAGTTTCTGGAAAGAGCTAATTGACTTGAATGATAACATAATTGTGTCAAATTGCCAACTCTCCAGGCTTAAAGAGTTCCCCCACAGTGTAAGGTCAAGCATCAGGTCCTGGTGAGAGAGGTCTCCTTCCCTATTAAAACAATAAGGTCCATTAGAGCAGAGATGTAGTAGAAGTGATAACCAACAGCAATAAGCAAGATATATTCTAAGGCCCAATGATAGGACATGACCACAAAATGATTTGTAATAATTTATGTTAATGACATTGACTTACATTTTACATAAAAATAAAAAATGTTAAATATGTAACTTTTTGGATGACCGGACTAAATTCACATAAAATGTGAGTTATAGATCTGTCATTTTCATTGAAAGCAAGTCTAAGATGCAGTAGATATGTTCTATGTGTGCTATTTGTATGCTTCCCATTCTTAAGTTTCATTTTTACATCTATTATTTTTGGTTTTGTACAACAGCTTATATTTTTGGTTATGGAAAATATATTTCACAGCAGTTTAGATGGTACAGTGTTTCTCTACATTATACTTGCTTATTTTTGTTGCATAAAATGAAATTGGGCAAACAGAATTTCTGCATAAAATGAAATTAGGCAAATAGAATTTCTGCAACCAGGAAATGGTGGAGCGATTTCTGCATAGTGCATCTTTAATGTTAAAAGTGTCAAAATGTTAATGCATATTAACATGCAAGTTTTTTGTCTTTGAAATAACCACAATTATTGATACAAAGAATTATTTGTCAAACATTGAAAAACAGAAAAGGTCATGGTAATAATCACAAATCTTATATTACTCAAGAGCACACTTTAGTAATGATTATTTTAGTAATATCTACTTCAGCACTCTGTTTTCAAGGTTTAAGGTTTCAAAAGGAAAATACTTGTTGTGTTTTTATTTGTAAAACAATACCCTTCTGCAGAACAAACTGGCCTTTGGTGACCGTTTTGGACAGAGTGTAAAACACAGAAGTCTGTTTGTGACGGAGGGGTGTTTTCAATGAAAGCAAAGTTATTTTAGCTCCAGACATGTTTACATTTCTGTGGTTTAGTCTCTAACTTTCCCTCTTTCCCTTTTTTCCCCCTCTCTCATTTCAGAATGCTGCACCACGAGCAAAGGCTCAATCCCCTCAGCACCCAGACATTCTTTCAGTGACATAAAATGCAGAGAAGGAGGATTTTAAAAGTAATATAAAGAAACACACACACATGGACCCCCAAGTCTGGGTCAGGGGAGACGCAAAAGGCATGAAGGGCCCCGTCCTCCCTTCTCCATTGTCCTCCCCCTCTTCCCCTCGCCCCACCTCTGTTTGAACACCCTCAATCATTCTGATCCCTACCTTCTCCAAAACACAGAGAACAGTTATACTTATTGCTTGTGCCCAAAAAACTTTTATCAATTGTACATATTTTTTTAGATGCTCTATAATCATTTACACCATTGTCAACATGAGAGACACCAGAGGAATATAATGCTTAACTAAAGAGCACTTTCACACCGAAAAGATCCACCTACCAGTAATGTCTCGGTAGATGGATGGTTCAATTGTGAATCACATAGTATATTGTAATCTGACATTAGGGCATTACTGCACCTTTGTTAAATACAGTACTTTTAATTACTTGTGGTGCACTTGATTAAGCTTGACCGGAGTGCAAGCTAGTCAGAGGTGGAGTTTTCAAGTTTGGGACTGTTCTATTGGTTCCATTGTGCTGGCCAAGCTAAGTCAAGTGCATCAGACATATTAAAAAGCATTTTGCATACATTTGTCCCAGGCCTGCAATGCTTCCAGGTAAGGTGTGCTTGAAATACTGCTATGACCTTCCTCCCAGTATCTCTTGTCCCAGTGAGTCAGTAAACAGAATCTTGGCAGACTGCGACACGGTTTCCTTTCCTGTGACAGACAGTCAAGCAGAGGACGTTCCACTTTAGTCAAATCATGGAAACAAACATCAAACCATATGTACACAAAGAATGCAGACGTAGAAGATCATTCTTCGCTCTGAACAAACAAAAGTAAAATATTTAGGGATTTGAAATCCTCCTGTATGTAGCTTGAGGCACAGTGAGGCTGAAGCAGAATTGACAACTACCAGATGGCATGAATGAACACTGGCTCAAGCAATATGAAGAAGTACCCAGATGGCTCAAAGACACTGTGCTGTCTGAGATAGTTTTGTTGTACCTGTGTATAACACTTAGTTCGCAGAGCTAGCCTACCAAAATGTGTAGCATTGCCTGACATTTGCATAGTGAAGTTAGTCCCCAGAGCTAATATCTAGGCTTTAGCTCGGACAGCTAACAGTCTTGATTTGCAATGGCGACCTATGTACAATATCCTATTGCGTATACCAGCAGTACCCTTGAACTGACCTCTTTTGGGTTAAATGAAGACAATCAAATGATCTGTTGAAGGAAACAAAAACAGTTGATCTGTTGTCCTTCATCACCATATTTTCCTTGTCTCCACATTAATAATATATGCTCAATTAAATTTTGAATGTATGAATGTTGCTGACGTTGCACTTTCTGGCATTTTTCAGTAGCTATGTCATCTGTAGTCAAGGGGTTAGTGTTGAGTGATGGGGACCTGGGCTAGACTGTTCAGATGGGTGAAGAGGTGGGTCTGTGTGACCCCACAATGGCCCCCAGGACAAGTCACTCTTGCCTCTCCTAGATGGCATGTGTTGTGTGAGAGGAGGGAGAGAGCTACAACACTTTCACATTTGGCCCTGCCACAATGTGTCTCAGATCACTCTCTCCCTACAAATAGAGAGAGGGAGAGAGAGAGAAGAAGTGGGGGGGTGGGGGCAGAGAACCGAATCTCCTGGCTTCTTGACATTTTGTGTAAATAGTCTGTTTTTTCAACCTGGAGATAGAAAGGAGGGATGAGGGAGGGAGGGAGGGAGGAGAAGAGGGGGAGAGGAGAGGGAGGGGGTAGAGAAAAGAGCAACGTCAAGTCTAGACAGAGGAGGTTAGGATGGAAATCTGGAAGCCATTGACTCCAGCTCAGAGCTCGGGGTTGCCTCTCTCTCTCTGCACTGAGGGATCACATTTCACCGCCTAATTACAAATGAAAAGGGTCACCATTTTTTCACTCTGTTTTTTTTTCGCCTTCTCAACCTAAAAAACTGGGTGGGCATGCTGGCTCTCTGAATAAGCTGTTGTTGTACCCAGAGAATGTTTTGGAATATCTCAACTGACCTGCAATATGCTGTATGGATGTATTGTGTACTCATATGGTTATCCCTGGATACATTTATTCTAAATGTTTCATGTACACTGTCAGTCCATTATCAGTCTGAAAATTTAATTCTGGCCTGTTTTGCAAAAGGTAAAATGTCAGTAGTTGATGTTTATCTCAATACATTGCAGTCAATGGGAAAAGATGAGTGTCACAGGGTTGATCTTTATGTCAATGTATTTCAGTCAAAGTTGAAAGATTAGGGTCACAATGTTGATGCTTACGTCAATACATAGAAGTCAATAGGAAAAGATAAGCGTCAACCAATCTAATCTTTTGTCAATAAATTGCAGTCAATGGGAAAATATGAGTGTCACAGGTTTAATGCTTATGTCAATACATAGCATTCAATTGGGAAAGATTAATATCACAATATGGACTCATAAAGGCATTACAGACATGACACCCTCCTCTCTCTCTCTCTCCCTCTCTCCCTCCTCTCTCTCCTACATTCACCTCTCTCTCCAACCTTCACCTCTCTCTCCACTTTCCCACCACCGCAGATAGGATCTTGAAGCATAGATATACATCAAGGGTATTGGCGTTAGAGATAGTTAGAGATAGCGCTGCAATGGGTACATTTGTAAAACACTCAGACAAACAGACAGATGGACATATCCACTCACAGACAGAATGACAGAGACAGGCAGATGGCAGGCAGACAGACATAAACTCACAGACAGACAGGCAGGCAGGGAGACACTATAAACTCAACACTAAACCTAACCCTAACCTTAGCTTCATGTCCACATCTCGGCTCAACCCTAGCCATAACACTAACCCTAACCCTAGCCCTGCAAATCTTGACTCAGCTCTTGGAGTTAGGGTTGAGCCAGGATGTGGACAAGAAGCTAGAGTTAGGGTTACTGTTTCGGTTAGGGTTGAGCTGGAAGTGGACATTAAGCTAGGGTTAAGGTTAGGGCCTCAACCCTAGACATAACCATAAACTTAATCAAATTAACAATTCATTAATTTGCCTCTCCCCCCCATTACATGACAGAAAGGTAGGCCTCACTTGAAGTCTAACCTAGAGTTAATGTGCTTTTGAGTGACACCGGCAGAAGGGTTGAGCCAAGATGTGGAGATGAAGTGAGGGTTAAGGTTAGGTTTAGAGTTAGGGTTGTGCTGGGAATTGATATGAAGCTAGGGTTAGGGTTGAGGCTAAATTTAGGGTTGAACCGGGATGTGGACATGAAGCTACGGTTAGAGTTAGGGTTAGAGCTTTAATCCTAGACATAACCCTAACCTTAATCCAATTAACAATTAATACTTTTGCCCCTCCCCGCATTACATGGTAGAAAGTTAAGCCTTACTTGAAGCCTGACCAAGGGTTAATGTGCTTTTGAGTGACATCAGCGTTCAACAGACACTCCCGATGAATGCAAGCCTACATCTGACCATGTGAAATTAACTCCTCACAGTGAAAAGTTGGGTCCTACAGAAAACGAGGCTTTTCTTCCATATAAAAGCATTACCCACAGCCCTTACATAACCATGACGCCCCTCGTTAATTGCTATTGAGCTAGCTAACCGTCCTTGCATACAACTAATCGAGACCTTATAGGAATGCACTGTGTTGAGGTTCAGCTTCCTGTGGCAACAGGAAGTGTCGTAATTCATCCTCAACATAGTCCTTCATTCTCTGCCTACAGTTACACAAAAACACTGTCTTCCATCCTCTTTAGAATGGTAAATTCTTAAGGTAAAGACGTGAAACTCAGGACATCGTTAGGGTGTGTTCCCAGGAGGCCGTACATTGAATTCCAGCTTCCTGCGATTACAGGAAGTCACTTAATTGGGGGTCATAGGGGGGTTTCGAAGGGTTAAAAAGGTTTAATCTTACCAAATTGTACATATTTGTGACCCGGGATATGAAATTTTAAGTCAATTGACTTAAAAGTATTTTTGACCTCTATTTTTGAAACTACCAGCCTTGTTATGAATTCTTGAAGGAAATCTGAAGTTTTTTCTATTTTTTTTTTTAGATTGACTTGAAACTCGAAACTCCGTCTGTCTGTCTGTCTGTCTGTCTGTAGGAGAGAGGAGAGAAAGAGAGGAGGGAAAGGAAGCAACAAATGAGAGAAAGGGGAGACAGGGAAAGAAGGAGGGAGTGAGAATGGAGGGGGAGGAGAGAGAGAAAATGGGGAGAGTGAGGGAGTGGGAAAGAGGGGGAGAGAGAGAGAGGGAGAGGGTGAAGGAGGGAGGGGAGGGTAGAGGGGAGAGAGAGACTACAGACAGAGAGGCCTGAGAGAGAGTGATGAGGGAGGAATGGAAAGAAGGAGGGAGAGAGAATTGAGGGGGAAGAGGGAGAGAAAGAGAAGGGGGAGGGATGGGGAGAGAGGGGCGAGAGGGTGGAGGGGCTGAAAAAATGGAGAGAGAGAGAGAGAAGAGAATGAAGGTGGTATCAAGAGAAGGTAGAGAGTGAGAGAGACATGAGATAAACAAGAAAAATCAACACTGTGATTACTCATCTTTTCCCATTGACTTCAAAGGATTGAGAAAAATATCAACCCTGTGAAACTCTTCTTTTCCCATTGACTGCGATGTACTGAGAAAAGCATCAGCTACTGTGACATTTGACCTTTTCTCAAAAACATACCAAGATGATGTTTTCCTATGATATCATGTTGAAAACTCTAGTCCACATGTGTCAAACTCATTCTACGGAGGGCCGAGTGTCTGCGGATTTTCGCTTCACCCTTGACCTTGATTGATGAATTAAGGTCACTAATTAGTAAGGAACTCGCCTCACCTAGTTGTCATGGTCTTAATTGAAAGGAAAAAGCAAAAACCTACAGAGAGTCGGCCCTCCATTGAATGAGTTTCACACCCCTGCTCTAGTGCACCTAAACTCATCTCTGGACCTCGAAGCCAGTTCCAATGCATTTTTTCATTGTTGCCCTCTAATCAGGGACTGATTTAGACCTTGGACTCCAGGTGGGTGCAATTAATTATCAGGGGTGCACATTTTGTTTTTTGTGCTAACACTACACAGCTGATTCAAATAATCAAAGCTTGATGATTAACTGATTATTTGAAACAGCTGTGTAGTGTTAGGGCAAAAACCAAAACGTGCACGCCTTGGTGTCCCGAGGACCGAGTTTGTGAAATCCTGTCGACGGGTAAGAGTTGAATATCCCCGCCTAGTGTGTCAAATCATGTGAGCCCCTTGACAAGGACTCCTTAAACTGAAATGTGGTATTTTTCAGACTTGATCAGACTTGATAAGACTTTATCAGTAGTGTTATTTCATCAAAATATTGAATAAATATATGAGAATAAATATGTGAAACGGTGTGTACATTTTAGCCATTAAATGAAGCGCAGTCATTTTTGGGGGCAAACGTTTGCAGTCTGTTTTCATTTCATTTCGCCAGCAGAGGGAAGTATAGCCAAGCAAATCAACCACCGACAATCAAAAAAATGGCTGAATGTTCTTTTCACAGAGCTGTCAGCTGAGTGGAGATGTAGAAATCGAGCACAGACCGATAATGTCAGTAATAACACAAGTTTAATATGGACAGATGAGTAGCTAGATTTAGTGTCCAGTTTTAAATGTGTTTGGTACTCTACCTGTACAATGCCCTTTGGGCTTACGTTAGGTGCACAGATTGACCCCTTATTTGGTCTCTTGTGAGTGTTTCTGTGGAGAACTAGGCTAGTGCTCATCAGGGGAGATATTCAGTAAGTAGAGGAACATCTGAGTCCAACCTACTGTAGCTAATTTATGACCAGATGTGATACACAATGGTTTTAATGGTACACAATGGCACCAGTCTTTCCAGGAGCCATTATGGTAACAGTGACTGCCTCTTAAGTGTGAAACGCCTCAGCAAAACTTCAAGAAAAGGGGAACCATTACTATACAATGAGTATCAGCTTCAACATCTGCAGTTCTGCACGGAAAAGCCATCATGCATTCAGGACTGAAAAAGACGCCAGGGGAAAACAAAAAAATATGCAAACTCCTTCTGTTTCAGTACGCTACACAGCCGTCTGCTGAGAGGCTTTCTGTCGAAGCAGCAGGTCGAGTCTGAGAGATGATTTTATGGAGGATTTTCTCACGGTGGGTTCTCTCCAGAAGGGCCTGACGGTGGGCCAGGGGTTTGTCCTTCCAGGTGCCTGGGCACATTTCACTGCTGTGTGCGCATTGCACTCAGCTTTTATTTCTGTTGAACTTGGACGCTCCATCGTTCAGGCCCTTGCGAATACTCCTAGTAACAGAAAAGGGAAAAAACTTGAAGAGTCATGCAAAAGCAAAAGGTGAGGCCAAAGAAAAGCTTTTTTTTAACCTTTATTTAACTAGGCAAGTCAGTTAAGAACAAATTCTTATTTTCAATGACAGCCTAGGAACAGTGGGTTAAGTGCCTTGTTCAATGGCAGAACAACAGATTTTTACCTTGTCAGCTCGGGGATTCAATCTTGCAACCTTTCAGGTACTAGTCCAACACTCTAACCACTAGGCTACCCTGCCGCCCCAGTTAAAAATACATCAACGCTAAAAACAGCTAGCATCACTCTGGGTGTGATGTGTTAGTCATGTTATAACGTGTCGTGATTTGGTAGTATAAGCTTATCTGGGAAACACAGAATTTCTTAGGAGGAGTAGTTTGAGAGGTCTCTGTATAGGGACATTAAATACATTTCCCTCTACTTAGACACTATGTGTACCAATCAATAAAGATGAGTGATTGGTCATGATGGTTGATCAGGAGTCTGAGAAACGTTTTACTTCCACTGTTTACCTAGTCTCTCCCAACATCCATAACTGAGCAGGTCAGAGGCCAGCGTTCACAATATAACTGTTTTCCACATGCTGCTCTTTTTTTCTTTTGATATAGCCACAATCACAATCTCTCCCACTCCCTCTTTCCTCCACATCTCTCCTTAATCTTTCTCTTTGTCTTTCCCCTTCCCTCTCATCCCCTTCTCTCTCTCTCTCTCCCTCATCGCCCTCTTTCTCTCACCCTCCCTTTTCACATTGAGTAATGAAACAGACAGAGAAGGCAGGTTGTGAGTTGCTTAGTAACAGTGGTTGCGATGAATGCAATGAACAGACAAATCACATTTTGCAGACCAACTTGCCCTGCCACCCAAAAAGGGTTTCAGTTGTCCAGATTTATATTTTCCTCAGTTGAACGATGTTACATAAAAATCAGTGTTTTACATACGTTCCCATAATCATCTGACCTCTCATGGTCGTTTCAATACAGGGTTGCTCTCCATTGAGGTGAAGAAATAGTCATTGGGATCGTCATCCTCATACAGTATGTATGAATCAACAAGTTGGTTTCAATAGCAGAATAGGGGGAAATTGAGCATGGAGTCCTTGAGTGAGGATTTATGTAAAATTGGGGCTTTGTCTACAATATCAAGGTAAAAATTATAATGGTTAGCACTGTGCTCCACATCTTTTGTGGATCTGCACTTAATTCCAAGGCTATGTGCCAGCAGTCTGAAATGGTTTCCTTTTATTCTGACCTTTCCTGGTGTTTTATGTAAGTGTGACTTTTAAAGGAGGTCACTGCAGGATTACAGATCTCATCATAGGAAGAAATACCTCATACTCACTAAGACACAAGTGGCAACACTTTATTTCAGCCCTCTGTTATAAGTCCAATAAATGATTCACCATTTAGGCCACCCAAATCAGGCCCTCTACTATTCTACACACACAAAAAAAAAAGTCTAAATAGTACCAGATGGGTTCTTTGGCTTGTAACCATAGCGTAACCCTTTTTGGTGATATAAAGAACCCTTTTTTAAACGTTCAATAAAGAACCATTCTCATACGGTTCTAAACAGAACATGTATGGTGCTATAAAGAACCCTTTCCTACGGTTATATAAATAAAGATTAAACAAGGTTCTATATAGCACCAAAAAAGGGTTATGCTATGGTTACAACCCTTTTTGTGCCTACAGAGAACCCTTATGGAGAATGGTTCTATAAATAACCTTTCTCAATCTGAAAGGTTCTTTGCAGATTCTTTTGAAGAACCATACAGGCTTTTAAATTCTAGTCAGCTATATTATATTGTAAAGATTCCATAAGTGGACCCAAGCCAGCTGTAGTATCAATCGTGGATGATAAATGGGCCGGTCCCTCAGGCAGCCTCACGATCTGATGGGTGGGAGCTCTGAGGATCTGAACCTGAGAAGCCACTGTTATGACTCTCCTGTGAGGATCCAAAGATCAGGTTACAATGGATCAATGTCTACCAGATCCCTCTCACCCGCAGAGGGGAGGAGGGATTGATGTGGGGGTTTTGTGACACCTCACGCCCGGTCGTAAATTATATGCAGCAGAGGACTCTTTTTGGTCTTTAGTAGTGGTGATTGAAATGTGTCTTTGTTACAGAGACATTTTCCTGCCCAAAAACTCTAACGTCCACAAGTGAACACTGGGACAACATTTCTAACATCTGGATGTGGAGAATGATGAGAGATGGTCTATGGAAAACTAATGTTGATTTTGTGAAGTCATTGACATTTTTATATAAATGTTAAAACGGAAATATTGTAACTTGAACAGTATACACACTGTATATGTCAGGTTTTCATCCTTTATGTTGTGTAAGACATTTGAAAGATGATAATTCTATTTTTGTTAAGATATGAATGTGATTTTAGTTTTCGAACAAGATTATAGTTTTGATGATACTTTGCCCAGTAAGTAGCCAACTCGAGGGAGCTCAGAGAGAATGTCAGCATGATGGGAATGTCCCTTTATACCAGAGTGTATAAAGGATGAGTTGAGAATTAACATATCAGACCAGAAGGACTCAAGCTGCAGCTTAGGTCTCCATTGGTTACGACCCTGAAAATCAACATGAGGTGAAGACGACAAAGTAGCCTCTCTAACAATCAAGGTTATGGCTGAGTAGCTGTTCTGTAGTGTAGTGTATCTACGAAAGTTAATTTAAGTAAGACCATCCTGTTACACTCTTCAAATCATCGTCAACTACACTACTCTCATCACCCCACTGGGGATAACCGACACAGCTGGTTAGCTGTCTTCAGAGGACCCCTCTGACCCTTTTCATGTAGGCCTGGGTCAAACAGCGATAAATGATGAAGACATCTAAACACGTAAATGCATTCATTGCTTCTTACCCCAAACAGGCGGCGGTTCGGGGCAAAGTATTATGATTACTGTGAGCGTAGTTCCAAGTGTTTGTCTCTCTTTCTCCCTTTGTTCCTCTCTAATCCTCCCTCTTTTGATAAACAAGCAGTCATGTTGTCGTTAGTCTGCTAAGGACCTGTTTCCATCGTATTAAGTTTCTAATCAATAACCTATGCCGTGTGTGTCTATCCTGTCTTATCAATTAGTTAGTAAATAAATAATTGAATCCATTTCTGTGGTACGGAATGTTCAGTAAAGCTGGGGTTTGTGCAGATGCAAGGAATATGCGACGTTCAGAATTTTGAGACTGATATGAGGTAATGATTAATAAATGACTGTTATCGATATGTATCTGATATATCATCTAGCTTTTAATTCGGGAGATGGTAACTCGTTAAACAACTTCTTCGGTGGTGCCCCAAATCTTAATGAGTTAATTGTTACATGATTAATTTAATCGTGTAACAATTAAGCCTGGCTAGTTAATTTGATACATAACAGTCATCAGATTAATGTTTAGTCATGTCACGACACCATCAGAGAGAGAGACAGAACAGAGGACGAAGGTGCAAGTAACTTCGGATCTGATCTCGAATCGGAAGCCCCTAAGGAGGAAGGCGCCAGAACCTCTGTATCCAGGGCAGCAAAGCCATTTCTGGTCTGTGTCCGGGCTTAACATCTCCAAGGAGACCCCCGTTGCCAGAGGAAACATTCTTCAACTTCCATGGTGACTGACATATCTCCATGGCAGGTTGCAGAGTCCCACCTGTTTAACCACCTGTTGTGCCTGTTTTACATGTCATTTGGCATTAATACGTGTCACATATCAGTTTGCAAACAACGTACAAATAAATAAAATTACACTGAGTTAATAAAGCTGCATACAAACTTGGTCTCTTTTTTGCTTTCTTGAGTAAGGCAGCTCCAAAATGGAGATGTTTCACCCTAGCCCACCTGTGGTGGTGGGGCAGCCAGTGGAAAATACGGAGCGTAGGGGTTGGTAATGTTCTCTAGTTGTGCTTTGATTGGCTCAGTATTCTGTCACTCATGGGGACACCACGTCACTGCAAAATCTAAATTGAAAATTCTAGACCCTTGGGTGCTACCATAGCTCTGCTTCTAGCGCCTAAGCAACTTTGCAGTATTTAGTGGATTTTGTGTGTTATTTCTTACATTATTAGCCAAGAAATGTGCTGGTGTTATTACATACAGCTGGAAATAACTTTTGGATATCAGAGCATTAACCATATGACCAGGAATATGACTTCCCAAATTGGATCCTTTGTTAGTACCCCCCCAGAGGGTGCTCCAAAACACCGACAGCGGAGAAGAGGTATTTGGAGAGGACTTCTCGCCCGACTCAGGAGGCGTGCATACCGGAAAACACATATCCTGAGGCCGCATTCATTGTAGCTAGGGATTTTAACAAAGCAAATTTGAGGAAAATGATACCGAAGTTCTACCAACACATTGACTGTACTACTCACGCTGGAAAAACATTGGACCACTGCTACCAAACTTTTCTAAATGCCTACACGGCCCTCTCCGCCCTCCCTTCGGCAAATCTGATCACGACTCCATTTTGCTCCTCCTTTCCTATAGGCAGAAACTCAAACAGAAAATCGGAATACATGCTTCAAGATTGTTTTGATCACACGGACTGGGATATGTTCTGGGTAGCCTCTGAAAATAACATTGACGAATACATGGATATGGTGACTGAGTTCATCAGGAAGTGTATTGTTTTGATGTTGTACCCACTGTGACTATTAAAACCTACCCAAACCAGAAACCATGGATAGATAGCAGCATTCAGGCAAAACTGAAAGCACAAACCACGACATACAACCATGGCAAGGTGACTGGGAATATGGCCGAATACAAACAGTGTAGTTATTCCCTCAGTAAGGCAATCAAACAGGCAAAACATCAGTTCAGAGACAAAGTGGAGTCGCAATTCAACGGCTCAGACATGAGACTTATGTGGTCTACAGACAATCACGGACTACAAAGGGAAAACCAGCCACTTCGCGAACACCAACGTCTTGCTTCCGGACAAGCTAAACACCTTCACCCGCTTTGAGGATAACACAGTGACACAGACGCAGCCCGCTATCAAGGACTGTGGGTTCTCCTTCTCCATGGCTGACATTAGTAACACATTTAAGTGTGTTAACCCTCGCAAGGTTGCTGGCCCAGACAGCATCTCTAGCCATGTCCTCAGTGCATGCGCAGACCAGCTGGCTGGAGTGTTTATGGACATATTCAATCTCTCCCTATCCCAGTCTGCTTTCCCCACTTGCTTCAAGATGTCCTCCATTGTTCCTGTACCCAAGAAAGCAAAGTAACACCATAGTACCCTCCACGCTCATCATTAAGTTCAGGGCCTTGGTGCTGAACCCCGCCCTGTGCAACTGGGTCCTGGACTTCCTGACGGGCCGCCCCCAGGTGGTGAAAGTAGGAAACAACACCTCCACTTTGCTGATCCTTAACACTGGGGGCCACAAGGGTGTATGCTCAGCCCCCTCCTGTACTCCCTGTGCCACACATGACTGCATTGCCATGTACGCCTCCAACTCAATCATCAAGTTTGCAGATGACACAACAGTAGCAGGCTTAATTACCAACAATGACAAGACAGCCTATAGGGAGGAGGTGAGGGCCCTGGGAGAGTGGTGCCAGGAAATTAACCTCTCAATCAATCTAAAAAAACAAAGGAGCTAATCGTGGACTTCAGGAAATAGCAGAGGGAGCACAGCCCTATCCACATCGACGGGACCGGAGCGGAGAAGGTGATAAGCTTCAAGTTTCACAGACGATCTGAAATTATCCACCCACACAGGCAGCATGGTGAAGAAGGCGCAACAATGCATTTTCAACCTCAGGAGGCTGAAGAAATTGGACTTGACCCCTAAAACCTTCATAAACTTTTACAGATGCACAATTGAGAGCATCCTGTCAGGCTGTATGACCACCTAGTACGGCAACTGCACCACTCGCAACCGCAGGATTCTCCAGAGGGTAGTGAGGTCTGCACAACGCATCACCGGGGGCAAACTACCAGACCACCAGGACACCTACAGCACCCGATGTCACAGGAAGGCCAAAAAGATCATCAAGGACATCAACCAGCCGAGCCACGACCTGTTCACCCTGCTATCATTCAGAAGGCAAGGTCAGTACAGGTGCATCAAAGCTGGGAACAAGAGACTGATCGACTACGTCACAGTGAGACGTTCTGACACTAATGACGTTCTGCTGACATGTGCCATGAGGGGTGCAGAATGCTGGAGAGATCACCGTATGATACTGGCTAAACTCCAGTTGAGAATACATCCCCCCAACACCTAGAGAAGTCCAGTAAGAGGCGTCTGCACTGTATCCGGCTCGAAAGGCTAAGGGAGGCCGAGGCTCTTCTGAGCGCAGAAGACCCCATGGACCAGAAGTGAGCATCTATTAGCTCAGTGCTCCATCAGGCAGCAGCCCACTCCATTGGCTACAGAGGTAGGAAACATCAGGACTGGTTCGATGAGAACTCTGACACCATCACAACCTTACTGGACAATATGCACAAAGCGCACAGGGCTGCTCTTAACAGCCCCACATCTGCTACCATACCCAAGCAATGGCGTGCATCGTGCAAGGATATGCAAACAACCTTGCGTTCTCTGTAGAACGAATGGTGGACGAATAAGGCACAGGAAATCCACATTTATGCCGACAAAAACGACATTAACAATTTCTGCAATTCAATTAAAGCTATGGCCCTAGAAGTCACTCCATCACCCCGATGAAAACAGCTGATGGTCTGACTCTCTTGAACGACTAAAACCAGATCCTAATGAGGTGGGCTGACCACTTTAAAGCATTACTCAATCAGCACTCTCCTACAGACCACTCCATCCTGGAAGAACTGCCTTGTCCGTCCACCCATTCAAGACCTCAACCGTTCTCCAACCTTCCAAGAGGTATTATCAGCTATCCGTTCCCTCAAGAACAACTAGACTCCTGGTGCTGACAGCATCCCGGGAGAGCTACTTAAAAAGGGAGGTTACTTCTGCACACCGTACATCACTGAGGTTTGGGACCGGGAGATCGTCCTCCAACAGTGGCGGGATGCAAACATTGTCACCATCTATAAGAACAAGGATGACAAGTCCATCTGCGGCTACAGCCGGGGGATATCCCTTCTGAGATGTCCCAAGGTCCTGGCCAAGGTGAGGCTAGGTGATGCTAGACACAGAGGCTACTGGCTACTAGGCTACTGGCTACTGGTTGAGAGGGATGAGGCAAAAGGTATGGCAAATAAGTCTGGCAGCCCAACTGATTGGTAAATTTATTGCAAATAAATAAATTATGTGATTAAGCTAAATAAAAATAAAAATAAACTATACTATGAAACAAAGATAAATTATATAAAGAATGATAGTAAAAATCTTTGGAGCATCTTAAATGAAATTTTGGGGGGAAAAGCCAACTCGGCGCCATCATTAATTGAATCAGATGGCTCATTTATCACAAAACCCACTGACATTACTACTTTCATTACTTTTTCATTGGCAAGAAAACAAACTTAGGGATGACATGCCAGCAACAAATGCTGACACTACAAATCCAAGTACTGTATATCTGACCAAATTATGAAAGACAGGAATTGTACTTTTGTATTCCGTGTGGAAGAGGTGAAAAAAGTATTGTTGTCTATCAACAATGACAAGCCACCGGGGTCTGACAATCTGAATGGAAAATTACTAAGGATAATAGCGGATTAGATTTCCACTCCTATTTGCCACATCTTCAATTTAAGCCTACTTGAAAGTGTGTGCCCTCAGGCCTGGAGGGAATCTAGTCAATCCGCTACCCCAATCAGCCTGTTACCAACCCTTAATAAACTTCAGGAAAAAATAGTGTTTGACTAGATCCAATGCTATTTCACAATAAACAAATTGACAACAGACTTTCAACACGTATATAAGGAAGGATACTCAACAAGCACGGCACTTACACAAATGACTGATGATTGGCTGAGAGAAATTGATGATAAAATGAATGTGGGAGCTGTCTTGTTAGACTTCAGTGCAGCTTTTGACATTATTGTTCATAGTTTGCTGCTGGAAAAACGTATGTGTTATCGCTCTACACCCCCTGTTATAATGTGGATAAAGAGTTACTTGTCTAACAGAACACAGAGGGTGTTCTTTAATGGAAGCCTCTCAAACATAATCCAGGTAGAGGCAGGAATTCCCCAGGGTAGCTGTTTAGGCCCCTGTCTTTGAGTAAGGCCATAGTGTCTATGTATGCGGATGACTCAACACCATACACATCAGCTACTACAGTGATTGAAATGACTGCAACATTTAACAAAGAGCTGCAGTTAGTTTCGGAATGGGTAGTAAGGCATATGTTAGTCCTAAATATTTCCAAAACTAAAAGCATTGTATTTGGAACAAATCATTCACTAAACCCTAAACCTCAACTACATCTAGTAAAGAATAATGTGGAAATTGAGCAAGTTGAGGTGACTAAACTGCTTGGAGTAACCCTGGATTGTAAAACTGTCATGGTGAAAACATACTGATACAACAGTAGCTAAAATGGGGATAAGTCTGTCCTTAATAAAGCGCTGCTCTGCCTTCTTAACAACACTATCAAAAAGGCAGGTCCTACCGTCTCTGGTTTTGTCGCACCTGGACTACGGTTCAGTCATGTGGTCAGGTGCCACAAAGAGGGACTTGGGAAAATTGCAGTTTGCTCAGAACAGGGCAGCACGGCTGGTCCTTAAAAGTACATGGAGAGCGAACATTAATGACATGCATGTCAATCTCTCATGGCTCAAAGTGGAAGAGAGATTGACTTCCTCAGAGGTGTTGACAAGCTGAAGGTACCGAGCTATCTGTTTAAAATACTAGCACACAGCTCAGAAACCCATGCATACCCCTCAAGACATGCCACCAGAGGTCTCTTCAAAGTCCCCAAGTCCAGAACAGACTATGGGAGGCACACAGCACTACATAGAGCCATGACTACATGGAACTTTATTCCACATCAGGTAACTGATGCAAGCAGTGGAATCAGATTTTAAAAAGCAGGTAAAAATATACCTTATGGAACAGTGGGGACTGTGAAGTAACACAAACACAGGCACAAACACATGCATACACACACCATAACATACGCACTATACACACACGTACACATGGATTTTGCATTGTACTGTAGATATGTGGTAGTGGAGTATGGGCCTGAGGGCACACACTTAGTGTGTTGTGTATTCTGTAATTAATGTATTGTAATGTTTTCAAAATTGTATAACTGACTTAATTTTGCCAGGCCCCAGGAAGAGTGGGGATCCATTATAAATACAAATACAAATACACAGGCTGGTGAACAACATCACAGAGGAACTGCTGCCAGAGTCACAATGCGGCTTCAGAAAGAACAGGAGTATGGTCGACATGATATTCACAGCACGGCAACTCCAGGAGAAGTGCCGTGAACAACATCAGGACCTTTTCATGGCCTTTGTCGACCTCTCCAAGGCCTTCAACACTGTAAGCAGGTAACTACTATGAGGCATTCTACTCAAATGTTGCTGTCCAGACAAATTTGTCAACATCCTTTGCCAGTTCCATGAAGGTATGATGGCTCGGGTGGCCAAGGAGGGCAGGAGTCAATGCCCTTTGGAGTAAGCATCATTGTGAGGCAGGGGTGTGTGCTGGCACTCTTTAACATCGTCCTCCTATGTGTCACCCAGCTTCTCCACAAGGAGCTTGAGGACAGCAGAGGGGTTGCATTGGACTTCAGGCTGGATGGAAACCTATTCAACATCAGGAGGCTCCAAGCAACCACCAAGGTTTTGACGGAGTGTGTTCTTGAGCTGCAGTGTGCTGATGACTGTGCTCTTATAGTCCACACTCCAGAAGACCTTCAGTCCATCCTTAGCAACTGAACTGTGAGGGTATATAGCAGGATGGGACTGTCTATCAACACCACTAAGACAGAGGTGGACTGCCAATGGATATCCAGCCCTCCCCCCACCATTGAACACAAATCACTGGCAATAGTCCCATCCTTCAAATACCTAGGCAGCATCCTCTCAGAATACTGCAGCATCGACCTCGAAATTCAAAATAGGATCAAGCAAGCATCAGCTGCCTCAGGGAAACTCAGACACAGGGTCTTCCAAAACAGAGATCTCCACCTCTACACCAAAGTTGCAGTCTATCAAGCCGTCTGCATCCCCACACTTATTTACAGCTGTGAAGCCTGGGTCACCTAGTCACCTAGTCACCACCACAAGCAGCTCGAGCGATTCCACATAAGATCACCTGGTACATCTGTATGCCCCATACAGAAATAGTTGCTAAGACCAACTGTAAGAGGATGGATGGAGGCCATGGTCACCCAACACCAACTGCGCTGGCTTGTCATGTCATTAGAATGTCTCAGGAGCGCTTGCCGCGGAAGATCCTGTATGGCCAGCTACATCTTGGCCGGCGGGCTGCAGGGGGGGCCAGCTACATCTTGGCCAGCGGGCTGCAGGGGGAGCAGATGAAGCGCTACAAGGACCAGCTAAAAACGTGGCTGAAGAAGTGCAACATCAAACCCACAGACCTAGAGGATGCTGCTGCCGACCATTCCACCTCGCGGCAGCTCTGACAGAGAGGTGTACAGAGGTTGGAGGAGGAGAGGAGCACAAAGAGACAGCAAAAACAGCTCAGGAGAGCTGTCCACGCCAACACAGACTGCATATGCCCCACCTGCAATAAAGTTTACGTTCTCGGTTTGGACTCTACAGACACCAAAGGATTCACCGTTAACTCAGAAATGAAAGTCATCATCGGATACGATAGACTACCATAAGCGTGTGTGTGTGTGTGTGTGTGTGTGTGTGTGTGTGTGTGTGTGTGTGTGTGTGTGTGCGCGTGTGTTTGCTCACCAGAGAGGTAGAGGCAGCAGGTGGCTGTGTGTGTGTGTGTGTGTGTGTGTGTTTGTGACTGCGTGCAGGTGTGTGTGACTTTGTGCTCCTGTGTGTGTATATATTACTACTAACCAGAGACGTTAAGGCTGCTGGATGACTATAGGGTTACCACCACACGGTCCTGTAGATATTAGTGTGTGTGTGTGTGTGTGTGTGTGTGTGTGTGTGTGTGTGTGTGTGTGTGTGTGTGTGTGTGTGTGTGTGTGTGTGTGTGTGTGTGTGTGTGTGTGTGTGTGTGTGTGTGTGTGTGTGTATTAAAACCCACCAGAGACGTGGAAGTGGCAGGATGGCTGTAAGGATACCACCACACAGTCCATTAGATGTTGGTAGACTGAATGAACAGTACCATAAGCAGGTAGAGGAAGAGTAGGAACTCAAACAGTAGGCTGCTGTCCAATGGGAGGTCAGGGATCCAGGAGTGACGGACAGGTTCCGGCATGATGAGGGCCAAGAGGGGCAGGGCCGTGAGACCCACACAGTTACTGCTCCTAGGGGCACATACAGGTAGAGGGGTTAGTGTGTGTGTATGGGGTGCAATGTGAGTTGGTTACAGGAATAAGCCTAGTTGTCTGTAGCCTGGTCATAGATTTGTGCTCTTGCCAACTCCATTGATGTCATTGTCAACCCAAACATTTGGCATCACCATGAGTGACAAGGAGTTGGCATGATGGCACAAACAGACTGGTACAGGCTAAGATCTGCAGCAGCGAGGACTATGTGTGAGAATGTGTGTGTGTATATGTGTGTGTGTGCGTGCGTGCGTGTGTGCGTGAGGGAGGGAGGGAGAGTGTGGAAGAACATGTTGTGGCGAGAACAGAACAGTGGAAGATATCTCTCCTACTATCTGTGTTGCCATACCTTCTTACCCCTCAGGGGAAATATTTTAGACAAGGTAAATAATATCTACTCCTCCTCAGTCACATCAATGATTTACCTGACTAACCTAGTGTTGGGCCTGTAACCAAAATATTGCTGGTTTGAATCCCAGAGCCGACAAGGTAAAACATCTGCTGATGTGCCCTTGAGCAAGGCACTTAACTCTAATTGCTCCTGTAAGTTGCTCTGGATAAGAGAATCTGCTAAATTACTAAAATGTAAATCACAGTCAGGAAGGGAAAGAATAAGATATGACTGTCTTATCGTAGTTGGAGACTGAGTCAACTGTTTCTCAAAAGGGGGTCGGATCAAATATGCCTACACATTTCATTTCCAATGGAATGACCCTTGCCTAAAAAGTAATGTGTGTGTGTGTGTGTGTGTGTGTGTGTGTGTGTGTGTGTGTGTGTGTGTGTGTGTGTGTGTGTGTGTGTGTGTGTGTGTGTGTGTGTGTGTGTGTGTGTGTGCGTGCGTGCGTGCGTGCGTGCGTGCGTGTGTGTATGTGTGCGTGTTTGGGGAAGCCTGCTTGTTGTAGTACAGTCCTGTACCACGTCTGTGTGTGTATTTCTCTGTGTCGTCTCCCCTCATCCATTCCTCACCTGTTCCAGGGTCTGTTGCCATTGCTGAGGCTGCCTCCTACCAGTGTCTATAGGGAGGGCAAAGCAGAGCGCCTCAGCTGCTATCTACTCAGCCCTCTCTGGCCCCTGGCATGGTCTGGCACGGGCACCACCTCAACACCCACAGCCACTCCTCCAGCCTCTGCCTCTCCACCTAAACCAGCGCACAGAGACCACCACCACCACCTCACAACCCAGCCCAACGCAGCCAGGCCACTGGGGAAATAACAACAGAAGACAACATCGTCAATACAGCAATAATAACAATAGGCCTCTACAGAGACGGACAGAGAAGAAGTCAATAAAGGACAAGGTAATGTTCAGAAGGCACAACAAGTAAGAAAACATAGTGAAACAGGAGGTATAATACTATTGGAACTTCCTTGTTTAATGAACACAACCCAGCTTCAACAAAAACCTTCAATACAGCACAGCATCAACAGAGTTAAGTTCAGGTGGATGACAATATACACATTGAAGATACTAGTAGTCCCTATGAAATGAATAGAGGTGATATGATTAATTGCTAGACCTACTTGACAGAGAGACAAAAAATATCATATCTAGACAATTCATTTCTATCTGAACTTTCAACAATGTTGTTCTCTACTGAACACAGCCAGAGCACACACACACACACTTAAGTGTTAATGTCCAAGAAGCCGGTGTTTGGACGAAATATTGGCACAGGTGTTGTTCGTGCCAATATATCCTCTTAACACTGGCTTTGAGGGCATTATAACTTTTATACAATGGTTACCAACATACTCAAATAATGATTGATGTATTTTCATTAAAAATGTTATTTTGATGAATTTATTCATACTATTTCATCCTTCCACAAGACATAGTCCGGACACAAATCTAAAGAAAATCCAAAGAAATCAGCCAAGACCTCAGAAAAAAATTGTAGACCTCCACAAGTCTGGTTCATCTTTGGGATGATTTCCCCAACACCTGAAGGTACCACGTTCATCTGTACAAACAATAGTACGGAAGTATAAACACCATGGGACCATTCAGCCGTCATACCGCTCAGGAAGGAGAAGCATTCTGTCTCCTAGAGATGAACGTACTTTGGTGAGAAAAGTGTAATCAATCCCAGAACAACAGCAAAGGACCTTGTGAAGATGCTGGAGGTAACAGGTACATAAGTACCTATATCCACAGTAAAACGAGTCCTATATCAACATATCCTGAAAGGGCTCTCAGCAAGGAAGAAGCCACTGCTCCAAAACCGCCATAAAAAACACCAGACTACGGTTTGCAACTGCACATGGGGACAAAGATTGCACTTTTTGGAGAAATGTCCTCTGCTCTGATGAAACAAAAATAAAACTCTTTGGCCATAATGACCATCGTTATGTTTGGAGGAAAAAGGGGGAGGCTTGCAAGCCGAAAGAACACTATCCCAACCGTGAAGCACGGGGGTGGCAGCATCATGTTGTGGGGGTTCTTTGCTGCAGGAGGGACTGGTGCACTTCACAAAATCGATGGCATCATGAGGTAGGGAAAATTATGTGCATATATTGAAGCAACATCTCAAGACATCAGTCAGGAAGTTATTGCTTGGTCGCAAATGAGTCTTCCAAATGGACAATGACCCCAAGCATACTTCCAAAGTTGTGACAAAATGGCTTAAGGACAACAAAGTCAAGGTATTAGAGTGGCCATCACAAAGCCCTGACCTCAATCTTATAGAAAATGTGTGGGCAGAACAGAAAAAGCGTGTGCGAGCAAGGAGGCCTACAAACCTGACTGAGTTACACCAGTTCTGTCAGGAGGAATGGGCCAAAATTCACCCAATTTATTGTGGGAAGCTTGTGGAAGGCTATCTGAACGTTTGACCCAAGTTAAACAATTTAAAGGCAATGCTACCAAATACTAATTGAGTGTATGTAAACTTCTGACCCACTGGAAATGTGATGAAAGAAATAAAAGCTGAAATAAATCATTCTCTCTACTATTATTCTGACATTTCAAATTCTGAAAAGAAAGTGGTGATCCTAACTGACCTAAAACAGGGAATTTTTACTAGGATTAAATGTCAGGAATTGTGAAAAACGGAGTTTGAATGTAGTTGGCTAAGGTGTATGTAAACTTCTGACTTCTACTTGCACGAACGCACACACATATACATATACACACACACACACACACACACACACACACACACACACACACACACACACACACACACACACACACACACACACACACACACTATATAAATCAATAGTTGTTTATTAGTCCAAAACTGCCCTTAACATTAACTTGATTGACCATGTTAGGTCATCTAACTGTTTGTTACATGCAATTCGCTCAGTGGACTCTCCGGTTTTGTGATGAAACAAAGGTATGGTTGAATGTATTCTGCCACTGTGTCTTCTTATTGTTTTGGCCTTAGGCCCATATATCACGGTGGTAAGGCATATGAAACATTTTATAGCAAACAACGCAATTATCACAACACAGTTTGTTATAAGTATTTCCCCCCTGGCTTGGCTTGAGAGATTTTATCCACGCACTGCTGCTGGCCATTTGTTTACTGCTCGCTCCTCCCACTGAATGTGCAACACAGCGCGCTATGAGCAACAGCAAAAAGAGCTGCACTTCCTCGTTGACTGGATACACTCGCCACACACACACACACACACACGAACAAACACGACTGCATTGTTTTGATTGCATTTTACACTGGTCACTGTATCTGGAAAGTAGGCTACAAAAGGCTTGTGAACATACAATATTGAATAGGATAATTTTTCCATATCGAAAAGGATTGTAATTTACACTGTTGCTGTTTTAAGAAGCCGCCGATCAATTCAACAGGTAGGTAGGTTGTTCCCTTATTTGTTTATCTTCCCCCGTTCTTTGATATATTCCCAGACAATCTGTCAATGTGGCATTTGACTCAATACCGCTTTCGTTAATAGTTTGTTTTTGTTCTGCATAATATTTTCGAAAACATTTTGGGGGGTGGAATTCGCAAAGATAAATCCATTCCATGGTTTATGTTGGGGTAATTATTAATTTAACACTGATATGAATCTTTACGAATTATTGAATACGTCAATGGAAACACTATTGAATTTGCGGCCGCTAATCTAACATGAGGAACCACGGTGCACTATGACGAGGGGCCGAGTCATTTCGGAGAAACTTTACATTTTTGACCGATGAGACAATTATGCGCTTTTTCTGTCTCAGCAATTTGTGATGTCATGGAAATTATGGCGTGTGAAATTGTAGATTTTTTTTTTTACATGTGTAAGTAATTCCCCAAGCTAGCCATATCAATATGTTCAGGTTGCTTTGAATAAGTGTGTCAATGTCCATTAGACTATTGAATTCAATGTGCAGGCTTTAAGCATATAATGTATTTTCATTTAATAGTCTAGCAATTCAGGCTCTATTAAGCCATTATGTGCTCGGTATATAATAAGACATTGTAATATAATATGTAGTTGTTGCAGTTGTTACTATTTAGGAGAACAGTTCATCTATAGGCTGCATATAATTAAATATCATTATAGTAAAATGTATTACAACCATTAGAGAAAGATATGATACTAATTTCCATCCAGTGTGATGTCATTACTTATGTTTATTAGTGTTACTCATAAAGTTTTTCTGTTGAATTGACTTATAGATTCCTGATGTGTGACCTCAGCATGGACCAAGTGGCCCCTCTGTCGACTTGCTACCGGTCCAGCCTCAAGGTGATACTTCACAAGGCTGTGCCACTAATACAGTAGATGAGTAGGACAATTGCATACATTGTAATGCTGGAGATGGTTGTGTATAGTACATATAGGACTACTGTATCACAACTGATAATGCAAGGCTGGATCAAAAGCCTGCACACCAAATTGCTCTCAAGGACTGGAGTAGGACCACCCTTTACTCGAGGCTACTTAGTTAAGAATGCACATTTCCAAAGATCAAATGTCAGCAGAGATTTATTTTCAAATCCAGCATGTCTCGCAGCACACTCGGGGCTGCTATTCTCCTTCTCCATAAGAGAAGAGATGAAAGGAAAGATGATAAAACCAAACATATTAAACGTGAGGATAATTGGGGAGCTGATGGACAAGAGTCTCTGTCTTTTCCACCTTCTCTACTGCCACAAAAGTAATTAGTCCCCTTGGCAACTAGGAAGAAAAAAGGCTCTCGGGACCTTGAGGGCCCTGTTTGTGGCAGCCTACCTTTTCTAAGGACAAATAGATGAATCATTAAACACTTTATGGATCAAAGGAGATGGTGTTTGTTTCTCCACCTCGAGTGTGGGGAGTTAGCCCTCCATTTTTTTAAATAAAAAATCATAAGTGCCTTACAGTATTAGACTTACAGGCGCACCTATGCCACTTTAGCGTACATCACTACTATCAATGTCCTAGTGATTTGTTAAGGTTTCATGTGCGGCTTGGTAGTATAACGTCATTAGAAGTCTCATCTGCATCTGTAAAGGGCTAATGTTGAGATGGGTACAGTGTAGATTCAAACAGTGAGCTCATCTCAAAGGGGCTCCATCTTAGCTAATCAAATTGTAAAGAAGAGTCTGGTTTCCCTAACCTGATTTGAAGAGGGGATGAGAGAGAGGGAAAAGAGAGAGAGGCTGATGGAGGGGGAGGAGTGGGTGGAGTTTGTTTTCTTCTCACAAAGCAGCCGCCCACGCTGTTTGTGTGAACCCTCAGAGCTGAACTGCTCAGAGCTGAACGGATGCCAGCTGCCTCAAGGGAAGATTCTAGGTCTGCTACGCTACGGAACAGGAACACCATATATGGTCGTCCAGCCTGGCTGGGAGAATATGAAAAGCCTGATGTGTTTGACTAATGATGACAGATTGGTTCTGCTGAAAGGGAGTGCCCACATAAAGCATTTTTTCTCTCTTTGCTTTTGCCTGCTCTGTTATCTTATAAGACTCTGTTTGAAGAAGTGAATTAAGTTTTTCCTAAATGATTCACAGTATCTATGGGTGATCAGCTGTTGGTCATCAGGACAGGGCTATACTTGTCTCACCTAATTTATCCAATTATGTAGACAAACAGTAGTATGGGGCTTTCTCAAATGATCAGGCCAAAGAAAACAATTTGTGTCTTTTTTTATTAACTAACAGTGTGTTGTTTTCCTATGTGTTTGTCCTCTACAGCGGCAGGCAGCCTTTGACCTGTTTGAAGATCCCATGTCTCTGTTCTCTGGATACTTCCTCCCCTCAGACGATGACCAGTCTCTTCAGGAGGTGCCCTCTGGCCTCAACTGTTTCTCACACGGTATGCCCCCACCACACCCTACGAATGAGTGTCACATCACTAGAGAGAGCCCTCTACTTTACACCAGTCACTTTCATAACACCTATACCAACTAATCACCCTAGCTCAAAGTCAGACCAAACTCTTCACAACTCTATTAGTCAGTTATTAGCCAGACATTATGTCACAAAGTTAACAATGTAGATCAACTGATTGCTGGCATACAAATTATTTTTAATTAATGATTAACAGAAAAACAAGTGTTGATTTGTGGTTACATAGTTTTTGATTAACAATTATCCAGAACCCAAACTTTGTAAGTGAAACTCCCATCCAGGTCCATGGCAGTTAGCCATTTTAGTCTACCTGAACCCTATTTAAATATATATGGTTTAACATTTATTTTGGGGCTTTTGGCAGACACTCTTATCCAGAGCAACTTACAGTTAGTACATTGATCTTAAGATAGCTAGGTGGAACAACCACATATCACAGTCATAGTAAATATATTTTTCCTCAATAAAGTAGCAAAGTCAAGTGTGAGTGTTAGTTCACAAATGTTTTTTAAATTATTATTTATTATTTTGGGGGGGTTGGGTTGAGGAGGGATGCGGGTGCTGTGGAAACATTAAACTATGTTATGACACAAGAAAGGTCTAGAATGGTTGATTCATAGAGTAAGCAAAGATGTGTTTTTTCTCTCCAGACATGGGCCCCTGCTCTGTTCCCCTGTTGACCCCTTGCAGTAAGGCAGTGATGAGTCAGGCCCTGAAGGACAGTTTCAGTGGCTTCTCCAAGGTCCAACATTGCTATGGCATCTCCAACAGTGAGTCACCTTCTACACCTGCTCATTCTATCACTTATCGTCCTCCCTTTTTCTTAATTTCCATTCTATTTTTTTTAAATTACAAGGATGATATTAAGTTAACTTTGTGCTTGTTTCCTTGCTGTATTTCCTGCTAATTTTCTACCCAATTTGGATTGGAGGTCAAAGACATTTTGGGCTCATTTTCGAGTTTTCTTTAATCATTAAAAAGTAAGCCTAGTTAAGTCAAATCAAGATGAAGACTTGTGTATTTTGGTGAAGTGTCCATGGAATTGTGCTTGAAATTTTTAGTAATTTGAAATTATATTAAGCCTTATATCTTTTTACTTTCTCTCTTTCACAGACCCTCGTAAGTGGACCAAGCAGCATGTGATGCAGTGGCTGCACTGGGCGGCCAGTGAGTTCAGCCTGGCCAACGTCCATTTCTTTAAGTTTGACATGAACGGCCAGGAGCTGTATGACCTGGGTAAGGAGAGCTTCCTGGACCTGGCTCCAGACTTTGTGGGCGACATCCTGTGGGAGCACCTGGACCAGATGATGAAAGGTAACAATGGCATTGGAACGTTTTAGTCAGATGGTGTTTGTGTGGAAGGCAGATGGCGGAAAGAGTAGGTTTCTGACACCTATCAAAATGTTATATTAGGGTGGAAATGTTTTTTTTGTCCTGTGGAATTACTGTACCCTTTGTCTTAAAGATACACGCTAAAATCAAATAACAGTATTTCTGCTGGTTCCTGACTTTTGTCCTCCATTGTTTTCTTCCAGAGTGTCAAGAGAAAGAAGAATCCATAAGCCTCAGCAGTGTTGTGCCCTCCGTAACTAACTGGATGAGCTCTAGCGGTGAGTGTCCATTAGAAAAACAAACTAACCACCAGAGGCTTCAAATCTAATTAAACATCAGATAGACAAAACAGTTTGGCTTCAGCTTCATTTGAACAACAGAAGCCTTAAGCTGTCCAGAGATGTCTCTGAGGTAGATGTGATGAGATGAGCTAAGTGGGCGTTTGTTTGTTCTTCTCTTCTTTCTGCAGGCTTTAGTCTGGAGGAGACCCAGTGTGCCCTGCAGGTGCCTGACAACAACGACAGTCTCCTTAGAGAGCTGTTTGAGACCTCAGACAAGACCGCCCTGCTGACTCCAGATCAGGAGTTCTCCATGTTCTCCAAGCCCCAGCTGAGCACGGTCAACGTCAGCTACGTCAGGAGCAACCCAGGCACAGGGCAGCTCTCCAAAGCCTGTGAGTAGGCAAACCTACTGTTGACTAGAAACTATTAATCAATGTTAATTAGTGTTAATTTTCGATCAAAGTCACATTAGAGAAAAAAAAGAAAAAAACAAGGCAACACGTAAGCGATTCCTAAAAGGTGTTTGGTTTCAGTGATAGTTCCTAAACCTAATCCAGTTTCAGGTGAACTAAACATTCTTCTTTTTTGTTTATCCACAGTCTTGTCCCAGGACCAGAGTTTGTGTTCATTGGAGAGTGTGGATAGCATCGAGGGGCCAGAGTCCATGCTGCACTCCTGGGGCAGCCAATCCTCCCTGGCGGACAACCAGAGGGTGCCGTCCCACGACAGCTTTGAGGACGAGTACAACAGCAGCCCACTGAGTCTGGAGAAGCAGGGCCTGTCCTTCAAGGACTACGTCCAGGAGAGGAACGAGCCTGTGGAATTGGGAAAGCCTGTCATAGCTGCTGCAGTGCTGGCTGGCTTTACTGGTGAGTTCATGAACCCGGTGACACAATCAAACACATCTCATCTTGTATGGAATACTATCCATCTTTCTGTCAACCCCAGTTCAAAACAGTACACTGCAGTTGAGTATAAGCAAACAATGCCTTTTGATCGCCTTCTGACTCCTCTGCCTCTTTTTTCCTCTCAACAGGAAGTGGTCCTATCCAGCTGTGGCAGTTCCTGCTGGAGCTCCTGACTGATAAGAGTTGTCAGGCCATCATCAGCTGGACCGGGGACGGCTGGGAGTTCAAACTCACCGACCCAGATGAGGTGAGTGTCAATTGTCCTCATACAATATGTGTATATCAGGTTGTGGAGGATATGGCCAAAAGGGTTTACAGGACCAGAAAAGTATTCAACACGAGCTATCAGAGAACATCAATATGAAGTAAACGGTTCTGTTTTCCATTGGTGTTTATCATTCTCTCTCTCCCCCAGGTGGCTAGACGCTGGGGACGCAGGAAGAACAAACCCAAGATGAATTACGAGAAGCTGAGCCGTGGCCTGCGATACTATTACGACAAGAACATAATCCACAAGACATCGGGCAAACGCTACGTCTACCGCTTCGTCTGCGACCTGCAGAACCTTCTGGGCTACTCGGCCGAAGAGCTCCACATCATGCTGGGGGTCCAGCCAGACACTGAGGATTGAATCATTTGCCGTTTTATTGAAAGGGAAGGGGTTGGAGATGGAGTCCATGGGGCTTCACTACTCCAACCAAGCAAAAGTTGCTAATGGTACAGGCCACCTGAAGGTCATTTCTGGTCATTAAACAGGTGGCACTGAGTGATGTGCACTGATAGTCGCTACACTGGTGGACAGACAGCGAACATCTCTAATATGGAGCAGCCGCTCCTGCCTTGGCTCTTGTGCCATCAATGTGCATTGTTGTGCAAGCTTTTGGTTGAGAGGGGTGCCAGTATTTAAATCAAGCGTTCCCTCTGGGTGAAAGTGTTGTTCTGCAAATTGTAATGGATCAGCTCTGTATCCATCTGCAAAGTGGAAAGCTGTCGATTGCACAGATGATAATTGCGATCAATGTAACATAGCAGATTTTTTTATTCAAGCCTGATACTCAGCAAGTGTGGTGTTTACAGAGTCTGAATAGTGGACATTTTTACGTACTGTGAATGATCTTGGGGTTACCAAATGAGAATGCTTTTGAGATGGCGGCTCCAGCACCATAAGGTTAGGCACCATACCCTCATGGTGTAATTTTCACAATCAACTTTTACCAGTTGAATGTAGACACATGTAATCCTTTTTTGTATTACAATTATTCCGAAATATTTTATTAAATTATACAAACGAGGCAATATCTCATATTTCCATATCGCGCAAATCCATTTTTCTGGACACTGGATAAAGTCAGTTTAAATATTTTGGTTTCCTTTTGTTAAGACACTCCAGGACCAGACTTGTACAGAGCAGGTTGTAGATAAATACTTTTAAAAAATCTTTCTATCTGTAAAATACTGAAGACATCCATTTGGTGCATTTTCCTGATTTATTTTTGATCGAAAATACAAAATTGACAACATATCAACAATTCCCTCTGGGCAAGTCTTGAGAATATATCTAAGGATAACCAAACAAAATTTGGTAAATGCAGATGCTTCTGAAGCTGGCGTGTGGGAAGAGTCTGACTTATGGAAAATGGCAGCTAAAGACAAGTATACTGAATTTAGACTACCAAATGCCAAATGCCTATTTAGACACTATTACTATCTCTTCAGAGTAAGTTACTAACTAAATATAGTCCAGTGTGTAACATTCTCTATGAAATGTGATTTTAAATCATGTGTAATTTAATGTAGTGAGCTTTGAAATGATTGCTGTATGTCCATTTTAAAGTGGTTGAAATTCATTAAAATGTTGATGAGAAACTAAAGAAAATACACATTTTCATCAAGATTTTTACATTTTATGTTTACTTTTTGAAAATATTAATGGACCAAAATAGCAACAAATCTCAAAATTGATAGGTAGATGAAAAATGGTGCCTGGAGTTTCGATGGAGAATGTATTTTTTTCTTGATTTTATGGAATAGCTAAGATTGCCTTTACTGTTGTGCTTCGTAATGCATTGTCCTGCTGACCAGCTTGCAGCTCAACTGGAATACCAGTCATTGTGGTTACTGCATTTTAACTCTATCGAAAAGGACAATTGTTATTTGGGTCCCATAGTCCCATAGGGTGGCGCACAATTGGCCCAGCGTCATCTGGGTTTGGCCGGGGTAGACCGTCATTGTAAATAAGAATTTGTTCTTAACTGACTTGCCTAGTTAAATAAAGGTTAAATAAATATTCTATGAATATGCATATAAGGTTGAATGTAATGGTGTAGCAGCTATCGTAATTATGTTTTGTTGTATGTCTATCAAGGGATCTGTTTGTGCCTCGATTATTGTTTATTTCTTTTTCTGTGGCCAAAGCGACATGTACACTGCCTTCAAAGTATTCACACCCCTTGACTTTTTCCACATTTTGTTGTTACAGCCTGAATTTAAAATGGATAACATTGAGTTTTCTTTGTCACTGGCCTACACCCAATACCCCATATTGTCAAAGTGGAATGATGTTTTTTCAAAACATTTACAAATGAATAAAAATGTAAAATCTGAAATGTCTTGAGTCAATAAGTATTCAACCCCTTTGTTATTACAAGTCTAAATAAGTTTAGGATTAAAAATGTTCTTACCAAGTCACATAATAAGTTGCATGGACTAACTCTGTGTGCAATAATAATGTTTAACACAGTTTTTTAATGAATACCTCTACTTATTTGTAGATTGGTAAAAAAGCAGAGCATGGTGAAGTTATTAATTACATATTGGATGGTGTATCAATACACCCAGTCACTACAAAGATACAGGCATCTTTCCTAACTCAGTTGCCAGAGTAGAAGGAAACTGCTTAGGAATTTCACAATGAGGCCAATGGTGACTTTAAAACAGTTACAGAGTTTAATGGCTGTGATCGGAGAAAACTGAGGATGGATCAACAACATTGTGGTTACTCCACAATACTAACGTAATTGACAGAGTGAAAAGAAGAAAGCCTGTACAGAATCCAAATATTCAAATATAAAGAAACAAAATGGAGCTAAGCACAGGCAAAATCCTAAAGGAAAAACTGGTTTAGTCTACTTTCACCACACACTGGGGTGTGAATACTTTCTGAAGGCACTCTATATGGTTTATTCTAAACTATATTTGTATTTTGTTTTTATATTTAAAAACATTAGACTACTGTACTTTTAATACAATTCATATTCACTGTATATTCACTGAAGATAATAAGGCAGCCTTTTTCAAGTTGTTGTACTGATGACGGACACACAAAGATGGAATCTGTAAATTTCGGTGTTCCTCAAGGTTCCGTTTTAGGACCACTATTGTTTTCACTATATATTTTACCTTTTGGGGATGTTATTCGAAAACATAATGTAAACTTTCACTGCTATGCGGATGACACACAGCTGTACATTTCAATGAAACATGGTGAAGCTCCAAAATTGCCCTCGCTAGAAGCATGTGTTTCAGACATAAGGAAGTGGATGGCTGCAAACTTTCTACTATTAAACTCGGACAAAACAGAGATGCTTGTTCTAGGTCCCAAGAAACAAAGAGATCTTCTGTTGAATCTGACAATTAATCTTAATGGTTGTACAGTCGTCTCAAATAAAACTGTGAAGGACCTCGGCGTTACTCTGGACCCTGATCTCTCTTTTGAAGAACATATCAAGACCATTTCGAGGACAGCTTTTTTCCATCTACGTAACATTGCAAAAATCAGAAACTTTCTGTCCAAAAATGATGCAGAAAAATGAATCCATGCTTTTGTCACTTCTAGGTTAGACTACTGCAATGCTCTATTTTCCGGCTACCCGGATAAAGCACTAAATAAACTTCAGTTAGTGCTAAATACGGCTGCTAGAATCCTGACTAGAACCAAAAAATTTGATCATATTACTCCAGTGCTAGCCTCTCTACACTGGCTTCCTGTCAAAGCAAGGGCTGATTTCAAGGTTTTACTGCTAACCTACAAAGCATTACATGGGCTTGCTCTTACCTATCTCTCTGATTTGGTCCTGCCGTACATACCTACACGTACGCTACGGTCACAAGACGCAGGCCTCCTAATTGTCCCTAGAATTTCTAAGCAAACAGCTGGAGGCAGGGCTTTCTCCTATAGAGCTCCATTTTTATGGAACGGTCTGCCTACCCATGTCAGAGACGCAAACTCGGTCTCAACCTTTAAGTCTTTACTGAAGACTCATCTCTTCAGTGGGTCATATGATTGAGTGTAGTCTGGCCCAGGAGTGGGAAGGTGTACGGAAAGGCTCTGGAGCAACGAACCGCCCTTGCTGTCTCTGCCTGGCCGGTTCCCCTCTTTCCACTGGGATTCTCTGCCTCTAACCCTATTACAGGGGCTGAGTCACTGGCTTACTGGGGCTCTCTCATGCCGTCCCTGGAGGGGGTGCGTCACCTGAGTGGGTTGATTCACTGTTGTGGTCATCCTGCCTGGGTTGGTGCCCCCCCCTTGGGTTGTGCCGTGGCGGAGATCTTTGTGGGCTATACTCAGCCTTGTCTCAGGATGGTAAGTTGGTGGTTGAAGATATCCCTCTAGTGGTGTGGGGGCTGTGCTTTGGCAAAGTGGGTGGGGTTATATCCTTCCTGTTTGGCCCTGTCTGGGGGTGTCCTCGGATGGGGCCACAGTGTCTCCTGACCCCTCCTGTCTCAGCCTCCAGTATTTATGCTGCAGTAGTTTATGTGTCGGGGGCTGGGGTTAGTTTGTTATATCTGGAGTACTTCTCCTGTCCTATTCGGTGTCCTATGTGAATCTAAGTGTGCGTTCTCTAATTCTCTCCTTCTCTCTTTCTTTCTCTCTCTCGGAGGACCTGAGCCCTAGGACCATGCCCCAGGACTACCTGACATGATGACTCCTTGCTGTCCCCAGTCCACCTGGCCATGCTTCTGCTCCAGTTTCAACTTCCACCTGACTGTGCTGCTGCTCCAGTTTCAACTGTTCTGCCTTATTATTATTCGACCATGCTGGTCATTTATGAACATTTGAACCTCTTGGCCATGTTCTGTTATAATCTCCACCCGGCACAGCCAGAAGAGGACTGGCCACCCCACATAGCCTGGTTCCTCTCTAGGTTTCTTCCTAGGTTTTGGCCTTTCTAGGGAGTTTTTCCTAGCCACCGTGCTTCTACACCTGCATTGCTTGCTGTTTGGGGTTTTAGGCTGGGTTTCTGTACAGCACTTTGAGATATCAGCTGATGTACGAAGGGCTATATAAATAAATTTGATTTGATTTGATTTGAGTCCATTTTGGCATGTGCGCAATGTTATTTCTCAAACAAAAGGGTTGTGTATATGTTCTCTGAATAATTTTAGACCTCTTCTTCTATTGATTGATATTGTATTACACAATGAAAAATTAAGATCAATTTAAGAATTCTGTTGTTGAATTATTAACATTTTGAATAGACATGTGAAGCAACAGGGTTATTGTAAAACAAAATGTTCTAATCGAATTTTGGTCTTGTTACAACGTCTGAGCTCTGAATATATCATTGGCAGGGCGACATGCTGTGCTGTTTGCTGTAACTTAAGCTGTGCATGTCATCGGCATGCCATATACCCGTGTAACTTATTAATCATAATTACTTTAGTTAAATTACATTGTCAGCCTTTCTGTGATTTTCACATGGAAAATGGCTTTATGACATTTTAATAAAAGCTTAATTTTTTTATGACGCTTTTATTGACAGTTGATATTTAATTATAGTGAGTAGTAGATAATTATATTGGCCAAGTTTTGAAAGAACACTTAACACTTAACACGGCTGCGGCAGGGTAGCCTAGTGGTTAGAGCGTTGGACTAGTAACAGGAAGGTTGCAAGTTCAAATCCCTGGGCTGACAAGGTACAAATCTGTCGTTCTGCCCCTGAACAGGCAGTTAACCCACTGTTCCTAGGCCGTCATTGAAAATAAGAATTTGTTCTCAACTGACTTGCCTAGTTAAATAAAGGTTAAAAAAATAAAATACCAAAATGTATTTCAGTTGATTCAAATAACACTTTCTTAAGCCTCATAGGTTAACCATCTGTCACCAAGAATGAAGTGAAGTTTAGTGAACTTGCCAAAGTACAAGTTTTGTCTTTGTTTAGTGTCAATGCGCAGCTAGCGTCAATGCACATTACCCCGTTTTACATCATATCTGAGCGGATTGCTCCATGCAAAAACTCCCACTTAAAATGGATGCATTCCAATTTAATTTATTAAGATAGTTTGTTACACAGACATATGCATACTAACACTGCTCAAGTCCAGAAGTTTAATTTGAATGCGATATTCAAAGATTAAAAAGCAATTACTCAAAGTATTAAAACAAATTGTAGGTAGCTAGTACACTCCTTGGTTGAAGAAGGGGAAGTTCCCATGTTCACTATTCGAAACGTGAAATAATAATGTGAAACTCTAGTTACATTCATTAATCAATCAGAAACTCTGGAAAAAACTCTACCACCTTCCCTGACATCTTCACACATCACTTACCCCCCATCCTATAAGTGAGAGAACATGCAAGTGAGATGTGGTGCCTCTTTTCTTGTGAGAGCATGTAGGGAGACCTCTCACATATCTGATATCATGTCTAGACAGCACCCACGTCTCGGCTCTGCACACAACCAGTTTAACACTCTACACACACAGTCCAGCTAGCCTCCTACATCTGTGCCTACACAAGGCCTATTCCTAGTCATGGGTATTCACCTACACAACTCAAAGGCTAACTGTCAACATCTGCATCCACAATAAAGCGTGCATGTGTGTGAGAGTGAGTGTGTGTGTGTGTGTGTCAACATCGGCCACAGTACAGCCTCTGCAATAAGGTGTGTGTGTGTGTGTGTGTGTGTGTGTGTGTGTGTGTGTGTGTGTGTGTGTGTGTGTGTGTGTGTGTGTGTGTGTGTGTGTGTGTGTGTGTGTGTGTGTGTGTGTGTGTGTGTGTGTGTGTGTGTGTGTTTGTGTGTGCGTGCACATATATGGGCATGGTTTACTGTCAATGCTATGAGAACAATGAGTTATGTGTGTATTTAATAACCTCTATTGCTCAACTTTGGAATACACAAACCACAAGTTGGTGTGATCTCATGAACATTTTAGGCATGTCCCTAAATGCAAATGCCATTGCCTAATACATACATAGTTGATCCAACTGCAAATTGGCTGTACACTAAGTTTTGCGCCCACTAAGATTGCCCTTGGCTCACTTCTCATACATTCACAAACTCAGAAATAATGTTGCATTTAAAGGCCATTTCAGAAACCATACAGTGGAAACAATCGTGAAGGTCAGTAAATAAATGTACATTGGCTTGAATTATCATACCTCTTATGATTTTGGTCTTGTTAACAGAATACATGCCACATGAATTACAATACTATTTTTCTCAACATTTTCCCAAACTTTCCCTCCTATTATGGTCTGACAAATAATATTGGTAGAAGATAGCTGACTAATACTGCTGATGAAAAATAAACACATCAGTGTTTACTGGTAGCAGTAATCTAACCTGCGGGCATATAGCCAGTCTGGAGGTGGCTCCCATGTGACAGGTGCAAACAAGATCCAACTCAAGTGTATCCACACCCAACCATAACCAAACATGGTGCAGCTATTGTGTTGATCTATTGAATGAAGAGAGCACATGACTGTCTCTCTGGCATTGTGTGCCAGTAAATGGCACTACTCTTTTGGGGGCCGATTCCGACTTAGGAAATTAACACCTTTCCTACGCACTTATCAGTAGTTGGTATTCAGACTTACCTTGTGCTGTAGTGATCTGCAGTTCGCAAAGGATTCATTCTTTTTTAACAACTCTTTTTACTGACTCATGATTCGTTTTTCCGAGTGACTCTCATTTTGTTGTTCATTTGACTTGCTGGCCTCAATGGCAGCAGATTTAATATGCGCTCCTCTGGCTCCGGAGACGTGCTCCCAGTGCTCTGAACGAAATACTGTAAAATAGATCATGCTGAAGGCACAGGCAGCAATAACAGCATAGATAAGAAAAGTACATGTTTAAAACTGGTAATTGATCACATGAATAAATGCAATTAATTGATTATTATTATCAATGGGACATTGCCTGGTGTAGGGTGCCGTCTTTCGGATGGGACGTTAAACGGGTGTCCTGACTCTCTGTGGTCACTAAAGATCCCATGGCATTTATCGTAAGAGTAGTGGTGTTAACCCTGGTGTCCTGGCTAAATTCCCAATCTGGCCTTCACACCATCATAGCCTCCTAATCATCCCCAATTTACAATTGGCTCATTCATCCCCCTCCTCTCCCCTGTAACTATTCCCCAAGTTGTTGCTGTAAATGAGAATGTGTCCTCAGTCAACTTACCTGGTAAACTAAGTGTAAAATGATGGAGAGCTTTGTAGAGCCAAAACATACACACAGTCTCAACAAACTCGAACTCGAGGGCTACTGCAGATGGAGAATGATATTGTGCTTATCACCCTCATGGCAGTCAAGCAATGCGTTCCGCCAAGAGTCATTCACAATCTAGTGTGGTTAAGGCCACAACTAGACATTGTTTAAAATGTATCAAGAAATAATCGTATTTGTATGCCTAGCAATCAACAAATGTACATTGTTTAAAGCACACTTTTACAAGTCTCAGTCACAAATGACAGCGCCAATAAGCCCCTTATGGTGAACGACATGTGAACGAGAGGCTTGTAGAATCATGACTCTAGAGTATTCAGTTCATAGTTCGCTGGTAGAGGGTCCTGCCTGCTCTGGGCATTACTGACTCAAATAAACGAGATGAGTCAAAAGATTTGTTCCTTTTACTGAACTAGTCGAAAATATCAGAGTCAGTAAAAAGAGCCACGCTTCCCATAACTGTTATGCAGGTGCATAACGGGCTTTGCAGGCGTGGTTCCCATGCGCACGATGAATACATGTAATTAAACCACTGAAAACCCTCCCACTTGCTCAACAGGTTAAACCACTGAAAACCCTCCCACTTGCTGGCCAACAGAATTTCTTGTGGAGTTTTCATTCAATAGGGTTTTTAAGTACATTTATCTTAAGCCATGCCTTTAAATACGTATGCCTTTTATAAAAAAATGTGTCATCAGACACACTAAAATACATTGAGAGAAAGGGTTCAGAATATAAGCATCATAGAAGGAAAGCAATCTAAATATACAGCATGCATATTTGTCTCCGTTTTAGCACCAACTGGTAGATTTAAAAATACTCAGATTTTATAGATTATTTAGGCATATTCTTAAGGTTTGGAAAAAACTGGCTTGCAGAGCCTTAATGCATAAAATATATTGATGACTCAAAAATACTGTTTTTAAATTAATTCTGAAAGTTGTCATATTTAAGGTTAATCCATGAAATATTGGAAGGTGGAAAAAAATGTACATTAGGCCTAAGCGTTGAACAATAGTTATAAATCTACCCTAATCCTCACTAATCATGAAACTTTATGACAACGGTCCAGTCGTCGTGAACCGTGCGCCAGGCTCCAGGTTTAACTTACTACATGTGGTCTGTGTTCCATAATGATTCAAATAGGCTACATGTACCAAATTATTGTACAACGTTAGATTAATATGATCTAATAATACTAGCGACCCTCAAGAACAACTACACAGACATGACAGAGTAAAGAAAGGTACACAGAATTGAATAGAATGATGCAAAATGTAAGCTAAAAATTTAAGAAAACTAACACTAAAGTGACAGTTATAAATGTACAGTGGGGCAAAAAAGTATTTAGTCAGCCACCAATTGTGCAAGTTCTCCCACATAAAAAGATGAGAGAGGCCTGTAATTTTCATCATAGGTACACTTCAACTATGACAGACAAAATGAGAGAAAAAAATCCAGAAAATCACATTGTAGGATTTTTAATGAATTTATTTGCAAATTATGGTGGAAAATAAGCATTTGGTCACCTACAAACAAGCAAGATTTCTGGCTCTCACAGACCTGTAACTTCTTATTTTAGAGGCTCCTCTGTCCTCCACTCGTTACCTGTATTGATGGCACATGTTTGAACTTGTTATCAGTATAAAAGACACCTGTCCACAACCTCAAACAGTCACACTCCAAACTCCACTATGGCCAAGACCAAAGAGCTATCAAAGGACACCAGAAACAAAATTGTAGACCTGCACCAGGCTAGGAAGACTGAATCTGCAATAGGTAAGCAGCTTGGTTTGAAGAAATCAACTGTGGGAGCAATTATTAGGAAATGGAAGACATACAAGACCACTGATCTGGGGCTCCCTCGATCTGGGGCTCGACACAAGATCTCACCCCGTGGGGTCAAAATGATCACAAGAACGGTGAGCAAAAATCCCAGAACCACACGGGGGGACCTAGTGAATGACCTGCAGAGGGCTGGAACCAAAGTAACAAAGCCTACCATCAGTAACACACTACGCCGCCAGGGACTCAAATCCTGCAGTGCCAGATGTGTCCCCCTGCGTAAGCCAGTACATGTCCAGGCCCGTCTGAAGTTTGCTAGAGAGCATTTGGATGATCCAGAAGAAGATTGGGAGAATGTCATATGGTCAGATGAAACCAAAGTATAACTTTTTGGTAAAAACTCAACTCGTCGTGTTTGGAGGACAAAGAATACTGAGTTGCATCTAAAGAACACCATACCTACTGTGAAGCATGGGGGTGGAAACATCATGCTTTGGAGCTGTTTTTCTGCAAAGGGACCAGGACGACTGATCCGTGTAAAGGAAAGAATGAATGGGGCCATGTATTGTAAGATTTTGAGTGAAAACCTCCTTCCATCAGCAAGGGCATTGAAGATGAAACGTGGCTGGGCCTTTCAGCATGACAATGATCCCAAACCCACCGCCCGGGCAACGAAGGAGTGGCTTCGTAAGAAGCATTTCAAGGTCCTGGAGTGGCCTAGCCAGTCTCCAGATCTCAACCCCATAGAAAATCTTTGGAGGGAGTTGAAAGCCCATGTTGCCCAGCAACAGCCCCAAAACATCACTGCTCTAGAGGAGATCTGCATGGAGGAATGGGCCAAAATACCAGCAACAGTGTGTGAAAACCTTGTGAAGACTTACAGAAAACGTTTAACCTCTGTCATTGCCAACAAAGGGTATATAACAAAGTATTGAGATAAACTTTCGTTATTGACCAAATACTTATTTTCCACCATAATTTGCAAATAAATTCATTAAAAATCCTACAGTGTGATTTTCTGTATTTCTTTTCTCATTTTGTCTGTCATAGTTGAAGTATACCTATGATGAAAATTACAGGCCTCTCTCATCTTTTTAAGTGGGAGAGCTTGCACAATTGGTGGCTGACTAAATACTTTTTTGCCCCACTGTATGTGGGTATTAGCTACTGACGATGGCTCCCAATAGTGGCTAATATTTTTTTTTAAATCTAATTTTAAAATAAAATGGAGAAAAGCCTGGTTATATCATTAAAACATTCTAAAACGCATACATCAACTCGGCAGGTTCAGCCCTAAAGAAGCTTATAGCTTGGGGCTCCAAATTTCACACACTAAAATTATGAGGGCACATAATAAAAATTCTGAATAATGGCACAACTATTTATAGCTTATGTCACTGTGTAAAAGGGGCCACAATGCATGTCATGTTGATGTGATTTTCAGTTTGCCTGGTTTCACATTTGTCTCCAAGAATCAAAGTGGAAAATCCCCCCCAAAAATTGCTACGTGTATTTACAATCAAATCAAAAATCAAATCAAATCAAATTAGTTGTCACGCGCCAAATAGAGCAGGTGTAGATTTTACAGTGAAATGCTTATGAGCCCTTTCATAACAATGCAGAGTGAAAAAGTAAGAAAAATGTGACAAAAAAATGTGACAAAAAAATATTAAAAACCTTAACACTAAATAATAATAACGAGGCTATATAGAAGGAGTACCGGTACCGACTCAATGTGCAGGGATATAAGTAGTTGAGGAAATTGAGGTAATATGTACATGTAGGTAGGGGTAAAAGTGACAAGGCAATCAGGATACATAATAAACAGAGTAATAGCAGCGTATGTAAAGTGTGTGAAGGAGTGTGAAAGTATGTGTGTGTGTGTGTGTGTGTGTGTGTGTGTGTGTGTGTGTGTGTGTGTGTGTGTGTGTGTGTGTGTGTGTGTGTGTGTGTGTGTGTGTGTGTGTGTGTGTGTGTGTCAGTGTAGTACATGTGAGTCCAATGAGTGTGCATAGAGTCATTGCAAAAAAAAAGGGGGTCAATGCAAATAGTCTGGGTAACCATTTGATTAACTGTTCAGCAGTCTTATGGCTTGGGGGTAGAAGCAGTTCAGGAGCCTTTTGGCCTTTTCGATCCGGTACCAGTTGCCGAGTGGTAGCAGAGAAAACAGTCTATAACTTGGGTGGCTGTAGTCTTTGACCATTTTTAAGGCCTTCCTCTGATACCGCCTGGCATAGAGGTCCTGGATGGCAGGGAGCTCAGCCCGGGTGATGTACTGGGCTGTACGCACTACCCTCTGTAGTGCCTTATGGTCAGATACCAAGCAGTTACCATACCAAGCGGTGATGCAGCCAGTCAAGATGCTCAATGGTGCAGCTGTAGAACTTTTGGAGGATCTGAGGGCCCATGCCAAATCTTTTCAGTCTCCTGAGGGAGAAGAGGCGTTGTCGTGCCCTCTTCACGGCTGTGTTGGTGTGTTTGGACCATGATAGGTCCTTAGTGATGTGGACACCGAGGAACTTGAAGCTCTCGACCTGCTCCACTACAGCCCCGCCAATGTGAATGGGGGTGTGCTCGGCCCTCCTTTTCCTGTAGTCCACGATCAGCTCCTTTTGTCTTGCTGATGTTGAGGGAGAGGTTATTGTCCTGGTACCACACTGCCAGGTCTCTGATATCCTCCCAATAAGCTGTCTCATCGTCTTCGGTGATCAGGCCTATCAGCTTCATGGTGTCTGCAAACTTAATGATTGTGTTGAAGTCGTGCGCGGCCATGCAGTCGTGGGTGAACAGGACGTACAAGAGGGGACTAAGCACGCAACCCTGAGGGGGTTTGGAGAATCCACTTCTCCAAATGGATTACTTCTTTACCTATTTTTAATAGCTCTTATGAATTTATACATGACAGTGTATGGGGAATGCTATTATTCATATTTTATATTTTTTCACTTGACCTTATTCATGGTTTCCTCGCTTTTAAAGGTGGGGGAATTTTGGGGAATTAAGTCAAGGTCAGAATATGGCATATCTGTAGATACGCCTCCGGCACAGATCTCCACCTCAAACAAATAGCAGGTGAATAGCATGCTATTCTCATGCTTAAGTTGAGGGTCAGAATACAGTCCATAAAAAAGCAATTAAGTTCCATTTACGCACGCTTAACCTGGGTCTGAATCGGCCCCTTGAGGAACATGCTGTTCTACAGTGAAGGACAACACTGAAGTGTACAGAACATGGTTTCTTATGAATGAGTGTGTGGAAGAACTAGCAGTATATATGGTTTGAAGGAGTAGAAGTCTGTCATCTACAGGCAATTGCTGAACAACTGCTGCTTCACCCTCTGTTATGTGATTCATGCTCAGATAGAGAACTGTCAACTGAAAGTGACTGAAGCCTGCGGCTATGAATACATCTTCAAGTAGAAAACCTATAGATATACTGTTGATATAAAAATAAGATTCTATTTAAATTAATTTCTATGGATCATACCTTAGTCTTACTGAATACAGGGGACCTGTTAGACAACCCTATGGTCATTTAACTTGGTCTATCGTGAAATTGTGGATGTATAAAGTTGAAGAAAACAGTAAGATGGCTATTTCGGTAACGTATGATTAATATTATAAATTACTTTATTTTTTCCATAGTAAATATGCAAATTCAGATTGCAAATGGCTTTAAGCGAATAACATAGAATTTGGGAGAGGTCACACAAATCAGCCATAAAACCGACACTCTTGTTGGCTTCACTTACATGTATCCCTCAGTTCACTAAGAACATTTTAAAATGAATCACAATATAGGTATCATTGTCTCTTTTTGTTGCTATGTAAACAAACTGGAAGTGGGTGTCTATGTGAGTCAACCTCCAAGTGCCTGTCAAAATGAGCAGGTTGTCAGACAGAGTTTTCTTCAAAGACACTTGTTTATTTTGATGCAAGGTATGATAGATAGCAAATAGAACTGAGCGTGGTTTATCCAAACCAATCACATGTAATAATAATGTCTCACTTTCATGTTGCAGCTTCAAAATTACATTACATTCATTCAGACCAATAGGGCTGAAGTTTATAGTTGGATATTTGACGTTTCATTTCTACAAAAAAACATTGTTCCAGTGTTCAAAAACAACTCATGTAAATGGAATTGAAGTGGACTTAAATACTGAACCTTGAGGAGCCCCGTAAAAGTTATTGGACCTCACAGATTGAGTTTAGTCACACAGTAACAGACCTTCCCACTTCCACAGACACACAGACATTACAGTCCTGTCTCCACACTGGCCCATACAGTAAGGATGGCAGCGCACAGTAGCATTACTGAGTGTATGTTAGCAATAAAGGTTAAAATCTCCATCTGCCTTCACTGGCAATCCGTGTGGGAGAGAAAACACCTCCCCCACAACTGAAAAGACAAAATGGCGCTTACGAAACAAAATCTAGCCCACCGCCGTGAGTCTTTCTTTATATATAATGGTAAATCAGATGGTGCCTTGAGGCATGTTATTTATCTCAGTTATATAACTTGGATATATCTGTATCATATTATGAACTTAGTAGCTGCCTATCTAATGTGCTACATACAAAAATTATGTTTGTCCCTTTTCTTATACTATATAAAAAATATGATTATAAGTTGCTATAACAATACCATAAACCTCTGTAGAATATAATGATATTATTGTATAACAGTGTTAGATCACATTTTACAAAGTTCTCAGATACACTACAAAGATGAATGAAGGAGTCAGCCTGCCCCTTCTACCACATTGCAAATTAAAACCAGTCACAGAAGGATTCCACTGCCTACTCCAAAAACACTTTAATGGCCTTTTCCTGGAAACTCCTGTTCATATCTTGAGTGTTACCGTCAATGGGCAGCACAACTGATTATGCAGGTCTGTGACAATAGGCCTTATTACACCCCAGATAGCACCCTCTTAATGAACACTTGATTAACATCTGTTATCTTTGAAACTGGATTTTTAGGAAATATTGACCCAATGAGTAGGCCCACCTACAATGAGCATATGGAATTCTCAGAGGTTTACTCACTAACTGTGTTATTGCCTCAGGGAGATATAAAAGACAGATAATTATGTGTACACACATACCATGCAATGACAGGTGTGTTACTGTACAGTAGGATACTTCATCACTTTCACTACACATAGCTACAATTCTCATGCAAAACAAGTTATGATATGGGTCACTCTCTCTCTCTCTCTCTCTCTCTCTCTCTCTCACACACACACACACACACACACACACACACACACACACACACACACACACACACACACACACACACACACACACACACACACACCAAGGTTATTATGGTAATCGAAACTGAAATTAAAATGAAATAAAAATTGGAAAGTGAACTGTTGTGAACTGACATATAACTAAGAAAAACATTTGAAAAACTACAACTATACTGAAACTATTATCTTTGACTGCAAAACTAACTGAACTAAAATAAAACCATCATAAATGATAGTTATAGTTTTTTTTGGGGGGGGGTGGTTTGAGCTTCTGAATCTGGGGAGTAAATGCTGCCAGTAGATGATTATTTTTCATAAAGGCCTAGCTTGTGCATCACTATCACTAGCTATCAGTAGCTGACAGGGAAGAAATCAGGGGGCGAGCGCAGACCATACAGTAGGTGTGTACAATGGAGGCAGTAGACCCAACACCAGCAGTGGTCGGTTGCAAAAGTCAATTGCTGGAAAGGACAAAAGCAGATGTATTGTAGTGTGGAACAGAGATGAAAGGGAAAAACACAACCAACCTCAAAGTCAATCTGAACAGCAACCACAAAGAATTTCAGGATGGTGAAACAGCTATTGTTTTATTTGTTACTCCTTTCAGGAAACTAGCCGTATGTTGCAGGTCACTACTTCACAGGAGAGCCATTTGAACATAAACTTTTTTTTAAATCCAAATGTGTTTTTTGGCAGAAATGCCTTCTGGAACATGTGAACTTTCATGTGCCTTAATAACAAACTTGTATGCCATCTGTAAATACAAATAAGATGGTTAAATTATAAGCCTAGCTGGTTTAGCCACAGAAAAGGATACTAACCTTCCCGCTAGCCATGATTGGCTGAGATAATGAGTGGGCTGGACATGCTCAAAGATGAGTTTGGATTGGTCTGCAATATAGCGCGCTTCTGTCTATTTGAGCGGGTCAGTACGTGTAGGTAATCCTGTCTAATTATGCTTTTAAAAATATATATTGCATTGTAGATCTGCATAAGTGTGCTCTCCACTTTCTGTAGGACCGAGTTTTGAAATCATTGGAATTCGAGTGTGATAGCTAAGGAGATGGAGAAAACACCGGTACACGGATTACATCTTCAAACTAAGGGCAATCATGGCATCAGTGATAGGGAGAAGTGGCCATTCCATGTAAGATAGTCTAGCTAGCTACATTTCAGACATTACACGTTTTTAATTTTGACAGAAAGTCACTTTCATTTCAAGTTAACATGTACTGTTAGCTAGCTAGCTAATGTTAGCTGGCTGGCTTGCTAGCTAACGTTACATGTATGATCTTATTATTCATATCTCAGAGCCATTTGTTTTGATAGTTTTAGCCTAATGTTAGCTAGCTAACATTGAACCTGGTTGGTTAGCTACCTGCAGATTCATGCAGGGTAGTAGCGTCATGAGTTGGGATTATGGTTCATTGTTTACCTAGCTAGCTAGCTACATGTCTTAACAAAAGACTCCACCATGCAAGTAACCATATCAATAGAATCTCACTGTGACAACTGTTGATAGACGTAGCTGGTAAATAACTGATGAATTTACAAACGCTCAACACCTGTTGAATATGGCCGGTGTCACTAAACGTTGGCAAAAAAGTGCAAATTTTTGCCAGCAGCACAGTTGCAGTCACCAACACTCTGGATAACATAAAAACAGCCTAACCAGTGCTGCTAGGGTGAATAAAATGGTCAGCAAGCTGTTCTCTCATTTGCGTCTGGAAGTAGCTAGCAAGCTAGCCAACGTTAGCCAGTTAGCTTGGGTGCTTGACTGCTGTTGTTAGAACAGAATGCTTGGATCAACCCTTAAAGAGATGTGTGGAGCTAAAGCTTAAAAATATGTGAACGATGCTGAATGGGTGTAAACAAAGAAGAGCTCTCCAGTAGGTAACAAAACATTCAAAGGCCATTTTCTCAAAAGTGAGGTTACAAGCTTATAAACTTTCAAAGCAGAATTACTTTCCCATTGTTCCTCCAATGCAGTGTATGATATACAATGTTATAGCCCTGTGTCTCTGCTTTTATCCAGTGTAAAAAACACAATTTCAAATTTTGCAATATAAATCGGTCACATTTTTGGAATCCGGTCAGAATTCGACTCCTGGTATCACATGAATACAGATAAGACATAGAAAATGTGTAGAATTGCAAGAAATTAGCTTTAAAACTTCTCAATGTTCTATTCGCTTGATGGCCTAACATGTAGAATTGCAGAATATTTACTTTAAAACTGCAAATGTTTCCCTCTTCCAACAAAAGACTGGTTTGAACAGTTTGAGACAGTTTGGGGTCATATGGGTTTGATGTAGGGGTTTGTTACTATGCCAATAAATGATCAAATCCATTCGGACCTTTGCCACCTAGGACATTTGTGTGACCGGACAATCACAAATAGTACTTGAGTACCCCTGCTATAGGCCTACAAAACATAAATGGCTCCTAGCCTCCCATGCATAAAACAACTTTCTTTCCCTAAAACTAAAACTGAAACTAAATAATATAAAAAATGAAACTGGATAAAAACCAGTAAATCAAGTATGAAAATGAACTGATACTAAACTGAATTTCAAATAATCTAATAGAAAAAAATAATAGAAAATCACAAAACTATAAAAACCTTGACACACACACAGTAAAGACTCTCTCTGACCAAACAGTTCTGTTTACTGTACTACACTGTGTGTTGTTTTGTTGTCAGGTTACCCGGTGGCTGCTCAGTTCCAGGAACAGTGCTATGGGAGGTCCAGCCAGTGAGCCAGTCAACCAGCTCCATCTGCAAGTGGTTACCTGAGAAACTGCCCCTGGCACTGCCATTGACGTCACACCCTAAATAAGAATAAGGAAATGTGCTGCTGGTCTTCAGCCAACTGAGGTTGGAGCAGATCCCCAGCCAAGCACCCCTCTCTCGTGCTTGTTTACTCATGTACTGTACACTCAGAGAACCCCCACCCACCACCACCTCACTACACACGTATAGTACTAGTCAAAAGTTTGGACACACCTACTTATTCAAGGGTTTTTCTTTATTCCTTACGATTTTCTACATTGTAGAATAATAGTGAATACATCAAAACTATGAAATAACACATGGAATCATGTAGTAACCAAAAAAAGTGTTAAACATATATTTGAGATTCTTGAAAGTAGCCACCCTTTGCTTTGATGACAGGTTTGCACACTCTTGGCAATCTCTCAACCAGCTTCACCTGGAATGCTTTTCCAAAAGTCCTGAAGGAGTTCCGACATATGCTGAGCACTTGTTGGCAGCTTTTCCTGCACTCTGCGGTCCAACTCATCCCAAACCATCTCAATTGGGTTGAGGTCGGGTGATTGTGGAGCCCAGGTCATCTGACGCAACACTCCATCACTCTCCTTCTCGGAGAGCCCTTACACAGCCTGGAGGTGTGTTGGGTCATTGTCCTGTTGAAAAACAAATGATAGTCCCACTAAGCACAAACCAGATGGGATGGCGTATCGCTGCAGAATGCTGTGGTAGCCATGCTGGTTAAGTGTGCCTTGAATTCTAAATAAATCACAGACAGTGTCACCAGCAAAGCACCCCCACTGAGGTGCAGTTAACTCTAATGAACCTATCCTCTGCAGCAGAGGTAACTCTGGGTCTTCCTTTCCTATCGCGGTCGGCATAAGAGCCAGTTTCATCATGGCGCTCTATGGTTTTTGCGACTCCGCTTGAAGAAACTTTCAAAGTTCTTGAAATGTTCCGGATTGACTGGCTCCAGGCCATCTGTAAGTATTTTCTCGGTAAAGCTCCGCCTTATCTCAGCTCACTGGTCAACATAGCAACACCCACCCTTAGCACGCTCTCCAGCAGGTATATTTCACTGGTCATCCCCAAAGCCAACACCTAATTGGTCGCCTTTCCTTCCAGTTCTCTGCTGCCAATGACTGGAACGAATTACAAAAATCTCCCTCACTCATTTTGAGTGTCAGCAGTCAGAGCAGCTTACCGATCGCTGCAGATGTACACAGACCATCTGTAAATAACCCATCCAATCCAACTACCTACCTCATCTCCATATTTGTTTTTGTTTTTATGTTATTTTGCACACCAGTATTTCTACTTGGACATCCTCATCTGCACATATATCACTCTAGTGTAAATTGCTAAATTACAAATGATTCACCACTATTGGCCTATTTATTGCCTTACTTCCTTACTTCATTTGCTCACACTGTATACAGAATTTACTGTTGTGTTATTGACGGTACGTTTTGTTTATCCCATCTGTAACTCTGTGTTGTTGTTTTCGTCGGCTAGGGTCCTTTTTTCAGAATTTTCGCCTGACTGACATGCCCAAAGTGTTACTCAGGCCCAGAAGCCAGGATATGCATATAATTGGTATCATTGGATAGAAAACACTTTACGTTTGTAAAAATGTAAAAAATAATAATGTATGAGACTATAACACAATTGATATGGTAGCCGAAAATCCGAAGAAAAAGCAACCAGAATGTTTTGCTTTTTGAGATCCCATGCTCTTTCAATGGAAAGCTATGGGTCCTATGTAATTCCAGCTCCCAGATTGCAATACATATGGCTTCCAATAGATGTCAACCGTCTTTGTTCAAGGTGTCAGGCTTGTTTCTTCCAAAACGAGGAAGTATTTTGAGTTTTGGTACGAAGAGTCACAGTGGAAAATCAGTCTGTGGGCGAGCGAGGAAGAGGATGCGCACTTGCTAATTTTAGTGTTCTATTGAACATACTTCTTTCCGTATGAAATATTATAGTTTATTTACATTTTTGGGTACCTGAGGATTAAATAGAAAGGTAGTTTGTCTTGTTTGAACAAAGTTTAGCGGTAGCTTTTTGGATTCCTTTGTCTGCAAGTTGAACGAGTGGATAACTGAAATTAATGGCGCCAACTAAACTGACTTTTCGGGATATAAAGAAGGATTTTATCTAACAAAACAACCATTCATGTTGTAGCTGGGACCCTTGGGATTGCAAATAGAGGAAGATTTTCAAAAGGTAAGTGATTATTTAATCGCTATTTGTGATTTTATGAAGCCTGTGCTGGTTGAAAAATATGTTGATGTGGGACGCCGTGCTAAAAACAATTGCATGGTATGCTTTTGCTGTAAAGCCTATTGTAAATCTGACAATGCAGTTAGATTAACAAGAATTTAAGCTTTTAACAAATATAAGATACTTGTATGTTCATAAATGTTTGAATAAATGATTGAATGATATTTATTTGAATTGTTCGCCCTCCAATTTCACCGGATGTTGTCGACAGGCGTCCCTAGCCTTAAGTTAAATCATTTTCCACACACAGTCTGTGCCTGTATTTAGTTTTCATGCTAGTGAGGGACGGGAATCCACTCTCCAGTCTCTGGGTACGTGGTTGCAAAGGGCATCAGTGTCTTAACAGTGATTTGCCAATGCAAGAAACTCTCAGCGCAGCCCTATCCAGAAATCTGGCAGTGGTTTCGAATTAAATTGCATTTTTACAGAACCGCTTGTTGCAATTTTGATGAAGCTCTCTTGTTCAGATGTCGGTAAGTGGACTGGAGGCAGGGCATAAAAGGGAAAACGAATCCAGTTGTTTTTGTCATCCGTTTCGGGAAAGTACCTGCGTAATTGCACACCCAGCTCACTCAGGTGCTTCACTATATCACATTTGACAATGTCCGTAAGCTTGAGTTAATTTGCACACAAACAATCATACAATGATGGAAAGTCCCGTGTGTTGTCCTTGTTAATGCGAACAGAAAAGAGCTCCAACTTCTTAATCATAGCCTCAATTTTGTCCCGCACATTGAATATAGTTGCAGAGAATCCCTGTTATCCTAGATTCAAATCATTCAGGTGAGAAAAAACATCACCCAGATAGGCCAGCCGTGCGAGAAACTCGTCATCATGCAAGCAGTCAGACAAGTGAAAATTATGGTCAGTAAAGAAAACTTTAAGCTCATCTCTCAATTTAAAAAAACATGTCAATTATTTCCCCCTTGATAACAAGCGCACTTCTGTATGTTTTAAAACCGCTACATGGTCGCTGCCCATATCATTGCATAATGCAGAAATTCACGAGAGTTCAGGGGCCTTGCTTTTCACTGTAGTGTCCAAAACATCTTTCAAGCTGTCAGGCATTCCCTTAGAGCCTCTCGGTGGCAAGAGCCTCTCGGTGGATGCTGCATTGTACCCAAGTGGCATCGGGAGCAACTGCTTGCACACACGTTACCACTCCACTATGTCTCCCTTTCATGGCTTTTGCGCCATCAGAACAGATACCAACACATCTTGACCACCAAAGTCCATTTGATGTCACAAAGCTGTGCAGTACTTTAAACATATACTTTCATGTTGTCCTGGTTTCTAGTGGTTTGCAGAAAAGGATGTCTTCCTTAATTGACCCCCCATAAACGTAACGGACATATACCAGGAGCTGTGCCAGGCCCACCACATCTGTTGACTCATCCAGCTGTAACACATGTAATTCACAGGCTTGTATGTGAAGCAGTAATTGTTTCAAAACATCTCCTGCCATGTCACTGATGCGTCGTGAAACAGTGTTGTTTGATGAAGACATTGTCTGTAAAGTTTTTTGTGCCTTTTCTCCCAGCATTGTCCCAGGCATATCCGCGGCAGCAGGAAGAATGAAGTCCTCCACTATAGTATGGGGCTTGCTTGTCCTAGCCACACAGTAGCTCAACATATAAGACGCTTCTAGCCCCTCCTTATTAATGATATCTGTTGCTTTTACTCAAAAGTCGTCTTTATTCTCACTCAAAAAACTCCTGTGGCTTTTTTTTTCAAATTGACATGTTTAGTTTCTAAATGTCTGCTTAAGAGTGAAGGTTTCCCTCGAGAGAGAGTAACGGTTAATGTGATTGGATGTTAATTATTTGACTAAGCTACCTATATTTGATATTGTGTGGTTATTTTGCTGAACACTAGACTGTTTAATTTTATTTTTGGCAGTGAAACGAGGCAAATCAGGCAAGAAAAAATCTCAGCAAATGTATAGCCCCGTTGGAAAATATAAATGTACTGTTTGAAAATGATTTAAATATATATATATTTTTTAAGTGAATCCCATTTTTATTTGGCATACCCCCAACGGCATTGCGCGTGTACCCCAGTTTGGGAATACCTGGTCTAGACCATCGATCAGCATGGAAGGGAACATTTCAACAGTTTCCAATTTATTGCTCAGCAAAATGAGTTGTTTGAGTTCAAGTGGTTTCTTAAAGAAACTGACAATAACCATATAACATGAAACATTGTCTCTACCTTCTTGCCCTTTGTGCTGTTGTCTGTGCCCAATGTTTGTACCATGTTTCGTGTGTGTGTGTGCGCAAGTAGAAAAAACATGTTGACTCACCCTACCTGTAGAGAAACGCCAATGCCATCCTCCTCTCATTCATGTTGACGAAACTGTCTATGACTCTGTCATTACAGTATATGCTTTTATTTTTGGTTGTCCTCAGATACCTGGCTAAATTGCTTGCTCACTAGCCTAACTTCCTTTCATGGGCAACATTAGCTAGTTAACATTAGCCTTCTACTGTACATCTAGCTACATATTGAAGTTCCATCCTCTCAGGCCAGGGGCACAATGTATGAATTTATGGTTGAAACAGAATCGCTGTTATAATCATTGGCCAGTACAGCGAATTAAGTAAAACCACAAATCCAAATCCCTATCTCCATTCATGGTTAATTTAGGAAATTGAGAATTTTAGCTAGCTAGCCACCGAAGGACAACAAGATGCAGCAACTCAAGTTGTTTCTGTCCTGTCAATGACGTATTGCTCTCGATGTGATTGGAGTCAAATCAAATCCAAACTGGCTTCCTTTGACACTTTTTTGGTGCGCCAGAACCATTCACAGTTGAGCTCAATCAGTTTAACTCAGCGCTAATTGGCTATTATTTTACAACTACTTTTATCAAGGCAGGCCAAATGCTTGCTGGTTTCCCTTGGATTCAATGCTATTGGCGGTAACAATGTCATACTCTTTTTGACCAGACAGCATCAGATAGATTACCTATATATACAGAGACAGAGGGGTGCTGTTTCGCTTGCTCGGATGCTTTCTCCGGTGAGAGATATTCAGCCTCTTGCGAATTTAAGGAAAAGATCAATTATTTTTAATTTTTCGTGATCAATTTTTTGGGGAGGCTGGCTTCCCTTGGCATACATGAATACAGGTCACTGAGCGTTCGTCTGCCGATCATTCAGCGCGCTGTATTTTAGGGACCACCCGCAGTAGACATCTGAGTGCAGGCATTTTTCACATGATTCTACATGTAAAATCGGTGCACATTTGTTTCGCAAACGCTATTTGTGTGTCTGAGCCCTTAGTTGGCTGTAGAAGTAAACCTTACTTAGCTCTGGTATTTTTCCTATTTACAGTTATAGATTTCCAACATTAGTTCCCGACAGTGACACATAACAGCTAGCTTATGCAAGGATTTCCATAGTCCAGTGGCTCTTTAGTAACTTTGACTCCTTTATCATGGTGTCATATAACTATAGATTGAACCAATAAATGCACTTTGTGTAATATCCTTTGGTTATAAGACTGTGTCCTCACACCTATAAAATACATTTTAAAGATAAATTGTTTTACCACACATTCACTTTAGTTGCACAAATTGATTACCAAAGATATATTTGCATAGTAGCACAGTGCATCAACTCCTGCGATTTCCATATGAATGTAACATTTTTTTTTTAAATGATTTGGTGCTCCATTTGACACTACTTAGTAGCTTACACAGTAGCTCTAACCAAAACACTATGAGCAGTCAGGTTATTAGAAACCAATAAACTCAGCAGACCAGACTGTGACGTCTGGCTTCTATGGTAACCATCCCCGGCAGAGGCTCATTAAAATGCTCAAGTGAATCATTACAACATGTTTTTATTGCACAGGCGAAGCATGGCCTAACAAACTAGAGGAAATGGGCTATAGGCCTACCCTGGGAAACATACCTTTCATATAAACGCATCAAACACCATACCCATCATCATATCTCTCATTAGTAGAATAGTATGATAGTAGGGCATTAGGTGACATACCTGAAAAGACAAAATGCCTCGCTGCTCTATAACAATGTCATAATGACATGGTGCCTGTCAAACGTACCATGCTTTTAGTTTCATATGTCATTACAGATTTATGTGGTCATTAGAGAATAATGGATATTGTATCTGTCAGGGCCAGCCTTGTGTTACTCTTACAATGAAGGCACTGTAAAAATGAGTTGTTATGGCAGCACACAGCACACTTTGAGCTAAATGGTTCTGGATATTCAGACTGCACAATAGACAACAAAGCCATGTTGCTCAGTATCTCAGAAAACAATATACAGTGCCAATGTTGCCACGTCAATTCGTTCCCATGGCACCCTTATTGCAGCCTCAAATCAAATCAAATCAAATGTATTTGTCACATAAACATGGTTAGCAGATGTTATTGCGAGTGTAGCGAAATGCTTGTGCTTCTAGTTCCGACAATGCAGTAATAACCAACGAGTAATCTAACCTAACAATTCCAAAACTACTACCTTATACACAAGTGTAAAGGGATAAAGAATATGTACATAAAGATATATGAATGAGTGATGGTACAGAACGGCATAGGCAAGATGGAGTAGATGGTATAGAGTACAATATATACATATGAGATGAGTAATGTAGGGTATGTAAACAAAGTGGCATAGTTTAAAGTGGCTAGTGATACATGTATTCCATAAAGATGCAGTAGATGATATAGAGTACCGTATATACATATACATATGAGATGAGTAATGTAGGGTATGTAAACATTATATTATGTGGCATTGTTTAAAGTGGCTAGTGATATATTTTTACATCAATTTCCATCCATTTCCATTATTAAAGTGGCTGGAGTTGAGTCAGTGTGTTGGCAGCAGCCACTCAATGTTAGTGGTGGCTGTTTAACAGTCTGATGGCCTTGAGATAGAAGCTGTTTTTCAGTCTCTCAGTCCATGCTTTGATGCACCTGTACTGACCTCGCCTTCTGGATGATAGCGAGGTGAACAGGGAGTGGCTCGGGTGGTTGTTGTCCTTGATGATCTTTATGGCCTTCCTGTGACATCGGGTGGTGTAGATGTCCTGGAGGGCAGGTAGTTTGCCCCCGGTGATGCGTTGTGCAGACCTCACTACCCTCTGGAGAGCCTTACGGTTGTGGGCGGAGCAGTTGCTTTATCAGGCGGTGATACAGCCCGAGGGGATGCTCTCGATTGTGCATCTGTAGAAGTTTGTGAGTGCTTTTGGTGACAAGCCAAATTTCTTCAGCCTCCTGAGGTTGAAGAGGCGAGGCTGATTGCTTTACTATTTCATTTGCAATTTATTGTTTTTTAATGTGCATTTTTATTGAATAACCTTTTGTTTTTGAGTAACTAATCAAGTACTGGTCATTTTAATCTAGTAATTTTGAACGTTGGAAACGGTTAAGGAATTGGACTTTCCTGCCATCAACAAAGTATAGCTAGATGTTTGTTACTGTTTTCTTTTGAATACCTAAGTTGAATACCTAAGTTGAAGTGTTTCACTTACTATCTCCTGGAGGACTACAAAGGACCACAAAGTACAGAAATGGGGAACACTCATATATTTTACTCAGGAGGATTCCTTCATAGTTTCAAGAAGATTAAATAAACCCTGAGTAAGGAGCTCAAAAATGTACTTTTCAACTTGAAATCCTACAGAAAAAGCTTAAACATCGAGGATGGCAAGGTGGTACAAATTCCATTCATAAGCCAAAAGATTCCACACAGAACTATACGTCCCCCTCTCTCACCCCTCTATGCAGTGCAGGTTCTGACTCTGCGGCCAGTGAATGTACCACCTCTCATTCAGACCTCTTTAACCAGTCTATACTAGTACAAGAGTTCATCAGTGACAACGACCTGGGATTAATATGCTTGATGAAGACGTAGCACAGAAGCATTGTGAATTCTACTTACGCAATGAAACATCTCCACCTGGTTATAAATATCTGGAAAAAGCCCACGCCCATGGCAGGTATGGTGGTCTTGCTGTTTTCCACAAAAACAGTTTTGACCTGAAAATGTTGCCTGGCTTGTCATTTGGGTGCATGGCTTTTAAAATTAAGTCTCCCAGTTCTCTCATTGTGATAACTCATCTATCGCCCTCCCAAAACAAACTTTTCTGAGCTGATAACCTCTCTGTGTCCTACCCTGTCCAATGTTGTTATCCTAGGAGATTTCAACATTCCGTCTTCCAGGAGTCTGTTCGCCCTGCCCTACAAGCTGAGTGCCTTCAGTCCACCCCTGACGAGATGTTCGACCTGTATAATAGCATTCTAAGCACACCTTAAACAGCCTTGCCCCTGAAAAAACACGTGAAGTATCCTTCCAACGGTCCTCCTCATGGTTCACAAAGGGGCTGCGCAGCATGAAGACCCATGGCCGAAGTTTAGGGAGTTTGTGGAGAAGTACTGGCCTAACTGTCAACCTAATGGCCTATACAGACCACCAGGTGCTGTTTCAAAACACTAAAAGCAGCCCGCCTCACCACATCTGACGCAGAAAAGCTAATCCATGCATACATTTCCACCCAAATGTATTATGGGTGCACAGTACTTGGTAATCTGCCTGCAAATTCAATTCATAAGCTATAGCTCATCCAAAACAGTGCCGAAACGATTCTGACAAACAAAAAAGTATTCTCCCATCCCCCCCATCGTTGCTGATCTCCATTGGCTGATCTCCTCAAATAATTGACTATTACATTTTCCTCCTCGACTTCAAAGCCCTAAATGGCATCGGACCCGACTACCTGTCAGACATACTCTCCCCCAACGAACCTCCACACACCCCACATTCAAACCACGCCAAACTCCTTCATGCCCTCAGGACCAGGCTCTGAACAATGGGGGACTATGCCTTCCTCTCCCATGCACCACTCCTATGGAACTCCCTTCCAGATAATCTCAGGGCTGTTCAGACTGTTGTTAAAGCAGGCCTTAACCTTTTACCTCAGCTGGCTAAATAAAGGTCACACAGAATGTTTTTTTGGTAGTCTTAAACAAATCTACATTGAAACAAAAGTATACACCTTATACACATGGTTATGGAATTACAAAAAAGAAGTCACCTGCACCATGTCAGATATACTGCAGAGTTGAAATTATTCAATTTTGAGTTTGCATCCCAATATTACACTTTATATACAGTACATCACAAGACTGAACTATAACAAAACTGTTTGACATAGAAATACTGGATTTTCAGTGTTATGTTTTTTATGTTTATTAATTATGAAAAATATGAATAACATTCCACCAGTGAGGCCACTAGGTTATTTGACTGTAGGAAAGGACTACGACTTATCTTTATTGGCTGGCCTACCCTTCCTCCTAGACTCCTAGACTTTGATTGTTGCTTTCGTGACATGGTTAGATATATTTGTTTTGTTATTTAAACATTTTTATTTTTTTATTTGATTCACTTTGAGATTATTCTTGTATAATGAAAAGCGCTTTACAAATGTAATAGATTATTATTATCTGCATCTGTGCCAATTTCAAACATTGTATGTTACAGTGATGAAAAGGTACTCTGTGAATAACCATACAAGGAATGTGAGTTGAGACCATATAAACACTCAGTCAAAGTAAAGAGTGAAAACGCTGAAAGGGAGGCCCTGCATTTCTCAGGTATTTGGAACCTTGGGCAGAGTACGCACACCACCTCCACTCGGACGCCTCCACCAGTGCTAACTTGTGGGAAGTTTATCGCCCCATATCTGATAAAAGCAGATTAGGCTAGGCTGTTTGTTTAAAGTGGCAGGTTGCCAGTTGTCTTTGACACTAGAGGGTAAGGCAAAAAAAATGTGAAAGGGCTTCTCTGGGCCAAGGCAGCTCTTTCCCTTGAAGTGGGAAGTGTTCCACCCAGTGCCACTTACGGTAAGTGAGCCCTCCCCCTTCAGGCTGGAGGCGGAGTCTGCTTCAACACTCCAATCACACTGCAGGCTCTCAAAAACAATTTCTTCAGGGGGCTCAAGCAGGGAGGGTACAGGTTTATTCCATAACATGTCAACTCCAACATTTAAACAACTTGCCTTTTCTGTAATTTAAGGCATCTGTACTGACTCTTGACACTGTGGAATGTTTGTATCGACATGAACCTTTGCTTGCCGGGAGTGGGAAAGTTCCAGGAAAGATGAATCATGGACTCCGATACGTGATGAGGATACAAGAGCAGACATGACTGGAGGATAAAATGTGCTTATTAGATGATGAAAAGAGCTTAATGATCTGTGTAAATAGATTAAAGGTGCAATCCACATTTCAAACAATACCAAAGCCTCACCCCACCACTGTTTTAGTACAAATCTGAGGGATGGGGCTGGAGAAATGTAACCACTCTCAAATTCATAGAGCTATGGGTACGAGGTCTGACCATCCATGACATCAAAATTAGAGTTTTAACCATGTTTTGAGGCGATACAATGTTTGTTTACGATTAACATTGTTAACAAACAATGGAGTGAAACAAGTATATATTTGGTGTTATGATGGGGAATGACAGTTGAGCTAAGCTTATGAGGCATTTATAAATTAAATTCTTCAAAAAATTAATGGGTATATCCATTGCATAGTATTTATCTTTAAAACACAGAAAAACAAGGTGTAAAATGCTGGTTTAAGAATAACACATCTTATCAAAAGTTTCCTGTGGTTTCCATATAGTGCAACGTAATAACAGTGATGATACAGAGCATTGCGCACCGACCACTATCAGCATGAAACCTGGGGAGTGCACGTGTCATCAGATTTTTTCACCATTTAAAAATGTTCTCACTTGCTCTTGTTGGCATTGCCACATTCCAATGACTCCCACTCACTCACAACATTATATTCAACAACCTCTCCATAAAGAGAAAAATGGTTTTGGCTCGTTCAAAATAAAAATAAGCCGCTTCGTTGTTGTATTAGGCCTACAACCTGTCAGCCCTTGTCTCTTTAAGAAATAACTGTGTGTGCTGATGAGTTTTCTGTAGCTAATATACAGACCAGGATATTAAAATATTATCTTGATTCATTTATGAAAGACTGTGCTGCTGGGGCCTGTTGACTTGCCAGAAAGTGGAAATGTGTACGACTTATCAGTTGAAATGAAAAATGTGCGGAACTAACAAGACCAGATTCCCTTGAACAGTACTCTGTCTTTGACCTTATGCCTTACGAGAGAAAAAGTACACATTCTCTCTCCTTCTTTCTTTGTGTTGGAAGCTGTGCTGAGTGTGCGCATTGAACAGAATGATTTGTACTTTGTGGTTTACAGGGAAGTTTAAGTGAAACCGTGACACAAAATGAGGCGCACATATTGACACCATACAGTAATGTAGATATGAATGAAACCATATCATCACATTCTCATTCAGCAAGGACACAACAGTCAATGTTTGACCTGTGGGGTGGGGGTCTGTTAATGTGTCACAGTGAGTCTATATTTATTACCTGTGTCAACATAGACACCGCCACACCTTTTGTTTACAGCTTGATGAATACTTAACATTGATAGTCTATCAGCGTGTATATGACCCAGAGGAACAGTAAAACAGATGCTCGCCTGAAACATCAACTGACTTCAAACAAAAACAGGCCACCATCGACTGCTTTTTATGGGTGTCCATGTCATCACTCTTCATCACATCCTAACCTTGAAAGGAAAGGCATATGAAACTCTCAGGGATCAAATCAGATAACCTTTTGACAACAGACTATGCTGGGGATTGGTGTAAAGAGATCAGTAGAAAGACCTTGTGAGACAAGTAATATCGAACTCTAAAATGTCATTACATGTGTCATAAATGTTTAATACATTTGTAATGAATGTCATCGAATCATCACAGTTGTGTTTACTCTGACATGTTGTGAAAAAAAAACATGTTTTATTGTCAAATACACAAGATAGGTGAAGTGAAATGTGTTGTTTTACAGGGTCATCCATAGTAGTACGGCACTCCTTTATCTGAAAAGCAGCACCAAAACAGACACAGAGTGATTACCAAGTAAGGCTGGTATGAGGCGGGAGGCTGCTGTGAGTGTGAGAGTGAGTGTGCATATAGCTGGTTGTGGATGTGGTTGCCAGTATTGTATCACTCCAGGGATTTGCCCTGTGCATGGTGGATGCTTGAGTTAACACAGGTATTTGAGTTGACTCTGTTAGTGGGGGCTGTGATAATCACACCAAGATGACCTATAGCAACAGGCTAGCAAGGGTCCAGCTCAGTTACATCTTCAGCAGAATATTCGTTCAGATGGATGCTTACTGTTGTAAAAACCCCTACTCCATCTCAACATGATTATTACATTTTCACTCAATAATGTGAGTAGCATAAAACAAGAGCTCCCAGGTGGCGCAGCGGTCTAAGGCACTGCATCTCAGTGCTAGAGGCGTCACTACAGAGCCTGGTTTGATTCCAGGCTGTATCACAACCGGCAGTGATTGGGAGTTAGGGTTTGGCCGGGGTAGGCCGTCACTGTAAATAATATATATTTTTTAACTGACTTGTGTTACGGAGTCTAGATGATAGGTAATCGACTAGCCGGACTGCTCCACGGACTCCGTGTGTAGGGATTTGTACAATGCTTGAACAAGGCTATTGAACTTGACATTGGTGTCTGTCTTTATTCCTTTATCCAACATATCATACTGAAACAACTTGCCTAGTTAAATGAAGGGTAAATCAAATCAAATCAAATAACAAGCTGAACAGCATGAGTCAAAATGAATGTCTGAATTTCGGTTGGAGAATATGAATGAATGAATGAATGAATGAAAGGCAGGAATAGATTGTTATTATTAAATAGCAACTGAACGCAAAAACCAACTTCTCTGGTTGAAAACGGCCAATGTGGCATCGATATTTGTCCGAAACATTTATTCTTGTGCCAAACTGACAAGTTAAAAAACAAATAGGATACCAAGTACCACTGCCTGTCCAAATCTAATACCAACTGTCAGTAAACAGCTGCCGGGGTGTACTGCAGTGCACGCTATCCAATCGCTCACCATAAATCAACCATCAAGACATCACGGCAAATATTATGTTGAAAAGAACAACATAATAACTCCTGGGGGGTTTTCCAACTCAAACATCCTCACATTCATAAGCTAACGTTAGCATCACAAACATAACTTTCATCAACGATAGCTAAGTCTAGATTCTAGAAAGCAGGAAATGTATTAGGCTTGAAGCATGGGATTTTTTTAACAATCACGTTCACTTTGGCATGCTGTGTCATGCGGTGGCACTCTCCTCTGGGTCCAGTAGCTGTGCGTGGGTAAAATCTCAGGTGGAAGCCAAACCAGAAAAAAAGCTGTATTTCAACCAGCAGCGACACGTCATTCAGGGCCCCACCTGTTTAACAAAATAAAGAAAAAAAATTGATATATTTTTTGTTGTTGTGTGTATGCCTGTTGTGCATGTTATTTTGGCATTAACACGTGTTACATATCAATTTGCAAACTTTAAAAAAAAATCTTTACTTAATAAAGCTGCATATAAACATGGTCTCTTTTTTGCTTTCTTGAGAAGGCAGTACCAAAATGCAGGTGTTTCAGCCTAGCTCAGTGCATTCTGTGGTGGTTGGGCAGCCAATGTTCTCTAATTGGTCATTGGTAATGTTCTCTAATTGCGCCGTGATTGGCTCAGTGTTCTGTCACTCATTGGGACACTACGTCACCGCAAAATCTACGGGTAGAGTCAAGCCCCTTGGGTGCTGCCATAGAGTCAGAATAGAAGTGCCCATCCAAGAAGGCTCAAGGTCATTGGCCACAGATAAAATTATATCAAATCACGTTACCTTCAGTAGCTTTGATTGGACTGATCATGTCATTATCATACCTTAAAAATCTTAGCTAGCAAGCTAGCAGTCATCATCATGAATCAAGTTGACAATCTACTGGCAAATCCTTTTCAATCCTTGTCATATGAAGAGAAATAATGAAGAGAAATTATAGATAAAACATATCGGTGCTCATCGGCCATTGAACATAAATATTACACAATAAGTTGGAAATTGCACATTCAACAATGAGTGGTTTGGAAGGAATCAGTGGCTTACTGCAATCAATGCAATACAATCAACTCTCTAGAGATAGCAGGAGCAGTAGAGATACTCTGAATGATCGGCTATGAAAAGCCAACTGACATTTACTCCTGAGGTGCTGACCTGTTGCACCCTCTACAACCACTGTGATTATTATTATTTGACCCTGCTGGTCCTCTATGAACCTTTGAACATTTTGGCCATGTTCTGTTATAATCTCCACCCGGCACAGCCAGAAGAGGACTGGCCACCCCTCATAGCCTGGTTCCTCTCTAGGTTTCTTCCTAGGTTCCAGACTTTCTAGGGAGTTTTTCCAAGCCACCGTGCTTCTATGTCTGCATTGCTTGCTGTTTGGGGTTTTAGGCTGGGTTTCTGTACAGCACTTTGTGACATCAGCTGATGTAAGACGCGCTTTATAAATACATTTGATTGATTGGCTGATTGGATGCTGCAGTGTACCTAAGTGGCATCAGGAGCAACTGCTTGCACATGCGTTACCACTCCACTATATCTCCCTGTCATGTCTTTTGCACCATCAGTACAACACATCTTGACCACCAAAGTCCATTTGATGTCACAAAGCTGTCCAGTACTTTAAAAAGATCCTCTCATGTTGTCCTGGTTCCCAGTGGTTGGCAGAAGAGGAGCCTTCCTTAATTGACCCCCCCATAAATGTAATGGACAAATACCAGGAGCTGTGCCAGGCTCGCCACGTCTGTTGACTCATCCAGCTGTAACGCATAAAATTCACTGGCTTGTATGCGAAGCAGTAATTGTTTCAAAACATCTCCTGCCATGTCACTAATGCGTCGAGAAACAGTGTTGTTTGATGAAGACATTGTCTGTATCGTTTTTTTGGCCTTTTTCCCCAGCATTGTCCCAGCCATATCCGCAGCAGCAAGAAAAATCCTCCACTATAGTATGAGGCTTGACTGTCCCAGCCACACGGTAGCTCACCATATAAGACACTTCTAGCCCCTACTTATTGTAGGGGTAATGGTATCTGTTGCTTTTATACATGTCTTACTACTCAAAAGTCATCTTAATTCTTGCTCAAAAACTCCTGTGGCTTATTTTTCAAATTGGCATGTTTTGTTTCTAAATGTCTGCGCAAGAGTGAAGGTTTCATTGAGTTGTGTGATAGTAATTTTGCACATATAGCACACTGTGGCTGAAGAAAGGCACTACTCCCAATACAAGTAAAACCCAAATCAATGTATTTCTCATCATATTTGCGCCTCTTCAATGGACCAACGTCCCTGTCTGTTGTTCGGTGCTTTCCCGGGTAAGGGGGCAGTAGCTCTTCTGCTGCATCAGATTCACAACTGACAACTGATGTTTTTATTAAATATTTAATTTCAAGTATATATTGCAAATATATTGCATTTGGGGACAGATTTCAAATATTTGTTTTTGTGTATGTAAAACTGAACAACTAATTCAGTAGCTTTGTTTTCATTTTAATATTAACATATTACATCTGTCATTGTAAATACATGGGTCTTATTCATGAAATTAAAAATGTAATTACTTAGCTCGCTCCAAAATAACTTCACAGTCACACTCTGTAAGGGGTGCGTAAACTGGTGGCAGGGAAGTCAGACGCAGGAGAGCAGAACTTGGTAATAGACGGAGCAGTTTAATTCCAAAACCAACGGCATCAAGAAAATAACAACTTGGGTACAAAACCCGACGCGCACCAGTCAACATGTGCACAAGCACTTACAAACAAACAATACCACACAAAGACATGGGGGGAACAGGGGGGTTAAATACACAACACGTAATGAGGGAATGAAAAACAGGTGTGTGGGATAACAAGACAAAACAAATGGAAAATGAAAAATGGATTGGCGATGGCGAGAAGATGGGTGACGTCGACCGCCGAACACCGCCTGAACAAGGAGAGGAACCGACTTCGGCAGAAGTTGTGACACACTCAAAGAAGTTTCCCCTTCGTTTTCACAAAAAAAGGTATTTGTCCTCTATGTCCATGAATTTAGACAAGTTATTACAAGGGTGTATTTTCTGCAAGACCTTAAAGTCAATTCATTTTACATTATTTGATATACAACATTTGTGAGAGCTTTCTTCTATTACATTTCAGTAATGTGTGCAAGATAGCTGTTTATGCCCTATACACATTGTGCCGTATTTCATTACACCACACATCATCTTCACGGAGTCTTGCTGCTCTACTGAATGAACATTTATTTTAGGGAGATTGCAAAATATGACCTTTTCTATCAGGATAAATGTATTTTTTCAGGTGCCAATAAAACACGTTTTGTTTAGTTACATTTTCCTCAACTTGTTTCTTTAACTGAAGTGCCTGCAATAACTCTGGGATGCTGTGTTCCATGCTATACAAACCCCCCTCAGGGACAAGAGTAGCTTGTAAAGGCAATCAAAGCAGAATGTCACCAGAGACAGACTTGAGCACTAACACATCACTTATCCAAAAGACACTGGCTGGCAACTGGCAAACAAGACACCATGTTGGCTCAATGATGAGTAATGATCACATACAGTATGTCAGGGGGAGGGAGAGATCATTAGCAGCCCAAAAGGGCAGTGAAGGATGGAGGGAGTGTGAGTACAAAAAGTTCTTTGGAAATCAGTGATGAGCACCAGCACCAGGCTAAAGCAAGAGCAGAAACTGCTAACTTCTTGTGACGTGATTACTAGAGTCTAGAGAAATCTTTATTCATTGCAGCTAAGTGTTGATTTCTAACATGACACCTCTATGGACCATCACACTTCCACAAATGTCCATGTATGCCAAATGAATTGAATGCTCATATTAGGCCATCTGGCATGTAATCATATTCAACGTGAATGTCATTTCAGTCCTTTTCGAATCATAGGATGTATGCAAAACATTGATCTGAATTCTGTAGACCTCAAGATTAGAATTAATTCAATACCGGATGGCATGATCTGGCATAATCTTTGTGCAAGGTTTGGTCACCAAGATGCAATGTAAAATGCCTTACTTCTGTGTGTGTTGTTTTTCTATTGTCATGTTATGATATTGTTGTTTTTTGTTGTTGTTGTTTTCATATTTGTATTTGTTGGTTTTGTAAATTTTTTAACAAAATAATAAGTACAAAGTACAAACCTGTATGTTGGAATTGAACCGTAAAAAACAAGTACAAAATTAGAGATACCCTGATTTATTGACATAAGTCCTCTTTTAAGGTCTTGTATCATTGATGCTTCATTGCAGTATACTGTATACAGTATGTTAATTTTCCAGATGAAACTATACTAGTCCTCTATTGCATTTTCCTTATCAGTGAAAACCATTGCCAAACTAAATAAGAATGAATGAATTAGGAATGAAATAAGAATGAACAAGAATAATGAAATACATTGATGGGGTGATATAAAGCTATTAAAGAAATCTAGTCAAACAGAGGGCTGACTTGCTTATTGAAGGGAAATACAAGTATGGTGAAATTGCATGGAGTACCTGCTATATCTTGTGGACAAATTGAATATTGCAAGCTTGAAAATGAAAGTGCAAATTCTGAGAAATGGCCACAATCAAAGACATCACAATATATAGTACCAGTCAAAAGTTTGGACAGACCTACACATTCAAGGGTTTTTCTTTATTTTTACTATATTCTACATAATAATAGTGAAGACATCAAAACTATGAAATAATACATATGGAATCATGTTTTTTTTAACCTTTATTTAACTAGGTAAGTAAGTTAAGAACCAATTCTTATTTTCAATGACGGCCTAGGAACAGTGGGTTAACTGCATTGTTCAGGAACAGAATGACCGTTTATTACCTTGTCAGCTCGGGGATTCAATCTTGCAACCTTTCGGTTACTAGTCCAACGCTCTAACCACTAGGCTACCTGCCACCTCATGTAGTAACCAAAAAAGAGTTAAACAAATCTAAATATATTTTATATTTGAGATTCTTCAAAGTAGCCTCCCTTTGCCTTGATGACAGTGTTGCACACTCTCGGCTAGGCGAACCGATGGAGTGTGCTTGCATACTCCCTTAAATGACCTTCGCTTGAAAAACTTGACAAAAGTGGCAATAGTATACTCTTTGTCCATTTCGAGATGCCGTAGCCAGTATACCCTTCCTCAAAATAGTCAGAATTAATCTAAAACAACTCAAGAATTCGGTCATTCATTTTGACGTTTTTCCGAGGAGATTTTTTTATCTGACCAGGATGTTTGGTGCAGCATTTCTCCCAAAAATGTGCATGAGGACGAGTCGTCTTTTGTTGAATGAGGGTGTAGATTTCAGCTTGCCTCATTGCCGAAGTCCAAAACAAACAAAAACGTTAGAAAAGGTCGTCATAATATATGCACAAACGGCTCCGAACTATTTCGGCTGTGAAGCATGCGGACGCCTTAACCTGGCGACCAATGCACTGATGTTACATCGAAGTGCCATTTTTTTCTCCCACGTGATTTTATTTAAAGTAGGATAGCAGCCTACCAGGGGTGTAGTGCTGCAAGAGTGCAAGGCCTCATTTTGTTTCATTTTGAAAATACACTGAGCTGGTAAAAATATTTCTGGAAAAAAAGATTCTGAAGCTGAATCATTTACTGCAAGATCACATAATGATGAATTAGTATTTTACATAACAGAACCGAATATAATAGCATAGCATAGTAGTCCTGTAACGTTACTGTTACAGCCAAAAACACCTCATTTGTAGTGAGATTTTAGGATGGTTAGCTGAAGCTCAATAGTCACATTTATGTTCTCCTCCAGCCAAAACTCAACAGCGAGCCCCACAAGGCAGGATATATGCTTTGATTGAAACAAAAGACAAGAAAGTCTAATAGTTTGTTAACACCATCTGCTCTAATTCACTCATGAAACAGTCATTCAAGAAGATATAAATGCATATTCCCATGAAACTGATTGAGATCAAATGATTGGCATGCAGACGCAGTTTGGACATTTCACTGGTAAAACATGAAGAATTATCATTCACTTTTGACATTGATGATGGCCTATTTTGAAATTAAGTATACCTGCATATCATACATCCTGATTTCACGCTTCAGGGTCATTTTCTCACTCCGTGCCCACTGCCTGACATGATGATGGAGGCGGCAAAAGCGGAGAGGCGCTGGTATGAGGAGGCAGCACGGCGACGTGGATGGGAGCCCGAGAGTCAGCCCCAAAAATTTCTTGGGGGGGGGCACACAGGAAGTGTGGCGAAGCCAGGTAGGAGACCTGCGCCAACTTCCTGTGCTTACCGGGGGGCTAGAGAGACCGGACCGGCACCGTGTTATGCTGTGAAGCGCACGGTGTCCCCAGTGCGGGTGCATAGCCCGGTGCGGTACATTCCAGCTCCGCGTATCGGCCGGGCTAGTGTGGGCATCGAGCCAAGTGCCATGAAGCCGGCTCTACGCAGCTGGTCTCCAGTGCGTCTCCTTGGGACGGCTTACATGGCACCAGCCTTGCGCACGGTGTTCCGGCGCCGGAGCCCCTCTGTCCCGAGCAGCTGCCCCTCTGTCCCGAGCAGCTGCCCCTCTGTCCCGAGCAGCTGCCCCTCTGTCCTGAGCAGCTGCCCCTCTGTCCAGTGGGGTCATTAAGTAGGGTCGCCGTGGCTAGGAGGCCACAGAAGCAGACAAGGTGGGGGACTAAGACTACGGTGAAGTGGGGGCCACGTCCAGCACCAGAGCCGCCACCGCGGACAGATGCCCACCCAGACCCTCCCCTATAGGTTCAGGTTTTGCGAGGTTTTGCGGCCGGAGTCCGCACCTTGGGGGGGGTACTGTCACACCCTGACCATAGTTTGCTTTGTATGTTTCTATGTTTTGGTTGGTCAGGGTGTGATCTGAGTGGGCATTCTATGTTGGATGTCTTGTTTGTCTATTTCTATGTCTGGCCTGATATGGTTCTCAATCAGAGGCAGGTGTTAGTCATTGTCTCTGATTGGGAACCATATTTCACTGTGTTTGTGGGTGATTGTTCCTGTCTTTGTGTTTGCACCAGATAGGACTGTTTTAGGTTCTCTCACGTTTGTTGTTTTTGTTAGTTATTTCATGTGTAGTGTCTTTATATATTAAAGAACATGAATAACCACCACGCTGCATTTTGGTCCGCCTCTAATTCACCTAAAGAGAACCGTTACAGAATGCCTGGATTGTGCAATATTTTCCCATTATTCTATCATTACTAAAACATTTTGAGGTCTAGTCATAGATTTTCAAGTATATGTAAGTCAAAACTGTAACTCGGCCACTCAACATTCACTGTTTTCTTGGTAAGCAAGTCCAGTGTACAGTTGTGGCCAAAGGTTTTGGGAATGACACTAATATTAATTTCCACAAAGTTTGCTGCTTCAGTGTCTTTAGATATTTTTGTCAGATGTTACTATGGAATACTGAAGTATAATTACAAGCATTTCATAAGTGTCAAATGTTTTTATTGACAATTACATGAAGTTGATGCAAAGAGTCAATATTTGCAGTGTTGACCCTTCTTTTTCAAGATCTCTACAATCTGCCCTGGCATGCTGTCAATCAACTTCTGGGCCACATCCTGACTGATGGCAGCCCATTCTTGCATAATCAATGCTTGGAGTTTGTCAGAATTTGTGGGTTTTTGTTTGTCCACCCGCCTCTTGAGGATTGACCACAAGTTCTAAATGGGATTAAGGTCTGGGGAGTTTCCTGGCCATGGACCCAAAATATCGATATTTTGTTCCCCAAGCCACTTAGTTATCACTTTTTCATCACCAAACTGTTCCTGGATGGTTGGGAGAAGTTGCTCTCGGAGGATGTGTTGGTACCATTCTTTATTCATGGCTGTGTTCTTAGGCAAAATTGTGAGTGAGCCCACTCCCTTGGCTTAGAATCAACCCCACACATAAATGGTCTCAGGATGCTTTACTGTTGGCATGACTGATGGTAGCGCTCACCTTGTCTTCTCCGGACAAGCTTTTTTTCCGGATGCCCCAAACAATCGGAAAGGGGATTCATTCAGAAGATCACTTTACCCCAGTCCTCAGCAGTCCAATCTGCTGAATATCAGTCTGTCCCTGATGTTTTTCCTGGAGAGAAGTGGCTTCTTGCTGCCCTTCTTGACACCAGGCCATCCTCCAATAGTCTTCGAATCACTGTGCGTGCAGATGCACTCACACCTGCCTGCTGCCATTCCTGAGCAAGCTCTGTACTGGTGGTGCCCCAATCTCGCAGCTGAATCAACTTTAGGAGGTGGTCCTGGCGCTTGCTGGACTTTCTTGGGCGCCCTAAAGCCTTCTTCACAACAACTGAACCACTCTTCTTGAAGTTCTTGATTATCCGATAAATGGTTGATTTAGGTGCAATCACACAGGCAGCAATATCCTTGCCTGTGAAGCCCTTTTTGTGCAAAGCAATGATGACGGCACGTGTTTCCTTCCAGGTAACCATGGTTGACAGAGGAAGAACAATGATTCCAAGCACCACCCTTCTTTTGAAGCTTCCAGTCTGTTATTCAAACTCAATCAGCATGACAGAGTGATCTCCAGCCTTGTCCTCGTCAACACTCACACCTGTGTTAACGATAGAATAGAATAGATAGAATAGATAGAATCACTGACATGATGTCAGCTGGTCCATTTGTGGCAGGGCTGAAATGCAGTGGAAATGTTTTTTGGGGATTCAGTTCATTTGCATGGCAAAGAGGGACTTTGCAATTAATTGCAATTCATCTGATCACCTTTCATAACATTCTGGAGTATATGCAAATTGCCATCATACAAACTGAGGCAGCAGGCATTTTGAAAATTTATATTTGTGTCATTCTCAAAACCTTTGGCCACGACTGTGGATTTGGCCAAGTGTTTTAGGTTATTGTTCTGCTGAAAGATGAATTCATCTCCCAGTGTCTGGTGGAAAGCAGACTGAACCAGGTTTTCCTCTAGGATTTTTATTCTGTACAGGATTCCTTCTTTTCAGTATGTCAATTAGGTTAATATTGTGGATATTGGAATAACTACAATGTTGTCGATCCATCCTCAGTTTTCTCCATGCAACGTATTATGTGACTTGTTACTTAGGCTTGAACTTATTTAGGCTTACCACAAGAAAGGGGTTGAATTCTTATTGACCCATTTGAAAACAGATCCGACTGCCTAATGGCGTGCGTACTGGGAGCGGAGTCAGGTGCAGGAGAGCAGAGAGTTGTGAACAGGCGCACACTTTATTAGAAGCGGGTCAACATAGACACGTAACACAAAACAATCTCAGACAAAGACATGAGGGGGAACAGAGGAATAAATACATGTAGTGTGATTGGGGAACTATGTGTGCACCAGGTGTGCAGGGAACAAGACAAAACAAATGGATAAATGAAAAATGGAGCGGCGATGGCTAGAAAGCCGGTGACGTCGACCACCAAACGCCGCCCGAACAAGGAGAGAGGCCGACTTCGGCGGAAGTCGTGACACCGACAAAGCAACTACTTAAACAATTAATTTTAATACAGATCTCAGGAGGTGACTACTTTTCAGAAACTATTGGATTGACTGTCTTCAATTAATGGTAGGGCTGTATCTGGAACAGCATGTTGAACATAGAACTATCATGAATAGAGCACACACAATCTCCTACACTATTCCAATCATATTGTCATATTTGTTCTACACAATACATTTCTATGTGAACATTCTGTGAATGTTCTCCTGAATGCCCATTGCCCCAAGAGTACATTATCAAGGCAAACCAATTAAACAATGATATGTTAATTGTATGTGACGCTCATCTACTGTATAACTCTTTCGACATACCATTGAATAGGTTGAGCACTGCAATGAATTTTATGATACCTGAAAATACTGCAGAGTAATTCAAAACCATTTGCAAATGTTGCTTAGCAAAAACAACTTGGAATCTGAGGGTAAGTGTTATTGTTTCAAACTCACACTACATCATCTTTAAAGTGATAGTTTACTCAGAATACAAACTATTACAATTTTCCTTCTACCTTGGCTGTAGTTGATTTATGAAGGCAGTTTTGGGATATTTTGTTTACTTTCGACACTTAATCAATCAATCCTTCAAATGTATCAATATTCGTAAATCAAAAATCATCCTAAAAGGCATCTGGTAGATTAAATTAAAACAGTATGGGACTAGATACAGAAGTAAAGCAGAAAGGGTTATCACTTTTAGCACGAACAGGCGCAGTGCTTGCTCACTATTAGAAACTTGCTATTTTATTTATACAACTACTAAAAACATGATGTTCCGGCCGTCAATGTCCTTAATCAGAATAGGTAGGATAGTGGATGGGGAAGGGCTTAAGCTTACTGATAGGGAGGATAGACCCATATGTCTTTTCTCAATTGGATAAAATCCTCAGTGACCCTGAAACTGAAAAGTGGTTGACAAATGTAGGAGAGTGTCAATTCGTTATTAGGTGAATGAAGGATTTTCCTACTCTCTTCAATTGCCTCCTCTGGTGGAGGATGCGCAGGTGTATCCTACTGTGGAAGACTTTTGAAATCAGCCACACCTCCTGCAAACGGCTGATGATTCTCAGAGGAGAAAAGCAGGCTTGCAAACATTTTAAAAGTATCTGCTAATTATCCATTTATCTATAAAATGTATAGCACTACTAGCTGCACTTCTTTTTACCACTTTACACATGTATTTTTGGATTCCACCCCGATAAACATAATTTGCTAGTTGAGAAGGAGTCTCATTTCTTACAAGCACCTTTGTTTCCACGTTTCCTTTCCTCGCTTCCTCACTGAGGAGAGGAAAGGATGGGAGGAGATGATGCGAGGAGTTGATAAAATTCAATTGAGGAAAGGCCACAGTTCCCTCTGGTGGTGTCCACTCTACACCGGAGAGAAAGGGTTTCCATAACTGCAGATGGCAGTAAATCACCAACCTTGGCTTTTTGTCTGTTCAGACAACACACTCCCGGTAGTAGTGTACACCCTTTCAGTGTGTTAACCAACTCATAGAAGTAGAAGGAATTGACTACTTTTAAATGGAGGTAAGACAGTCCTTCCGCTCATAGATGATATATGTATGAACTACAGATTGACACCTCCAGCCCAAAGCAAGATGTTTAAAAAATACTTAGTAGTCTCCAAAGTTCCAAAGCATATCTTTAACTTTATTATCCCCAAAAAGTTAGTCATTTGGTCCAAAACACCATACAAAAGGGACATAAAAAACAACAATAAATATACAGAGATGGGCAAAAATACTTTGCCAAGTAATGTATCTAACTAAAACACCAAAACTACCACTGCAAGTAGCCCCCAATCTACAACTACATTCTCAGTAAAGGTTACATAAACGTTTGACTTGTTATGACTGTTTTATGTGGTTGTTTATCAACCTCAGTTGCTCTTAATAAGAGCGTCTGCTAAATTACCTAAATGTAAATGTGCAAACTGAGAACTATTCCAATGAGCTCTGCCCCAAACAATTTGTATTTTAACAAAGATTTTACTTACGTTTTTTCGATGCCAAACCCACCACTAGTGTGTGTGTGGTCAAAGAGCTCTATTTTCGTATCATCTGACCATAGCACCGCCAGGAATGCTAAACAGCATTGGCACTTGGTTTGAAACTGGTGCTATGGTCAGATGACATGAAAATAAAGCTCATTAGCCACACACACCAGTGGTAGGTTTGGCGTCGAAAAACTGAAACATGTGGATCTTTTATGTTATGGGGCTATTTTGCCTCCACTGATCCTGGGACCCATGTTATGGTCAGCAGCATCATGAACTTTACCAAGTACCAGGACATTTTAGCCAAAACCTGGTTTCCTCTTTCCTGACTTCAGAATCTAGAACGGCTCTTTTGATGTTGTCTGCATGAAAAACTGCATGATGCATTGATAATAAAGGGGATGTTATGTTTTACTGTTTGGTTCTGCTAGGCCTTTCTCACTCAAACAGACACACAGACCCCGGTGGGAAGTTCATTATACCATATGATGGATATCAAGGATCTAGAAAGATTCTCTATGAAGGAATGGTCTAAGATCCCTCCCAATGTGTTCTCCAATTTCAGAAAACATTTGATAAAAATGCTCAGTGCCATTATCCTCGCAAGGTGCGGTACTGAAACAATTGAAAACAGGGGTCATCTTTTTTAGATTTTTTTATTACCTTATTACAAAATATTTTTCTCTGAGCAATTGTATTACTTTCAAATAATATATATAATTTTTTGTTTTTGCTTCAGTATTTGTATTATTTAGTTCATACAGTCTTTTTTGCTCATCTTTATCAAGGGTGCCAATAATTGTGAACCTGACTGTTTATGAGTAAATTTTTTAGAACCTACACATAAAAAAACGCATATTCGATCAAATAAGCCTCACATAGCATATTAGCAATTATATTTTATTTTGACCAAATTCGACTCTCTCATAGACCTCCATGCAAAAATATCCCCACTTCACACTGATTAACGCTGTAATTTTGCACAGCCAGATTTTAGGGTGGAGTCAAGCCTCTTGTTTGTTTGGGTACGGAGCTCATTAAAATAATACCATGTGTGCTTTGCAAGTGCTCATTTACATTTAGGGCCACAAAATACAAAAATACAGATCTCTAAAGTTTATTGTTACAAAACTAATCTAATTATTGTTCAGGCCAGTGAAATATAAATGACGGAATACACAAAGTTAATGGAAATACATATTTCAAATACATGTAACAGAAATACTGCCCATCTCTGTCAACATACACTGAGTGCACAAAACATTAGGAACACAATTAATTGCAGCTCTCAATCTTTTCAGTGGCATGTTGAAAGAGTCATAATTGTAGAATAGTAGTATATAGTAGTCACATACATATCTGTTCAACATATCATTTGTTAATTGGTTTGACTTGATAATGTACACTGAGTATACCAAAAATTAGGAACACCTTCCTAATATTGAGTTGCACCCTCTTTTGCCCCCAGAACAGCCTCAATTCGTTGTGGCATGGACTCTACAAGGTGTCGAAAGTGTTCCACAGGGATGCTGGCCCATGTTGACTCCAATGCTTCCCACAGTTGTGTCAAGTTGGATGGATGTTCTTTGGGTGGTGGACCATTCTTGATACACATGGGAAGCTCTTAAGCATGAAAAACCCAGCAGTGTTGCAGTATTTGACATAAACCGGTGTGCCTGGCACCTACTACCATGCCCGTTCAAAGACACTTAAATCTTTTGTCTTGCCCATTCTGAATGGCACACATATACAATCCATGCTTCAAATGGCTTAAAAATCATTCTTTACCTGTCTACTACTGATCATCTACACTCATTTAAGTGGATTAAACAAGTGATATCAGTAAGGGATCACAGCTTTCCCCTGGATTCACCTGGTGAAACCAAGAGCAGGTGTTCCTAATGTTTTGTACACTCAGGGTATATGTACACAAATACATGGAAAGATACAAGTAATCTGCCACCATCTTCAACTAAAAAGAAGAACATCAAGAAACTCCCATGACAAAGCTGAAATATCCTGCAAGAACATTTGCTTATGGCAATTCTCGGATGAGGTCCTGATATTATGCCCCAGATGTGTCAAGCCAAGGCAAGAGCTTGTTCCAAGAACAGTACATGTGTTATGTATTTTCTCAAAAGTAGGTATTACTTTCTTACTCTTAGTATTGTCATTTTGAACCCTGCTCAATGTGAATTCCTACGTTTGGTTTTCACCCCATAAGTGTGGGCCTCTGACTTTGCAGGACTATCCAACATCCTTGCCCTTATCTTGCCGTCCCCCAGACTCTCCTTGACTAGATTCTCCCATCGGTCCAGAGATTCGCCCATGAAACTGACTGCTGAACTCATAGTGCCATGCCCAGAGGATGCAGCAGATCTCCCAGCATACTTCACTCTCCATTCAGACACCTTGGCATGTGCTCCATAATTTATGTAGGAACTCCCAACTTCAGAGGGAGTCTCACAGCTCACTGAAAACCAGGGCAACAAACACTGTTAGAAGATCCCTTTGACTGGAATACCCAACAATAAATGTTAAGGATTCTAAGAAACATTTCTAAGATAAAAAAATAAAAAAAACAGATTTGGAAAACGTAATGTCAAACGTACTGCTGGGGATGAAGAAATCAATGCTTTCCTTCCCCTGTACAAATGGCAGTTTGGATTCCTCTGGTTCTACCACCACTGCCTTCAACATCCGCTCTATGAGTTCCTCTTCTCTCCTGTTCCATTCCTCTTCGGTCATCATGCCCTTTCCTGCTAACCAGTGAAGCATTGGCTTCTGCCTACTCTTCTGTTCAATAGTGAAATTGTGCCCTTTGTTACGTACAACCATCTCCTTTACCTTCCTCAACAGTGTTGTGACCTGAGAGCTATCATCCCAGCCACGGCAGTTCATTACATGATACCTGTTCCCACATTTTTCAACAAGTTGTTGGAGTGCCTCTCCTTCTCTCTCAATATATTCCTCAATGGCTCTGTCTCCTAGCCAATCTCCCCAGGTGAACAGCACCATTGTGTGTCTCCAGACTTTCTCAGTTAATAGCCCAAGGTGCTCCTCTACTGCTTTGAGGTCTCCCTCTGAAAATGGTGCAGAAATGGGAATGACCAGAAGAAAAGCATGGGGGCCAGGTGGACAGAGAGACACACTGCGCACCACTTCATCTTGAATCCAATCTCGTGCATCCTGTGGGGTTCTCTTCCACCAGCCTGGTGTATCTACAACTTTGAGCTTCATCCCAGCAACTCTCTTTTGTTGCATTACACACTGCATAGTTCTGTTTTGAATTCTGAATTCCTAAATATATCAACAACAAAAACATTTATAATCAGAATAATTAAGCAGAAAATAACTTTACCTGTATTTAGGAGTTACCAACAGGGGAATGTCATAAACAAACATCACTTTATGTTTTTAATTTCAACAAACTCCTTAGTATTAAAGAAACATTTCCTGGGCTTTAATTTCCACTTTAATGATAGAGACACTTTAAACGATAGTTACAGTTACAGGACAGGAGGACCCAAAATCTCAAAGTATGTTGCACTCATACAGTATCTGAAGGGATATAGAGCAGGGTGAATTCAAGTTTCCATACCTTGGTCAAAGCTGTCGGAAACAACTCTCCAACCAGTATTGTGTTTCCTGCCACACTCTTCCCAGCCTCTCTTCTCCCAACAAGTACAATTCTCAACTCATCCTCAGAGAATATGTGTTCCTCCCCTTAAAAACAAAAATCTACAATTTCTGCATGCTCTTGTTACAAAAAAACAACTTTTCTTCTATTTCCTCAACTCAAGGGTGTTTACAAAGACTAAATCAATAACAAATGCCTTTTTTTTAAACCTAGGAGATATGCACAAATGTTTGTCCACAGAGGAAACAGAAACAACAATGTAGAAGTGGTGAAAGTAGACATAATCTGTTAGTTTTATGCTTAGAATTCAAATAAACTCACCTTTAAACAGTTCTCTGAGTGTCATCATTTGTCTCTGCACCTTCATTGTGATCTTTTGAGCTCTTTCTTTTCCAGCCCTCTTTTTCTGTTCCAAGTCTGCTGAAACATCTGTGTCAATTTCATAAGGACAACCTCTGTTTCCTGCCACCATCTCCTCTACTTTCTCCAGCAGCTCGATTACCTGTGTTGCATCACTTCGATTCTTGTTGTCAAAAACATGGTATCTGTTACCACATTTCTCAATGAGCCACTGAAGACCCTTCCCTTCACTCGCAATGCGCTGCTCAACAGTTGTGTCTCCCAGCCAGTCTCCTCGTGTGAAGAGCACAATCGTGTGCTTCCAGACTGCATCTGTGAGGAGACCCATGTGCTCCTCAACAGCTCTCTCATATGATTTGTTGAATGCTGTTGCAAAGGGAACCACCAGAAGGACCGCATGGGGTCCTGGAGGACATTGAAACACACTGTGCACTATCTCAAATCTATCCATCTTGGAGGTGTTCTGTAGAGAACTATTGTAGTGCCAGCCTGGTGTGTCAACCACCGTAAGCTGCCTCCCTGCTACTTCACCATGTCTTGTCACACAGTGCACTGTTCTTCTTGTATTATCAGCAACATCAAACACACCTTCCCCCAGAATGGTGTTTCCTGCTGAGCTCCTGGCAGCCCATTGTGCCCCAACAATCACAAGCCTGAGGTATGTTGGGCTAGTTGCCTCTCCTGTAAAATTGAAAATACATCAGAAATCTACAGGGAGGATGCAGATCAAATGCTCTGAGGTAAGAGAAGGGGTGGTTGCTCCTGTGTTATGCAATTTTTCTGGTACTCAAGAAGAAACTATATGTATAATGCTGTCAGGTTTCATTCAATCTTGTCCTTAGTATTTCACACACACATTTAAGCTCACCTTTGATCAGCGCTCTGAGTCTGGTCCTTTGTCTCTGTACCTTAGCCATCATCCGTTTGGCTACTTCAATCACTGCTAATCTCTTCTCTTCCAGCTCTTCAGACAGTGCTTGGTTTGTCTCATAATGATTGCCATCGTTTCCTGCCACCATTTCTTCTATCTTCTCGAGCAGCTCTGTGACCTGGGTGTCATCACCCCTGTTATTGACATTCAAAACATGATACCTGTTCCCACACTTCTTAATAAGCCATTGAAGATCCGGCCAATCGCTTATGTGTTTCTGTAAACTTCTGTCATTGGGGGGAGTGATTGTACTAAACAGCACAATAGTGTGTCTCCAGACTCTATCATTGAATAGCTCCAGGTGTTCCTGTAACGATCTTTTGAATATGTTGGGAAAAACGGTGTCCACGGGAATGACCAAGAGAAAGGCTTGGGGTCCAGGATGACATAGATATACACTTCTCATGATTTCCAATTGATCCAATTTGGGAGTATCATCTACAGGATAACCCCACCACCAGCCTGGGGTGTCAATCAAAGTTATCTGCCTCCCATACACATACCGTTGTCCGCTCACACATTGGGCAGTTCTTCTTCCTGTCTCAAAAATGTCTCTGCCCAGGATGGTGTTTCCTATTGAACTCTTCCCGCTGGCTTCTATATCCCACATCTGTCTTCCCCCAATTAGCACAATCTTCATCTCTGACCGATGGTGGGTCTCCCCTGTCAAAGAAAGAGCTCAGTATATTCCTGAGGCACTCCTCAAATGGGAATGAGTTTTTCTTTTACAGGGTACTGTAAATCCTGAACATTGCCACAGAACTTACCGAGGGAGGGAGGAGCCCTACTTGCCATTTTGTGTTCTCCACACTTCTTCCTCCTTAGCCGTCACTGGCAGTAAGACTTATTACCCCTAACAAAATAAAACTGACAGACATTATGTTTTTATGAGAAATTTGACTAAATGAAGCACATAATAGAACTTTGAATGTTGCATCGACATCAAATTGCTCTCAAAATTAGGTATTTTTCAAGATTATGTTTTTAGACAGATATACATCATACCCAAGAAGACTCAAGGCTGTAATCGCTGCCAAAGGTGCTTCAACAAAGTACTGGGTAAAGGGTCTGAATACTTATGTAAATGTGATGTTTCCGTTTATTTATTTTTTTACCCACTTTTTCTCCCCAATTTTGTGATCTTGTCTCGTCGCCGCAACTCCCCAATGGGCTCGGAAGAGGTGAAGGTCAAGTCAGGCATACACCAAAACATGACCCGCCAAACCACGCTTCTTAATTAACACCCGCACGATTAACCCGGAAGCCATCTGGACTAAATGTGTTGGAGGAAACACCGTTCAACTGAGGAAAAAACGTCCAGCCTGCAGGCGCCCAGCCCACCGCAAGGAGTCACAATTGAATCAATTTTAGAATGAGGCAGTAACGTAACAAAATGGGGAAAACGTCAAGGTGCCTGAATACTTTCCGAATGCACTGTATACCACGGCTAAGGGCTGTTCTTAAGCGTGACGCAACGCGGAGTGCCTGGATACAGCCGTTAGCCCGTGGTACATTGACCATATACCACAAACCCTGGGGTGCCTTATTACTATTATGAACTGGTTACCAACGTAATTAGAACAATAAAAAGTATTTTTTTTGTCATACCCATGGTATATGGTCTGATATACCAAGGCGTTCATCCAATCAGCATTAAGTGCTCGAACCAGGTTTATAATTGTAAATAAATCCCCTTTGCGCAATCCGACAGGAGAGTTTGAGTGATGAAAATTGGTCAGAGGATCTCGAAATCTCTAAGCAAGAAACACTTGGATGAACATTAAAAAAACGAATGTTAGGCCTCCCGGGTGGCGCAGTGTGCCATCAGAGTCCCTGGGTTCGCGCCCAGGCTCTGTCGTAACCGGCCGTGATCGGGAGGTCCGTGGGGCGACGCACAATTGGCCTAGCGTCGCCCGGGTTAGGGAGGGCTTGGTCGGTAGGGGTGTCCTTGTCTCATCGCACACCAGCGACTCCTGTGGCGGGCTGGGCGCAGTGTGCACTAACCAAGGTGGCCAGGTGCACGGTGTTTCCTCTGGCGCATTGGTGCGGCTGGCTTCCGGGTTGGATGCGCGCTGTGTTAAGAAGCAGTGCGGCTTGGTTGTGTATCGGAGGACGCATGACTTTCAACCTTCGTCTCTCCCGAGCACGTACGGGAGTTGTAGCGATGAGACAAGATAGTAGCTACTACAACAATTGGATACCACAAAATTGGGGAGAAAAAGGGGTCAAATTAAATTTAAAATAAAAAATAAAAAAACAAAAAACAAATGTTAGACTATTTTCTGGTAATTGTGCTGTTATTATGTGCCAGATGTTAAGACTACAAAACATTACAAACGGTTTTCAACAGATCGCTGCCCACACCCGCCCGCCCGACTAGCATCACCACCCTGGACGGTTCCGACCTAGAATATGTGGACAACTATAAATACCTAGGTGTCTGGTAGACTGTAAACTCTCCTTCCAGACTCATATTAAACATCTCCAATCAAAAATCTAGAATCGGCTTTCTATTTCGCAACAAAGCCTCCTTCATTCACGCCACCAAACTTACCCTAGTAAAACTGATTATCCTACCGATCCTTGACTTTGGCGATGTCATCTACAAAATAGCTTCCAACACTCTACTCAGCAAACTGGATGCAGTCTATCACAGTGCCATCCGTTTTGTTACCAAATCAACTTATACCACCCACCACTGCGACCTGTATGCTCTAGTCGGCTGGCCATCGCTACATATTCGTTGCCAGACCCACTGGCTCCAGGTCATCTATAAGTCTATGCTAGGTAAAGCTCCGCCTTATCTCAGTTCACTTGTCACGATAACATCACCCACCCGTAGCACACGTTCCAGCAGGTATATCTCACTGATCATCTCCAAAGCCAACACCTCATTTGGCCGCCTTTCCTTCCAGTTCTCTGCTGCCAGTGACTGGAACGAATTGCAAAAATAGCTGAAGTTGGAGACTTTTATTTCCCTCACCAACTTTAAACATCAACTATCTGAGCAGCTAAGTGATCACTGCAGCTGTACATAGTCCATCTGTAAATAGCCAACCCAATCTATCTACCTCATCCCCATACTGTTTTTATTTTATTTACTTTTCTGCTCTTGTGCACACCAGTATCTCTACTTGCACATCATCATCTGCTCATTTATCACTCCAGTGTTAATCTGCTAAATTGTAACTATTCGCTCCTATAGCCTATTTATTGCCTACCTCCTCATGCCTTTTGCACACACTGTATATAGACTTTATTTTTTCTACTGTGTCATTGATTTGTTTATTGTGTTATTGGCATGTTTATTGATTACTCCATGTGTTGTTGTCTGTGTCACACTGCTTTGCTTTATCTTGGCCAGGTTGCAGTTGCAAATGAAAACTTGTTCTCAACTAGCCTACCTGGTTAAATAAAGGTGAAATAACATTTTAAATAATAAACAAATGGCCCATTTGCGAGATCAACTTGTCATTTGGCCTATGGCCTATTTATTGCCTTACCTCCTCACTGTATATAGACTTTTTCAAATGTTTCTAATGTATTACGTAGTTTGTTTATTCCATGTGTAACTCTGTGTTGTTGTTTGTGTATATACTGCATATATATATATATATATATATATATATATATATATATATATATATATATATATATATATAAAAAATCTGGGTTTAGGATTGTAAATTTTGCCATGGTTTGCTTATATAAAGGCAGGTAGCCTATAGCCCCTGAAAGGCCTACATCTCATTTCAGATAGTCCACAGTAGCCTAGGCAAGATGTAGGCAAGAACTGAACGATTTAGCAGCTAAATTAGTTCAAATTAACAGACTAATTTATTCAACATGAATGGCGAGGCGATTTCGAGGTAATAAATGCTTGTGTTTTCCAATAGCCTGCTGGATTGGCTACTGAGGATGGGGGTCATAATTTCAATCACTGAATTAAATATGAATAAACCAAATATGCTTGCGAACAACAGCCAGTGTTGTTGTCAATCATTTTTTATATATATTTTTTTTATACCTGTAGCTTAATCTGACTATTGTTGCGTCAATCTAATGCATTCTAACAACTGATCGGCAATTGCCATAGAGCTTTGATAACTTCCAATTTAATTAACTAAACATGTCCATTAATAATCGCACAAGGCTACAACAACAAACTGAAGTTATAGGCTATTTATTAAAATTGGTTTGACAGCTATACAAGCGGCTCAAATTGATTTGCAATGACTCCAGTGATATCGTCATTTCAACATATTGTAATGTTTTACCCATTCGAAAGTCTCTCAGCCTATCACACAATGTTATACAAATGAGTTGCTGTATGTGAGGATGCGGGAGGCATGCTGATAGTTTTTGGGAAGGCGTTGTGTGCGGTTTGTCAGTGCTGGTGTACACTCTGTTCATCCCCCCAAGAAATCAACTCGATTATTCGATGGGAAATCAGTGTCCAAGACTGTTTTCGCTAGTCAACAAACAACGTGCGAGTTTCGGTGGGTTTACAGGATCGTTACAATATGTATTGTATCAAATAGTATCCTATTTGATGGCCAACAGAGGCAAATGTATCATTCTCCACATTTAATGTCAGTTTCATTGAGAACTTTTCCCCATAAAAAGAATCACGTGAGGGAGTTCCATAACTTCCATTTGAAATTTCCACTCGGGCAGCCACCGAGACCCAAGAACTGAGCATGCATAAAACAAATCGTTTGATACCGTTTTATTTAAGCAAACTCAACATTAGAATACAGTTTAAACCGCCTTCTAGGGAATTATTGTAGTGCGCCAAAGTCGTTTTCCAATGCTTCATTATTTATTGATGTACATTAGTTCTAGCGTATTAATGTTTTATGGAAAAGGGGTTGGAAATAGGTATCTAAATAGCCTATCTACAACTGGTAAAACGCTATCACGCGAAGTGTGCGCTTGCAGCGGTCTCCTCTCGCTCACGTGACTCAGCCAATAGCTGTACACATGCACTCATTCTCCCTCCCACCACTCAATCAGTCGCCTGACTCGCTTTCTGACAGTCAGTAGCAAGTAACAGTGAAATATAGATTTTCTAAGGGAAATGCCATGGCGGCAGCCGTAAGATTTAGGGATAGCCCAAAAACCTTCAAACCGCGACCAATATATTTCAGTCGTCAAATCGTTTTCAAAGCAAGAAAATGACGAATAGTGCATTACTGGTTACGGTTATTGTCCCCGCCTCTTCAATGGGGTTTATCGCGGTTGGCATCCAACGTTGTGGTGCATTACCGCCATCTCGTGTACGCGCCCCCGACTCCCACCTATGTACCGGAGACCTAGCTTAATAAAAATTGACCAACAGATAGAAGTATGAAGATGGGTTCCTGCACCCTTACAAAAAATATATCAAGTTTGAAACTGCAGTAACGACTGTGGTGTTTGGATGCAGTATTTGCAGCTATACTGCACTCTGACTGCAGTATTTTTTCGTAAGGGCAGATACAGAAATGCCCACATACTGGAACGGCCCGAAATGAGGACCGCAATTACACCCCTCTCAGTTTTTTGGGCGACCCGAACAAATTAATCTACAAATGTGAGTGTAAATCTGAGAAGCGGTAGACCTGTTCTATTTGCACCATTTCTTTTCTCCCCTTAAATAAAATTGTAGCTTTTACTTCCGGTTTTGTACACCAGTTTCAAAGTGCTGAAAATGGGATATTTTGGTTATTGATAATATATTTCTCACTGCTTTAGATGGCACAATGATTCTGCACACTATACATTGCTCGTTTTGTCACAAACTGAAATTAGACGAACCATTCAAATTTCGGCAACTGGGAAGTGTACGCATATTGTAAAGTAGTATTGGTACGTGGTTTTTCATGTTTAAATACTGCTAATTTATACGTCAGAAGTTTGTCGTCGCAGAATGGTAATAAACAGTATATAAGACAAGATCCTTGTGTTACACTAATTGATTTCAGCAACTTACCATATGTTGAATGAGATGACTTGGTACAATATCTTGTCGCAAAGTCAACAAAAAGAGTAGCAGGTGAAAGTGAAATCTGAACACACACACACTGGCACTAACTTTCTGAGTCTGCATTCCAGTGTTGCATTTCGAAATATAACATTAGATTCAATGTTTAAAGGCACAGTCAATTTAGTGTATGTAAACTTCTGACCCACTGGAATTGTGATACAGTGAATTATAAATGAAATAATCTGTCTGTAAACAATTGTTGGAAAAATGACTTGTGTCATGCACAAAGTAGATGTCCTAACCTACTTGCCAAAACTATAGTTTGTTAACAAGAAATTTGTGGAGTGGATGAAAAATGAGTTTTAATGACTCCAACCTAAGTGTATATAAACATCCGACTTCAACTGTATGTCCAAGACATCACAAATATTTTTGTGTTGATATTGAGACAGTCCATTTTAACAATCATCTAGGATCCAGGTAATACACTTGTGTCCCCCGAACATAGCCGCGGGAAGTAGGGGTGCTGCAGGTCCCTTCGAAAAATCTACTTAAAAAACTAAAATATACAGTGCCTTGCGAAAGTATTCGGCCCCCTTGAACTTTGCGACCTTTTGCCACATTTCAGGCTTCAAATATAAAGATATAAAACTGTATTTTTTTGTGAAGAATCAACAACAAGTGGGACACAATCATGAAGTGGAACGACCTTTATTGGATATTTCAAACTTTTTTAACAAATCAAAAACTGAAAAATTGGACGTCTTTACAGATGCACTATCGAGAGCATCCTGTCGGGCTTGTATCACCGCCTGGTACAGCAACTGCTCCACCCACAACCGCAAGGCTCTCCAGAGGGTAGTGAGGTCTGCACAACGCAACACCGGGGGAAAACTACCTGCCCTCCAGGACAACTACACCACCCGATGTCACAGGAAGGCCAAAAAGATCATCAAGGACAACAACCACCCGAGCCACTGCCTGTTCACCCCGCTATCATCCAGAAGGTGGGGTCAGTACAGTCAAAGCTGGGACCGAGAGACTGAAAAGCAGCTTCTATCTCAAGGCCATCAGACTGTTAAACAGCCATCACTAACATTGAGTGGCTGCTGCCAACACACTGACTCAATCTCTAGCCACTTTAATAATAAAAAAAATTGATGTAATAAATGTATCACTAGTCACTTTAAACAATGCCACTTTTTATAATGTTTACATACCCTACATTACTCATCTCATATGTATATACTGTACTCTATACCATCTACTGCATCATTCCTTTACACTTGTGTGTATAAGGTAGTTGTTGTGAAATTGTTATATTACTTGTTAGATATTACTGCACGGTCGGAACTAGAAGCACAAGCATTTCGCTACACTCGCATTAACATCTGCTAACCATGTGTATGTGACCAATAACATTTGATTTGATTTGACAGATCTCTTGAGTGCCTCTGTGGAGATGTGAGAACCTTCCAGAAGGTCAACCATCTCTGCAGCACTCCAACAATCAGGCATTTATGGTAGAGTGGCCAGACGGAAGCCACTCTTCAGTAAAAGGTATCTTGCCTACATGACATGACAGTGCGCTTATTATTATTACTGCATTGTCGGAACTAGTTTGCCAAAACTCCGTGTATGTGACAAAAAAATTTTAAAAAAAAAAAATAAAAATAAAATTTGATTTGATTTGATTTGATTTGGTGGTGGCAGCATCATGCTGACGTGATGTTTTTCAGCGACAGGGACTGGGAGACTAGTCACGATTGAGGCAAAGATGAACAGAGAAAGTACATAGATCCTTGATGAAAACCTGCTCCAGAGCACCCAGGACATCAGACTGGGGCGAAGGTTCACCTTCCAACAGGACAATTACCCTAAGCACACAGCCAAGACTCTGCAGGAGTGGCTTCGGGACAAGTCTCTGAATGTTCTTGAGTGGCCCAGCCAAAGCCCAGACTTGAACCCAATCAAACATCTCTGGAGAGACCTGAAAATAACTGTGCAGCTTCGCTCCCCATCCAACCTGACAGAGCTTGAGAGAATCTGCAGAGAGGAATGGGAGAAACTCCCCATATACATGTGTGCCAAGCTTGTAGCGTCATACCCAAGAAGACTCGAGGCTGTAATCACTGCCAAAGGTGCTTCAACAAAGTACTGAGTAAAGGGTCTGAATACTAACGTAAATGTGATAGTTCAGTATTAAAAAAACACTTAATGTAAATGTACATTACTATATTATACATATCAATCAATCAAATGTATTTATAAAGCCCTTTTTACAGCAGCAGATGTCACAAAGTTACATAAAATATATATTTTATTCACAAAAGTAGTGCACTGGGCCTTTACTAGTCCTGTATTAGCAGATGACAGATGTCTTCAGTGCGCACATTTTCCAACAGCAAATCGCAGCCCCAACTCCAAACTACTTCCCACGGCTATGCACTCACTACTGTAAGTTGCTCTGGATAAGAGCGTCTACTAAAAGGGAAAAGGAATGAATAGACCATTTCAGTTTCCACATAGAAATACGTTGCATTTCAAGAAACTCTAAAACATACAGTACCGGTCAAAAGTTTGGACACCCCTACTCATTCAAGGGTTTTTCTTTATGTTTGACTGTTTTCTACATTGTAGAATATTAGTGAAGACATCAAAACTATGAAATGTCACATATGGAATCATGCAGTAAGCAAAAAAGTGTTAAACAAATCAAAATATATTTAGGTTCTTCAAAGTAGCCACCCTTTGCCTTGATAACAGCTTTGTGCTGTACAGTATATCAGGCAAACTCCAAGCGCACTGTCATGTTATGGGCACAACCTTCCCTGAGGACAGGGGGGACATATTTAACATTGGAATGTGATACAAAACACGTGTGCTTTAGGACCCTGCGGACGCCTCCGAGCAGACTGGATTTTGGACTGTGCAGACACCACAGAGCGGTCTGACAGGCTGTGTGAAGGCAAAGTTGAGCATGGTTCAGTGTGTAACTTTTGCGCTCTTTCACTGAGTTGTAAAAGGTAGCAGAACAGAAACTGGCTACTCTTTAGATGACTAATGTAGCTGGCAAGGTAACTGTTATTTAACTTAACAGGAAAAACTAAACTAGTGTTTATTCGCAGTGCTGCGCTAGTATTGTAACTGACATGTAACGTTAGCTAATGTTTCATCCCCTCTCGACTGAGGTGAATGAATATGCTACGCTAGTGAGTAGCAACCACAGCCAGGTCAGCTCTAGCCTCTATTTATCTGTTAGACAGCGATATGAGGTGGCTATTATTACTATCTAACAGCAGTTGTTTGTATGGAAATGTTTTGTAGCCTTTGTTTTGTCCCGTTTCAGAAGTTAATGAATTTGGCAAGCGTTCACCAGTCGATGTACCGTTAGAGAGAGAGAGCTGGTCAAAAGTTGGCTTACATTAGCTATTATTTTTGCCTCACTCAAACTTGACCTGAATCAAACGATGAAACAATCGGCCAAACGATTGAAGATTGATATTTTTTTCATTGCAATGTGAGTTTTATTAGTCAGTATGGCAATGTCATTTTATTGATCTGTTAGTTTGCCTAGCTAATTCCCTACTTGTCACACTGACACAGTAATAAACAGCTCTACTGTCATGGTGCACAGTAGAGGTCTGTGTGGGACCGATTTCTTAATCCTGCTCCTGCCTGCTCCCGCTGGCTTTCTGTCTGACTCCCACCCGCTGCAAGAACTTGTCCCAAGTGCAATTTTGCAGTATATTCAGTGAATGATTCAAAGTTCCATCTTGAATTGATGCTTAAACCTATAGTAGCTACATGACAGCTGCTTAAGCTTAAAGCTACCGTCTGGGATCTGGGAATAACTGGTCATTTCAATTATTGCAACACAATATTGATTATTGAATTATCATGGATCTAGTTCAGTCTTATCAATCACTTAAATATATTTAATAATCGCTTACCTAGCTTGATGTCTGTGGTCATTTTTGCTTACTTTTGTTTTTCTAAATAGAGATGGCTAGAAGGGCCATGTGTCATAAAGAATTGTGTAGAAATGTGCTTTAGATGCCCCCAAAAATGGGAGGACCAGGGACTGTAGTGACACCCCTTGCACTGAGATGCAGTGCCTTAGACTGCTGCACCACCCGGGAGCCCTAAAAGAAATCATAGATTGACTATCAATAACATAATAATACCTTTAGCAAAAAAAGTGTATTTTTAATTTACAATAATGTAGGATCTATGAGAATAGAAAGGTACAGAACTTTTGTGGAACATCACAGCACAGTTTAAAAATATATGGCACATAGAAATAAAAACTGGATGGTGTTCAGAGGTAGATGGGAGGAGTTGAGTGGAGATGTAGGATGGGAATAAAAACAAACAAAAGATAACTATTGTAAAATATACTGTGTCCGTAAAATGTATATAGTATGTATAAGCTGGAAGTAGAAACCTAAGTGTTGTTGTCCATTAGTTTACTCTAATTAGGGGAGGGATGCTAGTGTTAGGGGAAAATAATAAAGAAAAAAAATGTTGGAAATGATGCATTAATGGCAATGCTGGTAAACGCTTGAATACATTTAGGTTTTTTTTATCACAAAAGTAGTGCACTAGGCCTTTACTAGTCAATCAATCACATGTATTTACAAAGCCCTTCTTACATCAGCAGATGTCACAAAGTGCTATACAGAAACCCAGCCAAAAACCCCAAACAGCAAGCAATGCAGATGTAGAAGCATGGTGGCTAGGAAAAACTGCCTAGAAGGGCAGGAACCTGGGAAGAAACCTAGAGAGGAACCAGGCTCTGAGGAGTGGCCAGCCCTCTTCTGGCTGTGCCGGATGGAGATTATAACAGTACATGGCCATGATGTTCAAACGTTCAAAGATGACCAGCAGGGTAGGCCTCCGTCTTGTGACCTTAGCGTACGTGTAGGTATGTACGGCAGGACCAGATCGAAGAGATAGGTAGAAGCAAGCCCATGTAATGCTTTGTAGGTTAGCAGTCCTTTATTACTAGTCCTTTCAGCACAGGCATCACCCCCAGCTGTCATTTATGTTGATTTAAAATGATAAGGGGTTAGCTATTATCTGACAAAGTTTGGTAAACAATTCTTTTTAATGTTCATTTTCATAGAATGACCCATTTACACACTACACAGCAATGATGACAGCATATAGGAGATATGAGAGAAATTGAGTATTATGAACTTCTCTTTCTATTTTGATTATTGTAAAAAGGGAGAAAAAATACCTATAAATATATGGTTAAAAAATTGAGTTTTGATTAGCTTGGTGCACTCAACTGCATATTTTTCTTTGTCTAAATAGATTATATTTATGACACAAGTCATTGCCTCCAAATAAATTTAGCCTATAACGTGAATTTAACATTGTATTTTAAACATAGGACTCGACTCCGGCTATTTTAAATTAAGCAACAAAATTAGACCTCTAAATAGCTATCAAACCCCCAGCCTTAATATCATAAACATATTGATCATGAATGACAGTAAGAAATTGATGTGTCAATGAACCACTAAGTGCAACATTTTCCTCTCATAAACACTTACTACAATTCTGTGGCTGGTTTTTTCAAATCATAGTCAGTGTAGCTCTTGAGCCTAATGGGGCTAGTGGCTGTGGGTCTATGTGGCTCATCCTCATAAGCACGGTTTACATAGGGGGAAGGCTCCTTCAAGTTGTGAGTGTCATACATGCGCACTGATCCTGGAACTTGGATTTCCTGTTTCTCCTTCCGACAGCAACTGCAGAGGACATAGAGGGTTGGAGAAATCAATGAATGTCAGGTAGCCTATTAGATACATGCTAAGTAGCCAACTATGGAAATGGAAATGAACATTGTGTCTATGAATCCTATGTCTATGAAGTTTAACTGGGAAAGGCAGTAGGTAATATGACTCACAGGACATAGAACAGCATGATGAGCAATAGCAGCAGCAGCAAGGCCAGGAAGGAACACAGGATAGATGTAATGACAATCATGGACGCAGACCTTCCAGCAAAGCCATTATCAATGCTTTCAAGGTCTTTCACTGGAATAGACAACGGTGTTGTTTTAACATTTAGCAGAGGTACATGGAGATTTCTGATTTACTGAATACTGTAGATTCAGAAAATATATGGGAAGTCCTTACAAGTGTAAAGAGTGATGTTGTTGGACCACAAACTCTCCGCAACAACTGTTTTGTTCTCTGGGTTGATAAGAACATACCTAAATCTGAAATAGTGGAAGAACATAATTTAGGTTGGTTGCATTGAATTCACACAATGGTACTTCAACTTAGATCCAAAGTCAATGCACTGTGGTGAAGGAGGGGTTCTGACCTGGCAGTGGAGCCAACAGGCAATATTCCATTACAGTTCGGAGTGGAACAGCTACCGTCAGAGCCAACCCTGAAGTAGTCTGTTCCAGCGGCGATGGGGCAGGGGTAGTCTTTCTGAAGCCCCAACTTGGTCAGGAAGTATTTCTTCGAGGTGTTGGAAGAGAAGGCGGTTGGATACGGAGAGAGGGTGTCAATGTTGGACCTGTTCTTGTCGGCATCAAAATTGTTGACTCCTGTTGAAATGTAACAAGGTTGTAGAATAAGAAAGAACAAAAATGCAATACTGTGCTTTCTTTTTCTTTGTTCTGTATGTGAAGTACAACATACTGTATCTACTTTGGTGCACCAAAACATTCTAAAATGTTGACATTGCATGTCTTTTTCTTCATAAATCAAAGACGGAAGAATGTTCAATTGCTCTTCCTGTATGCCATTTGGTTTTATATTTCCTATCAAATGCAGAGGATTCCAGTACCTGTATCTATGGCCGATACGAGCCATAATTCACAGGTAGTAGTAGAATTGCAGGGCAAATTGGCCAGACTGTCGAAGTAACAACTTGGGGACGTCAGTATCACTGAATTAGTGGTCAGTTTCGCAGCCAGGTTGGAAGGGTTTATTGCAGGAGTGTTGTTGACTGGTACTGTGAAAGGACAAAGAAAAAAACATTTAGACTATTCCCAAAAACTATTGATAATTTGAGCATTACAATGAAAGAGAATGTTTTCTAGTCTAAACTGTTTCCTCCCTTTGTTTTTACAGATTCTTCTTCTACCTGAAATGTTCCAACACACATTTTGGGTGTGTCGAGTGAAACTGCTAGACGGTTGTATAAAAAGCCTGTAAAAAAAAAAAACTGTTATGGACTTTCTATCCAACTTTGCATCAATATATTTAATTGAAATGACACATCTGTCATCTTGGCCCAATTTCTCAATACTGGCCAAACCAGTGAGGGAGGTCAGGTTATTGTGCAACATGAGACGTCACACTACTCATGTTCAGTCATGCCAATTGGATCTGAAAACTATACCTATTAATTACGTCTCCTCCCAATATTGTAGGTGTTCCATTCAGCATACCTTGTGAGTGTGTTTTCCACACATATTTAAGTGACTAATTTCTGCAATGTTGTTCAACAGAAACTCAGCACATCTGACTAATACTGGTGGAGCCAGCTTGATAGTTTCACACATTAAATCTGAAGAAAGGTTGCTCTCTTATAGTACACATTTTGTTTTATGGAACCCACCTGTTTTTCAGTAAAAACTCGTAACTGACACGTAAACCTTTGCAAAACAGTTACATGCAGCCTACATTCAATGCCAAAAAAACACATTTCAAACCCCCACTTTCTTTAATTGCTGTGATTTGTTTTAATAATTATCATCCATTTAAAAAACATATGAGCTACCATACCAGGTCTCAGGAATGGCTCATTCTGGAGATCCCTTTGATCTCAACTGAGTTAGCTAAATCGGATTTGTTTGGGTTTTTTACACCTTACTTCTGGATTATCTCCAAAGCTCTCTAAAATTGGAAGGGTTGGTTCCTCTAGGGCTGATTGAGGACCTTTTTTTTAAATTTGATTTGTTTGTTTAATAATGATTGCTTTAATAATGATTTGCTTTTCTTGTATTGATGTTTATAGTGTATATTAATGTATATGTTTGATACAGGGCTCATCTGTAAAAGAGACCTTAGTCTCAGCATGACTCCCAGTCAAAATAATGGTTAAATAAATACTAACTTGCATAACTGAAACTGAGGTAAATACCTTTAAGATCATATGTGAAAGATAATCCTGGATATTAATAACTTTAACAATCCACAAAAAAACCTATTCAGACACTTGACATATTGTGAATATTACAACTGAAAAAAATCCACTTACTTTGACAGAACCCAGTCCAGACAGACAGGCACAACACTACATAAAATAGTAATGCCATTTCTTTGAACAATTTGGTATGCTGTATGTTGCTCACTGCGCCTGGGAAAGTGACTGAACTTAGCTGATGTGAACCGTTCCTAAATAGATTCCCTACCCATCCCTTTTTAAAAGAGATTGAATCAAACACAGGTTAGTCTGTATGGGTGTGTGTGGTTATTCCTGATTGAAACCATTTGTGGTGTTTGCTACAGGTGTTTTGCACGCCTAGACATGCATACTCTTTTGTTCAATTTAGTTTTATTTGCTTAATACACAAAAACCACATAGCATAGCCCATGTTGACTATTATTTCATTCAGGTGAATATTCATTTGACATATTCTTGGCAGGTATTACCAGTTACTCAATTGTTCATTCATTTCTCCAGAGATGTGGTTTATTACATTGTAAACGGACAGGTGTAAGAAACAATCATTATGTCAAAGCTTGAGAATCTGTAAATATACCTGCAGAACTATTCAAAGTTATTAGTCTTCAGTTTGTATTACAAACATATGTTCACACCTTCAAAGGGTATCCTATGTAAGTCAAATAACACTTGTAGGAATTGAAACATATTAAACAGTTTAGGGTGTTTTTCAAAATGAGACAAACCTGATTTGATCAGCTATGTAAAACTGTAGTGATCACTTTTTTATATAAAAGAAAATACATGTTATGCCTTCATTGTAAAGCAAAGTGTATTTTCCTTAATGGACATTGCTGTAGTAGTTACTAAGGTGGTGTGTGCTGTAATTTGTGATCCCAGGGCTACGTGCAGGAGAAGTCGACATCTATCTGGTCTTTGGAAGACTGAAGTCAAAAACAGACACACCTCAAGATGAGACATTAGTTGGTAAAGAATATGTAATGGGCTGTATAACCTGGTATAACTTAGAAATTCACAATAAGTCATTTTTGTTGCCTTGGCATTCATTGAAATTAACCCCACTAACTACCCATTGTTAGGTTATGTCCCTGTGTGCCTCACCAGTCCAGCACAGCTCCCATCAGATCCTCAAAAAAGTTATACAGCTGCACCATTGAGAGCATCTTGACTGGCTGCATCACCGCTTGGTACAGAAACTGCAAGGCACCCGAACACAAGACGCAATAGAGGGTGGCGAGTACAGCCCAGTACATCACTGGGGCCGAGCTCCCTGCCATCCAGGACCTCTATACCCAGCGGTGACAGAGGAAGGCCCCCAAAACATTGTCAGACTACAGCCACCCAAGCACGGCAAGCAGTAACAGTGTACCAAGTCGGGAACCAAGAGGACCATGAACAGCTTCTACCCCCAAGCAATAAGACTGCTAAACCAGGCTGCTAAATAGCTACCTGGACTACCTGCATTTACTTAACTCTCTTTCACCGACTCACACTGGTCTCTACCCTCATACACTACATAAGCCCACACACGCATACTGACGCCACACACTCACCGTATACGCTTCTGCTACAGCTCAGTCTATTATCTATCCTGTTGCCTACTAATTTTACCCCTACCTATATGTACATAGCTACCGCAATTACCTCGTAACCTTGATCATCAACTTGGTGCTGGTACTCCCTGTATATAGCCATGTTATCTTTACTAGTTGTTATTCGTTATTCACTGTGTATTTATTTCTCATGTCACTATTTTTATTTTCTTTAACTCTGCATTGTTGGAAAAGGACCTGTTAGTAAGCATTTCACTTGTTAGTCTAAAAATGTGACATAACATTTGACTTTCATTTGACTACAAACAAAATGCGTTGAGACTGTAAACAAGACATTCAGACAGCTTCATAAATATAGGCAGCTGTTGTTTACATTGTCAACTGCACTGCTGCATCTCCAGTTCTACAACTTTAGAGCAACAACTCACTTCGGAGGCAGTTTGTGAAAAGTCTAGACTTGGTAGATGTGGAAATAAGATTAAGCTTACTTTAAAAAAATCTTAGAATAGGAACAATCTAAATAGAATGTTATGTTGAAAACTTAGTTCAGTAGAGAAGTTGACACCTATTCATTTACCATTCAAACGTTTGGACACCTACTCATTCCAGGTTTTTGTTTATTTTTAAATTTTAAACGATTTTCTACATTGTAGAATAATAGTGAAGACATAAAAACTATGACATAACATATGGAATCATGTAGTAACCAAAAAAGTGTTATCAAATATAAAATATTTTTTATTTTTCAAAGTAGTCACCCTTTGGCTTGACATTTTTGCACACTTGGCATTTTGTCAACCAGCTTCATGAGGTAGTCACTCGGAATGCATTTCAATTAACAGGTGTGCTTTGTTAATTTGTGGAATTTCTTTCCTTCTTAATGCATTTGAGCCAATCAGTTGTGTTGTGACAAGGTAGGGGTGGTTTACAGAAGATAGCCCTACTTGGTAAAAGACCAAGTCCATATTATGGCAAGAACAGCTCAAATAAGCAAAGAGAAATGACAGTGCATCATTACTTTAAGACATGAAGGTCAGTCAATCTGGAACACTTCAAGGACTTTCAAATGCAGTCGCAAAAACAATCAAGCGCTATGATGAAACTGGCTCTCATGAGGACCACCAGAGGAAAGGAAGACCCAGAGTTACCTCTGCTGAGGAGGATAAGTTCATTAGAGTTAACTGCACCTCCGATTGTAGCCCAAATAACTGCTTCACAGAGTTCAAGTAACAACTTTTAAATTTAATTTAAAATCTTTACTTGACTAGGCAAGTCAGTTAAGAACAAATTCTTACTTACAATGACTGCATGAATCAGGCCTTCGTGGTTGAATTGCTGCAAAGAAACCACTACTAAAATGACACCAATAAGAAGAGACTTTCTTAGGCCAAGTAACATGAACAATGGACATTAGACCGGTGGAAATATGTCCTTTGCTCTGATGAGTCCAAATTTTAGATTTTTGGTTCCAGATGCCGTGTCTTTGTGAGATGCAGAGTAGGTGAACGGATGATCTCCGCATGTGTGGTTCCCACCATGAAGCATGGAGGTGTGATGTGTTTTGCTGGAGACACTGTTGGTGATTTTATTTAGAATTCAAGGCACACTTAACCAGCATTGCCACACCATCCCATCTGGTTTGCACTTACTGGGACTATCATTTGTTTTTCAACAGAACAATGAGCCAACACACCTCCAGGCTGCGTAAGGGCTATTTGACCAAGGAGAGTGATGGAGTGCTGCATCAGATGACCTGGCCTCCACAATCACCGGACCTCAACCCAATTGAGATGGTTTGGGATGAGTTGGACCGCAGAGTGAAGGAAAAGCAGCCAACAAGTGCCCTGCATATGTGGGAACTCCTTCAAGACTGTTGGAAAAGCATTCCAGACAATACTTTGAAGAATCTAATTTAGATTTGTTTAACACTTTTTGGATACTAAATGATTCCATGTGTAATTTCATAGTTTGACAATGTAGAAAATAGTTAAACCCTTGAATTAGTAGGTGACCAAAATGTTTTGTTCATTGGATGAACAAGACACATGCAATAAAGATGACAACATACCCTGCAAAGATTGCTTCCTGGTAAAGTAATTGCAGACCCATGTATTACGCAGGTTATTACTGCAAGCACTTCTTTATAAAAATCTTAATACAAGCATCTGCTTTCCTCTTAGAACAAATACTCAAATTTCCATTATCCTTCCCCAAATTCATTTCACGTGTGGAGAGTGACCCTTATAGGAGTTATGTCCTGATCAGCACTGTGAAAATAGCTTGACAATGCTTGTCCTTAAGTAAATGTATAGCTTATGAAATTGGGCTATCATTTCGTAATAAACTATTCCAGAAGATTCTACAGGAGGAAAATACAGCAAATATAGGCCTTATTCTTCCCAGATGTTTATTAAAAATATATACACAAGTACAGTATAAAAAAATAAACAAGTGAGCAATTATACTACCACACAAAAGAAAATGTTTCAAATGAGAAACACCTGTATCATTGCATTCATTAGGGGACACTGTAGCAAAAGGTTTTGCAACAGAAAACAAAAATATGTATTTCTTATAGGAGCATTTCAAGTTCAGGTATTCCTCCCTGTTTTAGTCAGTTTTCCTCTGTTTGGTGCCTAATAAATGCGAAACCCAGCTTTGTCAACCTCGAATCACTGAATTGGAACAAGGTCCTCTAAAACCAGTGTTTCCCAACCCTGTTCCTTGAGTACCCCCAACAGTACATTTTATTGTAACCCTTGACAAGCACACCTGTTTCAACTTGTCAACTAATCGTCAAGCCCTCAATGAGTTGAATGAGGTGTGTTTGTCCAGGGCTACAACAAAAAATGTGTACTGTTGGCGGTACCCGAGGACCAGGGCCAGGTAACACTGCTCTAAACTACAAACATGAGTTTGGAATAATGTCAGTTCCCTAACAGAGGCTCATCTCCCTTTGTTCTCTCTCAGATGTCTATGGAGTTCATGACATTGATAAAAGCTGGGCTGTGTTGCTCAGCTGTGTTGATTTCTAAACAGGTATTAGATATTGACCCCCCCTGTTCAATTTCTTCCTGAAGTGTGTCTCATGACCCGGTGGTAGGCATTCACCTCTTCCCCATGACGAAGCTGGGCGCCTCTGCATCATCCTCAGCCTCCCTCTCCTGGTCGTCCTCTTCACTGCTGGAGGAGGACTTCTCAGAATCTGAACAGAGGGTACAATCTAAAAATCAGTCTCTTCTGCCATAACTTATTACCTTTACCATTTTCCACTAAGAAACTGTACTGGGCCAGGTTTAGTGTTCAATCTAAGCTGTTTTCCAAAACCATTGCTACCAATGTTGCACTTAAATGCTAGTAATCTAACAAATGCATCAGACCACTCATAGAAGTGTCTTTGGATTATATGTTTACCCTCCCGCGTCACTTTACACCATAAAGGTAAAAAGAGGGCTCTAGAGGAGTTATATCCATTTTGGCACGGACATTATCATTGAGGGCTTCTGCCATTTCAATGTCAACTGGGTGGGGATTCCTATGGGTTGGGAGTAATGTTCCCCAAAGATATGCTGTTCATTGTAAGCCTACATTCCATAAGACTTGAAAAAAAAACATGCAGGCCTTGACATTAACCTGTTTATCCACTTGTCATTCAGACAAGGAGGCGACTGAAAACACTGCCACTATAAGTGCCTAGAAATGTACACGTTCTGTGCTCTTGTAGGAAGCAATCATTCCCCTATTGCTGGCTACAAATTATAAAACTGTGCTAACAACTAACTAGCAAAGGACATGAACAAAATGTGCAAACGTGGCTACAGGCCGCTCTCGCTTTAAACTCAAAACAAGCGTATCTACTCACTACCACTCATGCTGTAAACACAGTCCAGTTAAAAGTAAATGGCACAGATCCATATGAAAATGGTCTATTTGCATATAGGCCTACTGCAGCTCTGATTGGTTATGCCCCACCGGTCTGTGTAGAGTACGGGCTGAGTTGTGTGTACCAATGCAATAGAATCCATCTCCGATGCGTTCTGCCTACAACAAAATCTCTTGCATAGTTCCTTTTGTTGTTTCGGTATGTTGCATATAAAATGGCTAATATTGCATTGATTCGATCACAATTTCCACAGTAAAGGGAAATGTTGATAGTGTTAACAGGGAAAACTGTAGAACAGTGGTCACCAACCTTTTTCAAGATCACAGAGTTAAAATGCAATTTTAACTGGATTTGGGGTTTGAGAAGTCAATGAGAGAAGTGAAAAAATCTTCCTTAGTTATTAATTTTCTCAATCTAAAGGCACAACCTAGATTCAAGCCAATGTCTTAAGTATTTGAACATGTTATTACTCCAACTTCATGAAAGTGACAAACTGACACGTTTTTCCCCCGTCAAAAACAACTATTGAAAGCAGTCCCTTTTGATTTGACGGCCTGCATATGCGCAGTTCGGTGCAAGACGAAGCTTGCTGTCTTTTATTCGTATTTACAGATGGCATACAAGTTTGTTGCAAAGGCACATGAATGTTCACATGTTCGAGAAGGCATTTGTTAAATTACGAGCCTAGTTGGTTTAACCACAGAAAAAGTCAGCAACCTTCCCGCTAGCCATGACTGGCTGAGATAATAAGTGGGCTGGACATGCCGAGAGATGAGTTTGGATTGGTCTGCCATATAGCATGCTTCTGTCTATTTGAGCTGGTCAGTATGTCTAGGTAATCCTGTCTAATGCGGCTTTTTAAAAATTATTATGTACTAAAACTACATAAGTGTTGCTCTCCACTTTCTGGAGGACTGAGTTTTTGAAAATCAGTGTAATTCAAATATGATAGCTAAGGAGATTGAGAAAACACCTGTCTCCGGATTACATCTTCAAACTAAGGGCAACCATGGCATCCGACAGGAGACGCGTCCAACCATGAATGATGTATATGGGTAAGATAGTCTAGCTAGCTACCTTTTCAGATATTACAAGTTTAAAATTGACAGAAAGAGCCATTTGCGTGGCTAGCCTAATGTTGGCTAGCTAACATTGAACCTGGTTGGTTAATCACCTGCAGATTCAGGCAGAATAATAAAGTCATGAGTTACGATTGTTCATTGTTTAACTAGTTAAATTTAGCTAAATGTGTTTGACATTATTATTCGCATCTCAGCTATTTGCTTGGCTAGCTATAGCCTAATGTTATCTAGCTTACATTAAACCTGGTTGGTTAGCTACATGCAGATTCATGTTGGCCAGCACTCGTCTCAGTGTGCCAGAGAGCGCAGAATAACGGATGATTTACGAACGCTCAACACCCGTTGAATGTCGCCAGTGTCAGTAAACGTTGGCAAAAAAGTGTAATTAAATTGTTGCCAGCAGCAGTTAGTCAACAACGCTCTGGATAACATCAAAATAGCCTAACCAGCTCTGCTAGCGTGAGTAAAATGGTTAGAATTCGAGATTTCTTATTATGTGTCTGGAAATAGCTAGCAAGCTAGCTCGTCCAGTGTACACTCAACGTGAAACGCTCTGAATTTGCGATCTGACAACACAGTTGCAGTCACCAACGCACTGAATAACGTAACAGCCTAGCCAGCTCTGCTAGGTCGAGTAATGTTCAGTGAGCTGTTCTCTCGCACTTAAAATGTCTGGAAACAGCTAGCAAGATAGCTTGGGTGCTTGACTGCTGTTAGTACATTAGGATCAACCCTTAAAGAGAAGGGTGGGGCTAAAGCTTAAGAGGGTATGAACGGTGCAGAATCGGGGTACACAAAGGGCTCTCCAATAGTAGTACCAAAACATTCAAATTCCATTTTCTCAAAAGCAAAATTACTTTCCCCTTGTTCCTCAACTGTAGTGTATGATATAACATTTTGTAGCTCTGAGTCTCTGCTTTTATCCAATGTAAAAAAAACTATTTCAAGTTTTGCTACAAGACTGATTTGAGCCAGTCGGTCACAAATGTCCTCAATTAATCTAAACACAATATCCCATAATGACAAAGCAAAAACAGGTTTTTAGAAATCTTTGCAAATAGAAAACAGAAATACCATTTTTTTTTAAATAATTTAAACCTTTATTTAACTAGGCAAGTATGTTCTTATTCTTAATTACAATAACTGCCCAAGAACAGTTCAGGGGCTGAACAGATTTTTTACCTTGTCAACTCTGGGATTCAATCCACCAACCTTTTGGTTACTGGCCCAACGCTCTAACAACTAGGCCACCTGCCGAATTCATAACTATTCAAACCCTTTGCTAGGGGAATCAAAATTGAGCTCAGGTGCATCTTGTTTCCATTGATCATCCTTGAAGATGTTTCTACAACTTGGAGTCCACCTGTGGTAAATTCAATTGATTTGACATGATTTGAAAAGAAACACACCTGTCTATACAAGGTCTCACAGTTCACAGTGTGTGTCAGAGCAAAACCAAGCCATGAGGTCAAAGGAATTGTCTGTAGAGCTCCGAGACAGGATTGTGTCGAGGCACAGATCTGGGGAAGTGTAACAAAAAATGTCTGCAGCATTGAAGGTCCCTAAGAACACAGTGGCCTCCATCATTATTAAATGGAAGAAGCTTGGAACCACCAAGACTCTTCCTAGAGCTGGCCGTCCGGCCAAATTGAGCAATAGGGTGAGAAGAGCCTTGGTCAGGAAGGTGACCGAGAACCCGAAGGTCACTGACAGAGCTCCAGAGATCCTCTGTGGAAATGGTTGTCCTTCTGGAAGGTTCTCCCATCTCTGAAGCACTCCACCAATAAGGCCTTTATGGTAGAGTGGCCAGACGGAAGCCACTCCACAGTAAAAGGCACACGACAGCCCAATTGGAGCTTGCCAAATAGCCCCTAAAGGACTGACCATGAAAAACAAGGTTCTCTGTTCTGATAAAACCAAGATTGAACTATTTGGCCTGAATGCCACATCTGGAGGAAACCTGGCACCATCCCTGTGGTGAAGCACGGTGGTGGCAGCATCATGCTGTGGGGATGTTTTTCAGCAGCAGGGACTGGGAGACTAGTCAGGATCGAGGGAAAGATGAATGGAACAAAGTACAAAGAGCTCCTTGATGTAAACCTGCTCCAGAGCGCTCAGTATCTCAGACTGGGGTGAAGGTTCACCTTCCAACAAGACAACGACCCAAAGCATACAGCCAAGACAATGCAGGAGTGACTTCAGGACAAGTCTCAATGTCCTTGAGTGACCCACCCAGAGACCGGACTTGAACCCGATCGAACATCTATGGAGAGACCTGAAAATAGCTGTGCAACAACACTCCCTATCCAACCTGACAGAGCGTGAGAAGCTCTGCAGAGAAGAATGGGAGAAACTCCCCAAATACAGGCTATAGTCGCTGCCAAAGGTGCTTCAACAAAGTACTGAATAAAGGGTCTGAATACTTATGTAAATGTTATAAATCAGTTTTTGCTTTGTCATTATGAGGTAGATTGATGAGGGGAAAACAATTTAGTCAATTTCAGAATTAAGCCGTAACATAGCAAAATGTAGAAAAAGTCAAGGGTTCTGAATACTTTCCGAATGCACTGTAAAGTTACTTAAAAATACAATTTATCTATTTTTTTATCATATTTGACAACAATCACCTAAATAAAAGCTAGATGGGAGAATTTAAAATTCCAAAACAATGAATTTAGCAATATTGATTTTGTTATCATGTTTGAGCAAAATAAAGCATTAGCCATGGCAAAAGGTATAGATTTTAAGGAAATTAGCTTTAAAAACAGCAAAATCTTCTCTCAGCTTCATGGCAGAATATGTAGTCACAGGAAATTATATTTAAAACTGAAACATTCTCTCTCAGCTCCATGGATACATTTGTAGAATTGCAGGAAATTGGCTTAAAATTACAAAAATGTCTCTACACCGCCAAGATGGGGGTCTCTAAAATTCAGCAACACCGACAGGCTGACCATGCCCATTGCCACGCCCTCCACCTAAGCCCCTTTCTGATCCAGAAAAACCCTGCTGAAGCATAATATGCGAGTACAATTTGGCTCCTGCACTGGCCATAGCAACACAAGTAATGGACTTGCTTTTGCACTTAAAGTCTGAAGGGAACATGTTTCAATGAAATCCATCACTTAAATATTATTTGTTTAATTTACCTTCAACGTTGTTGGCTTCCTGCTTGGCTTTCTTTGCCATAAGCTTCTTCTGCTTCAGCTTTTCCCTGAAATACACAAACGTGTAATGTAACAAACCAGCAAGTATAAAGTTTATAGCAGAGAATAAAAACTCTATAGATTTTATTTTTAGTGGGTCCTTGATTAATGTACCAACCTTTTCTTCCTGCGTTTGGCTGTTCTTTCATCAGCTGCCTGTTGGTTATCTGACACCTTGTCAAGATAGTCCAAATCCATCTTTTGCTGCAAGAAAAAGAAAAGAGTTTATTGCTGAACCCCAGCGTTTAAAAGAAATTGGTTCCCAAGAGAAACGATAAGGTCAGCTGCCCACCTTCTCAGTCATCTTGTCCAGAAAGTCCTGTCTCTGATACTCTCGCCTACGAAGGTGTCTGTACACATGGAACTCTCCACTGCCAGCCCCTGCACTGGAGCCTGGGGAGATTCATTACACATCTCATCAGCGGGCTTAAAGGGTTTTTTATTATTTTGATTTTTTTATTAAAATCAACTCAGTAGTAGGGGGTAAGATTTCCAGTGCCGGAACTGTGCCAACATGTCATTGCCTACCTAATAATGTGATAGTGTGTATGTGCGTAGATAACGAGTCTTGCAAGATAAATAACCATAATTCTTGCAGAGCTCGCTCGACTCGTTGGCTGCAAAAAAATAACTTGCCCTTGCTAATTCACAAATTAATCCACCACAGGTATTTAGCTAAATTTGCAGGCTTACCCATCACATCCCGCACAAACTCCGGAGGAGCCCGAGGGTTCCATTCTTTTGGTCGGTCTGGGATAGGAGCAGGTTTATCCTACAAACATACATGAGTATTTATTTTTACGACAATTAGCTAGCTAGTATTGTCACTCACTGTTCTAGCTTGCCTAATACAGACTTACCATGGAT